>NC_089240.1:2838906-3177364 GCF_963924675.1 Phocoena phocoena
CTGCCAGGGCCTGGGTTCGATCCCTGGTCAGGGAACTAAGATCCCACAAGCTGAGCAGCACGGCCCAAAATAGAAAAGTACTTTTAGCTTTGCTTCAATGTATACGGTATTTAACATTTTATTTATTTTTCGTTTTTAAGTGATGCTGTCCTTGAAGGAAAAGAAAGGAAAAGAAAGGAAAGGGAAAGAATGGAAGGACAAGGAAACAGAACAAAAAAAACTTCTTGGTGAAAATGGAGCAGATCCCCAAATCACAAACACATCTTTGCAGGGTGAGGCACCTGGGAGCCATTCTCAGCTCTCACGGCTCACAGATTTTATGAAGGAAAAGCAACTTTCTTCAATGGGTCCTAACAAGAAAACAAGACCTCTTCACACCCGGGGCTCAGTGGGAGTGGACGCTGCTCCAAGCATCTCCCAGTATCACCTCCCGGGAAGAGAGTGAGGAGGGTTATGTTTCTCTCCCTTTTACTTTTACAGGACCAGGCGCTGAGCAGGGATGGCCCAGCCCATGGGCACAGCCTTAGGAAGACGAGAACCTGAACTGCAGTAGCTGGGCTGCAGGACCCGTGCGTCAAACCCTGACTGCATCCAGCTCATTCAAGGTAATGTGGCAAAAGCATACACACAGACGCACACAAACGTGTTCTCAGATCCAGACAGTAACGGTTGGATCTTGAAGCTCTATTTATGTGCAGGAGTTATTTTAGGAAACAATATTCCTGTTTCATTTTAAACACAGTTATTGGATTTTCAGTGGGAAATAGAAGCATATCAAAATGCACGTGTGTATATAAATATATAAATGTATAATGTGTATATAAAAAAGCATAGGCATATGTGTATAGATATATGCATACAAATTTATATAAATATAAATGTGTATATATAAAACATAGGCACATGTGTATAGATATTTATATGTAAATATGTGTAAGTATATAAAAATCTATACAGGGACTTCCCTGGAAGTCCAGTGGTTAGGACTCTGCGCTCTCACTTCCGAGGGCCCAGGTTCGATCCCTGGTCAGGGAACTGCAAGGTAACTGCAACTGTACAAGCTGCACGGTACAGCCCAAAAAAGGAAAAAAATGCATCTATACACACATGCCTGTCCTATATGGACACATTACTTATATTTTGATGCTCCTACTTTCCATGGAAAATACAATAATTATGTTTAAAATAATACAGAACTAACACAACATTGTAAAGCAACTGTACTCCAATAAAAAATTTTGAAAACCAACTGTGAGATAATAAATGCCCGCTGTCACAAACCCCCCCAAAAATATAGAAATATTTTCCCTAAAGTAGCATATATGTATGTATATCCACGCATAATATGTACATATATAAATAAGCATATGCATCAGTGAATACGCTTATATGCACACACGCATACGTATTTATACGAATCTATACACACGAGCGTCTGTTTACATATGCACATTTTGATGTGCGTGTATATATGTACAGGGTATTCTGATACTTCAGCTCAATAGCTGCAGGCATCCTCCACGAACGATTTAATTACGCTTATATGCACGCACGCATACGTATTTATACGAATCTATACACACGAGCGTCTGTTTACATATGCACATTTTGATGTGCGTGTATATATGTACAGGGTATTCTGATACTTCAGCTCAATAGCTGCAGGCATCCTCCACGAACGATTTAATTACGCTTATATGCACGCACGCATACATATTTATACGAATCTATACACACGAGCGTCTGTTTACATATGCACATTTTGATGTGCGTGTATATATGTACAGGGTATTCTGATACTTCAGCTCAATAGCTGCAGGCATCCTCCACGAACGATTTAATTAGCAGGTGCACCCACGGGCCCCCGCTTCCCAGCAAGCCCTCTGGGTGGGTGACGTGTGGACAGACAGCCGTCTGTGGATGAAGGACGAGATCACCATCCTTAACGGTTTGTAGCTAAGCACAAGCCCCGGAAGGCAGGGAGAGCCACGCTGTATTTCAGGGAGTTTTGAAACAGGGGCCAGGAGAAGGCGTGCACGGCTGCGTCCAAGGGACCCAGGGATGCTTCCCAGGGACAGTGACACGGAAGCAGAGGCGAAAGGACAGGGAGAACATGGCCGGGGCCACCGCCGGGGGCGACACAGAGCGCAGCGGCACGACAGCTCCGTGGCCAAGATAGACACCACCAGACACTAAGTTGTTCGCGTCTCTGAAACTTCCTTGGGGACCTTTCCCAGGGACTTTACTTATGTCTTCATCACATACACGTTCTCCTTTTCTTTCCTGACATGCTTATCAGCTGTGTCATTGTCGTTTTCATGTCCTTGTCTATTAATTCCATGTCTCCGGCATTTCTTGGCTGGTTTGCTTGTGAAGGGCTCTGCCCCAGGAGTACCACCTGCTGACCCCTCCCTAGGCAGCCCCTCTGTCTCCAGGTGTCACGAGGAGACCGGGCAGGCTTCGGGACTGCCCCCCGGGCAGTTCACCGGGGTCCTTGTAGGGACCGTCTCCTCTGTCCCATCTCCCAGGGACCCAATATCTGAGAACAGCTGTCTTTTATCTTCCATCTGTTTGTTCTACTTTTATGGCAAGAGACACTTTCCGTTGTAGTTGCCACCAGACGAGAAGTCTGCAAATAAAGTTCTCCAGAGGTGAGAAAGGATCTCAAACTCTGGCCAAGTCGTGATTTGTGCATGACCAGGTAAAATTAACCACCAGAGAGCAGAAAAATGGAAGAGTCTAGAAGTTCACACATGGCTGGGAAGACTTTGCATTCCTATCCACCCAGAAAATCAATATAGTATAATAAACACACACATCTGTATACCAGGACGAGTTATAAGAGATGATGAATGAATTCTCATGGGCAGTGGCATGAGTCAATGCACTGCTTTCATCATTAAGAAAAATCCAGCTATGAAAAGAAAAAGCGTAGTGCTTTTACATCTCTGGGGAGGGGGGCCAGGGTTCCTTACCCTACGAGAACTGAAGGGTCATTCTGCAGAGTGGCTCCGTCTGGGGACCACAATTTGAGTGCCACTGCTAAACGTCATCTAGAGATACACGCATAAGGAAGACTTGTGTCAGGAAATGGGTGGTAAGGATACATGCTGCTTTCAGAATAGTGGACGAGCCAGGAATGGTGAGTATTTGCTACAGCTGCCATAACAAAGGACCATGCAGTGGGAAGCTTAAACAACAGACATGTTATTTCTCCCAGTCCTGGAGGCTGGAATCCTGAGATCAAGGTGTGGGCAGGGCTGGTCCCTCCTGAGGCCTCTCTCCTGGCCGTGCAGGTGGCCGTCTCCTCCCTGTGTCCTCACAGGATCGTCCCTCTAAGCGTGTCTGTGTCCTGATCTCCTATGGGATCAGGACCCACCCTAGTGACTTCATTTTACCTTAATCTTCTCTTTAAAAGACCCCACCTCCGGGGCTTCCCTGGTGGTGCAGTGGTTGAGAGTCCGCCTGCCGATGCAGGGAACGCGGGTTCGTGCCCCGGTCCGGGAAGATCGCACATGCCATGGAGCGGCTGGGCCCATGAGCCATGGCCGCTGAGCCTGCGTGTCCGGAGCCTGTGCTCCGCAGTGGGAGAGGCCACAACAGTGAGAGGCCCGCGTACCGCAAAAAAAAAGACCCCATCTCCAAATATAGACACATTGGGAGTTAGGGCTTCCACATATGAATTTTGTAGGAACATAATTTAGTCCATAACAGAGAAGAATAGATGGATGGGGATTTTTAGATTTTTTTTAAAAAGCACATATTCCTCTGCAAAGCTCCAGTCATTATGATGCATACAGAATATCAAGTAACTAAAATATCCCATCCAAAGAACACTGTGTAATATGTACAGATTATAAATCCATCAACGTTCCTAGCAGCTGATGGTATGAACGATGGACCCATCTGCTTGCTTAAATAAAGTTGCAAGTTATTCTGACGGAATTAAGTAGAAACGCTGCTTCGTAGTTTCTGAAACATCTACTTTTATCTTGCCGTAATTCACTGAATAAAAAAGTACTTATGGGTACATGTTTGAGGAGCACAGTATCCAAGCTGTATCCGCTGGATTTGCTGATACATGATGAAATGTATCAACCGATACAGAATCATGCACAGCCCTTAGAGTTAGATTCTGATTTGTCTCTTGCTTTTACGTCTTTCAGCCTTCCTGTTACACAAGATCACCAAGGCAGAAGTTTACGGTAAGGATCAGTTCGAACGGTCACTGGGGTCTTTCCTGGTCGGCTTTTCTGCTGCATTGTCAATGGGTCTGGAGCTGGCTCTGCACTGTTTGCAGAGCTGCTTTTGTTTCTCTGGTCCCTGGGCATGTCCACAGATGATGCTGTAACCTGGAGATGCTCTTCTCTCTGCACTCCTCACGTCTCTTTAACACGTCGGTTGGTGTTTGTATTTTTCAAGCATGCATCCCTTGATGAAAGCTTGCGATCAGCCCTTTGACGTAACCTAGGGTGTATGAGGGTCAGACAGCAGGTCCTGCATGCTGACTATAGCAGGTACACTGGGTTGCTTTCCACGAGTTCAGGAGAAGAGCACTTAGTGGCCTCACGTGGAAGAAAACTGCAGGCTCCTCTGGGTAAATTCAGAGAGATGTCTGCAGGTGATAAAGCCAGTTGGAGAGGGAGTAGGTAGATGCTGCCTACGTAGCTGCTCTAGGGGATCTTGACAAGGACACAAGCTAAGCAATAAGGATGCTGCAGAAGGAGCCCGCTCAGCCCTCCCTTCATCTCAGAACGCACCCAGCGATGGGCAGACGGCTGCGTTCCTGGCACGCCTTACAATTCTACCAAGACGCCAGGCATCTACCAAGACGCCAGGCAACACAGGAATCATTCACAGGATGCCTCCTACGTAATTATTCCAACGTTTTCCAGTTTAAAGAGGTAGTATTTTTTAATGCATAAGTCAAAAAGGTGGCCCCGAAACTTTGTCAAGGTGATGTATATATCTGAGTGCATTTAGTAACGAAAGAAGACATTCAACCTTCACGCTGTTGCTGCTGCTGGAGGCGTGGGTTTCTGAAGCTGTGAGGTGCCCCCTGTGATTGAGTCGGTGTGATATAGCCTATCGCACCGAGGGCAAAAAGACGACACATACGTGGGCAAATAGATGGGTAGACAGACACATGGATAGGTAGGTAGATGAATGAGTGGAGAGGTGGATGGATGGACGGAGAGAAAGATGATAGATAATAGATAGATGATAGATACGATAGGCACATAGATAGAGATAGGTAAGTAGATAGATAGATGGATAGGTAGGTAGATAGATATGATAGGTAGATAGATGACTGATAGCTAGCTAGCTAGCTAGACAGATAGAATAAGTAGGTAGATAGATAATAGATGATAGATAGATATGATAGGTAGATAAATGATAGATAGGTTGATAGACAGAAACATGGATAGGTACATAGATGAATGAGTGCATAGGTGGAAGGATGGATGGAGAGAAAGGTGATTGATAATAGATAGATGATAGATATGATATGCACATAGATAGATAGATATGATAAGTACATAGATTGGTAGATAGACAGATGGATGATAGATACATAGATCGATATGATAGGTAGATAGATGATTGATAGCAAGCTAGACAGAATAGGTAGATATATAGATAGATAGATAGATAATGATAGGTAGATAGATACGATAGGTAGATGGATGATTGATAGCTACCTAGCTAGACAGATGGAATACATAGATAGATGATAGATAGATAGATAGATGATACATAGCTAGATGATAGATACATACATGCATACATACACATACATACACACATATTTGGCTCCATAAGAAACCACTGATTTTGATCTTATTTCCCAAAGCAAAGTTAGAAACAAGCATTTTATGGAACTATTAGAGGCACACATTAACTGCTCCCTCTGGGAGGATGATGGGTGACCCTAGAGAGTGGCAATGGGAACATCTCAATGCACGGAGTGCCTGCGAATGAAAGATCTCTTTACTGCATGATCAGGACCCTTTTCGGTGAGTCAGAACCCGCATTAATTATCTGACACGCCTGTGTGTCAGCTCTCTGTGGCTTTTATCCCATCCTCTCTAAAATGGGGGGCTGGCGTTCAGCATGTCCTGAAGTCCATTCCTGCCTTGAAATATGTATACCCTGGCCCCTTTGTGCATTTACGTGTGTGCTCATCTACTGGGGGACAGAGGCATGAAAAGGTCAAGCTTGGTCTTCAATGCTTCTGGACACACACGTTCTCAAATTTAAGGAAGTTGGCCCAGTGTTAGAACGCAAGCGGTAATCCCCTCCTTATCCTCAAGTAGATGTGAACAGTGTGACTCTTATAAACACGATATCCTAGTTGTAGTAACAGTTTAGAAACGGACATCCATCTTCATGAGAAAGGGTTTGGGTTTCTTAAATCCGTGATTTTCAGAAGGGAATTGTGAAGCCCAAACTCTGTATCCTAGAATGTTCCCCTTTGTGAGACAGCGTGATGCAATTTCTTCTATGTTGGTGATATTACTTTGTCTTTGCCTGTATGCTTATTTGCACTAATCACTGCCATAAAGTGATAATCTACAATGTATACAAAAATACATCTCAGACTATGAAGATATAATGGATTTTTATGAGAACAACGTTAAGTGTTTATAACTCCGTCAGTGAAAACGAGAAGGCACACGGTTGAATTCTCATTGGGACAAGTCTTACAAGATTCTATAACAGCATGACATCTTGTGATGGTCTGTTTTATGTGTCAATGTGGTTAGACTATGGTGCCCAATTGTTTGGTCAACCACCCATCTACAGGTTCCTGTGAAGATACCTTTCTAAATGGGGTTGGTACACTTGAGTATAGCAGATTATCCTTCATAATGTGGATGGGTTTCATGCCCTCAGTTGAAGGCCTGAAGAGCAAAGACTGAGGTTTTCCTAAGAAAAAGCAACTCTACCTTAGCTGGATTGCTATCCTGCAGGCTTACCTGCAGCCTTGCTTACAGGTTTTGGAGTTGAGCACTCCCACGATCCCACAAACTGATTCCTTAAAGTAAATATATATTTCCTATTGGCTCTGTTTCTCTGGAGAATCTTGAATAATACAAATATCTTGACTAATACACATTTATACGATACAAGTACTCATGAATAACCATGAATGACAGTAGACTGAATCTTGGCTAACATGACCTGGTATCTCAGATAACATGGTCTTCTTTATTTGCAAGTTTATTTCCTAATCCATTTCTGATTCTCTGAAACTCAACAGCCAGGAGTTTTATGCTCACACCGCGCGTATTGTATGACATGCATCTCTAAAAAACATGCATATCGCCACTGGCCAACTCCTCCACTATCTTTTCGGTTTTTTTTTTTTTTTTTGCGGTATGCGGGCCTCTCACTGTTGTGGCCTCTCCCGTTGTGGATGGACGTGCAGGCTCAGCGGCCATGGCTCACGGGCCCAGCCGCTCCGCGGCCTGTGGCATCTTCCCGGACCGGGGCACAAACCCGTGTCCCCTGCATCGGCAGGCGGACTCTCAACCACTGCGCCACCAGGGAAGCCCTCCTCCACTATCTTAACCTGCAAAGCACAAACACATTTGGTAAGATTTCTATTGGGAAAGGATGAGCCTCGGGGCACCAAACTAAGATATCTGGAGAAGTATTGTTTTCAGGGAAGCCTCTTTGGCTGATTAAAAAAATGACCACAGACAAGGCCACAGATGTGTTAGTCAGAGTTCTCCATAAAAGCAGGACCAGTAGGACATGTGGATATAAATATAGATGATATAACAGATGTCGGTGTCGATGTAGGTGTAGGTGTAGGAATAGGTATGACATAAAATATAGATTTATTACAAGAAATAGGCTCAGGTGATCACGGAGGCTGCAAATCCTCATGGAGAACAGAGGCTGCAGTGGGCAAACTGGAGACCCAGGAGGGCTAATGGTATAAGTTCCAGACTGAAGGCTCAAGAGGCAAGAAGAGTGGATGTTTCAGTTGGATGGTGCGAGCAGGAAAAGGCTGATGTCCCAGCTCAACCAGTCAGGCAAGAGGAGTTCCCTATTACTCAACGTTTTTGGTCATTCAGGTCTTCAACTGATTAGATGAGGCCCACCCACACCGGGGGCGGGCACTCTGCTTCACTCATTCTACCCATCCAAATGCTACTGTCATTCAGACACTCCCTTACAGACACACCCAGACTCCTCTTCGGTCAAATATCCAGGCAGTCTGTCACCCAGTCCAGTTGACACATAAAATTAAACAGCACCATGGGCCCTAGAAATGTTTCTCTTCATGAGACTTTTTCTCCATGAAGGGAACAAAACAATGCCAAGGGGGAGGAAATTGGGGAAGGGATGCAGTGGGAGTCTGGGTTTAGCAGATGCAAACTATCATAAAGACAATGGATAAACAACAAGGTCCTACTGTGTAGCAAAGGGAGCTATAGTCAATACCCTATGCAAAACCATAATGGAAAAGGATATTAAAAAAAAAAAAAGAAAAACAAACGAAGAAGCCAACTCAAGGATTATTTTTTTAAAGTCTCTGGCAGAATGTCTCTCTCTTTGACGTGGCTATTTTGTATCTGATTACATCCCAGATACTGTGAACCTGCCTGTTAATGTGTAGATTTCTGTCCTATAGAAAACAAACCTTAAAGTTTATAGGTTTTGTATCTAAACTAGTAATTGTTTTCTAACCTACTTCTTTTTTTTTTCGCTGCATGACACGGCTTCGGCAGTCAAAGTGCAGAGTCCTAACCACTGGATTGCCAAGGAATTCCCTCTAACCTTCTTTTTTAAAATGCTTTTCCTGATGGACCATACAAACACATGTCCCTGAAATGCTCTTGGAACTGGCTTTACCATTGAAAATATTCTTCCATTGTTTTAGGAAACCAGGAAACATATTCACATGTGTTCTTTCTTTGCACGCGGCAGGGTTTTAGCATCGTAAAGATTAGATTTTGCCATCGGAAAGCGAAAAAAAAAATTCAAAGTTTCCAAGACCCAAAGATATCAAGGGGAGGGCATTAAAATGGACTTGACACCCAAGCGATCAGATATTGACTTTTCAGGGAAGAATGTGGAGGGGCCATTAGAGATTTCATAACACGGAAGGGTCAGCATGTAATGCTTCGGGAAAGGTAGCTGTGGTGCAAGGCATGGGGCTGACTGAAATACTGGAAGATGAAGCAGGGAACAGGTAGAAAGCGAGTGTGGTGATCTGGGTGTAATTAGGCAAGTGAGGAGAGGAGACATGGGGTGACTCCATGAAGGAAGATGTGAGACAAGCTGAGAGCTTTTTGATGTGGTTGGTGTATTCGTCTCCCAGGGCTGCGGTAATAAATTACCCCAAACTGGGCAGCTTACAACAACTGAAATGTCTTCTGTCACAGTTCTGGAGACCAGAAGTCTGAAGTCAAGGTGAGGGCAGGATTGATTCCCTCTGTGTGTGTCTGCATCCAGTGTCCCCTTCTTGTAAGGACACCAGCCATTGGATTAGGGCTCCTACCATGCAGGATGACCTCCTCTTAACACGGGTACCTCTGCAATGATCCTATTTCCTGACAAAGCCACGTTCATAGGTGTGGAAATGAATCTGGGGGGATGCTCTTCGATCAGGTACAGTTGGCAAGTTGTCAGGAAACAAGAGGAAATAAGGCGTGTGATGCCCTGACCTGTGCAAACTTCTAATTCTGTGCTTTTGTATGTATCCTGGTTCTTGCCTAAGCTGTTTCCCCTCATACTCTGCCGTAATGTTGAAACGGCGCAGGACCCTAGGGTCCTTCCCACCATGTCCCCAGCCTGCCTTCTGTCTGTGGAAAAAGTTTAGCCGAAGAATAAGTTTAATCAGAGAAGTGAGAAAATGCAGAAGCGAAGGAAAACAGTCAAGGGAGACCAAATAGTAACAGTTTAGTCATTAAGCAAAGTCAAGGACCTTTTAGTTCCTCCTCGAGGGCTAGAGATCATACTCTGAGAAACATCCTGTGAGCTGTCTTATAGATATTGAAACCCCGCCAAGAAGTGAACTACGTGACCACCATAATCGGCCTCAAAGAAATGGGAACAAACCAACCCTGGACCTGAGAACTAACTGTACTTGAAACAGTCAAGATGCCGCGGATGAGACCCACCGATGACCAATTTCAAGACGACGGTCAGAGCTGACAGCGCTGCTTCTGCCTGGAACCCACTCTGTCCGTCTATAAAAGCTCTTGCCCCCTGATTGTCAGTGGATGGCGGGAGTCAGCCTTTGGACGGGAGTCCCCCCAGCCCGGTTGCCGGCATCCAAACTAAAGCAGACTTTCCTGTCCACCAACTGGCCTCTTTATTGGCTTTGGAGCAGCGAGCAGCCGGACCCCGCTTTCGGTTACATCGTAAGGGTTCACGAGAAGAGTGACTGACCGAAGGCAGGGCTCTGACGGTGGGTGTACTCATGGTGATGGACCTGCATCCGTCACACCGCGCTTACAGCTGTGAGCGTCTTTCCTGCCAGCTCCTCTGGGCTGGGGTTATTCAAGACTTACAGTAAATTCTTGGCCACGCTTCCCTCCTCTTTTGGGGTGAAGTTTTCAACATTCTCAGGAAACGCCAGCTCGGTTCAGTGGGGACTCTACAGGTGTCCCTGCCCGGCTAGGCAGACTTTTAAAATGAGATACCTCGAAAGAGTCTTAAATTCCAGAAAATTGGAACGTCTGGGCCTCCCCACTCGAGCTTACCAATTGGCAAAGGTTGATCCTTGCAGCCTACAGTGTGGCGAGAAACCATCGGCTGTTTAAAACTGCAAGATACAGGTCCGTCAGACCAAACACACACAGTGGAAAGTCGAGAATGCCTCAGAATAGGAATCCAGTCTGCCTACTTAATGCTAGTTACCGCCGTTTACAGTACAGAGAAAAAAAATAGATGTAAACATTGAAAGTTAGCTAGGTAACATTTCGCTTAATCATCAGATTAAAAGAAAACAGTAGGTAGGTAGGTTACAGTATACAGAGTGTATTTGGACCTTGCAATCATCAGTGGATATTTCTTTGTGGAATTAATAAGTAAAATTAATTATTCTTTTTTTTTTTTTTGCGATACGCGGGCCTCTCACTGCTGTGGCCTCTCCCGTTGCGGAGCACAGGCTCCGGACGCGCAGGCTCAGCGGCCACGGCTCACGGGCCCAGCCGCTCCGCGCCATGTGGGATCTTCCCGGACCGGAGCACGAACCCGCATCCCGTGCATTGGCAGGCGGACTCTCAACCAGTGCGCCACCAGGGAAGCCCAATAAAATTAATTCTTAAAAAAACTGGAATATAAGGCAATATTGCTTGTGGATTATTTCACATCCTAGAATCTTTAGTTGTTAACAAACAGGAGTATTGAAGGCAAGAGTGAAAAGGAAAATCTCTGCCTCACAGTAATAATGGTAATACGGTAATAGCCTGAATTAAATAACTTTTCTTTTAAAGATAAATGCTGTTTATAACATTATTTAAACTATCAGACACATCCTCAGTCATTTAAAATGATTTGTGGCAAAAGGGTTGGGTCTTTTCATTTTCCAAGTCCTCAATTCTCTTGAAAGTAAGCAAACAAACCTCCAAGCATGTGTATATGAAAAAAGGAAGATTAAAGAACACAGCATACAAAATACTATATTTTGGACTTCCCTGGCGGTCCAGCGGTTAACACTCCACGCTTCAACTGCAGGGGGCCCGGGTTCCATCCCTGGTTGGGGAACTAGGATACTGTGTAGCGCACGGCTCGGCCAGAAAATTTAAAACATAAAATAAAATAAAATAAAATAAAATATTAAAAAAACACAAACTACTATATTTTTCATCATGAGAGAGAACTATAAAATGATGCCTATGTGTGAACTGCATTTAAAATTCCGTTTTGTGGACCAAAACAAAACCCACTCAAACCCAAAGCATTATTAAGTTAATCTTTAATATCTTATGTCATTTTTCTTAAAGGTTTGGACTCTTTCAACCTTCCGATAAGTTAAAATCGCTGCTCTCCGGCTGTACTAGGGGGTCTTCTAATCCAGCTGTTGCCTGAGCCCAGAGACTCAGTCTTAATCTCAGACCCCAGTTCTGGAAGTGGGACCACTTCCCCTTCCCTGCCCACAGGTTCTGGCCTTGCTGTCTGGGTTCGTGTGTCACCGCTTTAAGACTTTGGTTGTGCGTTTATCTTGAACCCTACAATCTCTGGTGGGCCCAGATGGGCTGCACGATACCTGTGAACGGGACGGGACCTTGCGGAGAATAGGGTGTCTGCTGTGGGCGGACCATGGCGTGGAATAACGTGGCAGCGTGTAAATGATGCTACCTGAACTCGCCATGTGGTCACAGGCTGGGCCCTTGGGGGCTGCCACGTCCCCACTGCCACCTCCTTGCCCATGAAGCAGCAGTCACATCTTTCTCAGCTTCCTAGTTCCTCACTGCCGGAGAGATGCACAGACCATGGGATTGAGGTGCACAGCTGTGATCAACCAGGAAGGTCTCAGGCCGATGTGCCCAAGCTCTTGGATCCAACGTGGACCTACTTGTGTGTCTTCTTCCGTGGTTATCATGCTGGAGTCAAAGCCATCTTAAACCCAGGCTGAAGGGTTCTCCTTACCAAGGTGGAATCCAGTCCCTACTGGTTTGCTAGAATATCTCACAAAGTACCACAAACCGAAGGGGTCAAACACCCAGAATCTATCCTCGCCCGGTTCTGGGGCCTGGAAGTGAGACCAAGGTAGCCACAGGGTTGGTTCATCCAGTCCTGGGAATTCTCCCCTCCTTCAGTCTCTTCCGTATAAAACAGCTGACCAGGGCTTTCCTGGTGGCGCAGTGGGTGAGAGTCTGCCTGCCGATACAGGGGACACGGGTTCGTGCCCCGGTCCAGGAAGATCCCACATGCCGCGGAGCAGCTGGGCCCGTGAGCCATGGCCGCTGAGCCTGCGCGTCCGGAGCCCGTGCTCCGCAACGGGAGAGTCCACAACAGTGAGAGGTCTGCATACCGCAAAAAAATAAAAGAAAAATAAAAACAGCTGACTAACGTATGTTTGTCCTCAGAGCTCTGTTTTCCAGAGTTAAACTTCAAGGACTGAAATGGAGTTTCAATGTTTAGTTCTCCACTCATATATTCTTAACAGGGGCGTATTTTTTTTTTTTTTTTGGTAGAAGGTGCTTGAATATATATTTTTAATTTTATTCCATTAAGTGTAAAGTTTCAAGACTTCTACAAAATAATCCCTCTGTGTGGAGGGAAGCATTTTGTTTCCAGTTGCATGCAATGGAGTTACATCTTTCAGATAGAAATTATATTATATATTATATATATTATTTATATATAAATATGTATAAATTTTACATATAATTATATCTGTATATATATATATATGACAATCTGATACAAACTAGTATATATAGAATGGATAAACAACAAGGTCCTACTGTATAGCACAGGGAACTATATTCAATATCCTGTAATAAACCATAATGGAAATGCACATATAAAATTAGATATAACATTATACATATTATATATAATTTTAATATAAAATTTAAATATGTCATACAAATAAAAATATAAAATTTACACATCTTTATATATGTAGAAAATAATCAAAAAACAGAAAGGTTTATGGAGTGAATTCTTATCTACCAATCACCCAACTTTAATAACTTTCAACTCATGGCTAAACTAAACTCATCACCGTACTCCTCGTTTCTTCTTTCTCCCTTCAGATTATTTTAAAGCAAATACCAGGTGTGATAAAAAAAAATAACATCCATTACTCATATGTAGGTATCGGGGAATTCTCTCTAATATATAGGAGCCATTAAAAAAATAAATCCACAATTTCTCTGGCACACGTAAAATGTTGCCCATCATACTTAAGACCACAAACATCTAATCAGTGTTTAATTTCCTACACTGTCTTATACATTTTTATTATTGTCACGATTATTAATAGTTTGTTATTCTTTTTTTTTTGCGGTACGCGGGCCTCTCACTGTTGTGGCCTCTCCCGCCACGGAGCACAGGCTCCGGACGTGCAGGCTCAGCGGCCATGGCTCACGGGCCCAGCCGCTCCGCGGCATGTGGGATACTCCCGGACCGGGGCACGAACCCGTGTCCCCTGCATTGGCAGGTGGACTCTCAACCACTGCGCCACCAGGGAAGCCCAATAGTTTGTTATTTTGAAACAGGATCCAGCTCTGCTCCACACGTGGTACTAGGCTGGCATCACCCTTTTCTCTCATAATTACATTCTCCCCCTCCATCTCTCTCTTTCCCTCTTACAATGTGTTTGTTGAGGAAACAGGGTCTTTTTCCCTCAAATAATTTCCCACAGTCTGTGTAATTATGACGCCCTTAGAATTTCCCACGGTCTTTTGTTTTCTTGCGAACCAGTCGTTGGTTTACAGGTTTGATCCGATGAGCGTTTGATTGTTTCAGCAAGATGATCTCCATCAGGAGGTGCAAATTGTGTGCATTTCTTTTCTTTTTTGATAGGAAGCATCCTTGGTAGTCATCATTTAGAGGTTAGAAAATAGGGAGTTTCGGGACTTCCCTGGTGGGTCCAGTGGCTAAGGCTCCGTGCTCCCAATGTAGGGGGTCCGCGTTCGATCTCTGGCCAGGAAACTAGATCCCACACGCATGCCGCAACTAAGAGTTCTCATGCCACAACTAAGGAGCCTGCGGGCCACAACTATGGAAAGTGTCTGTCACAACTAAGACCCGGTGCCACCAAACAGATAAATAAGTATTAAAAAGAAAAAAGAAAAGAAAATAGGGAGTTTCTATTTGCCTCATTCCCTTGCATTGATTAGCTGGGCTATTTCTGTAAAGAGACGATTCATTACATCTACTATTAAGCTCAACTGCGGTTAGAAAATAGGGAGTTTCGGGACTTCCCTGGTGGGTCCAGTGGCTAAGACTCCGTGCTCCCAATGTAGGGGGTCCGCGTTCGATCTCTGGCCAGGGAACTAGATCCCACACGCATGCCGCAACTAAGAGTTCTCATGCCACAACTAAGGAGCCTGCGGGCCACAACTATGGAAAGTGTCTGTCACAACTAAGACCCGGTGCCACCAAACAGATAAATAAGTATTAAAAAGAAAAAAGAAAAGAAAATAGGGAGTTTCTATTTGCCTCATTCCCTTGCATTGATTAGCTGGGCTATTTCTGTAAAGAGACGATTCATTACATCTACTATTAAGCTCAACTGCGGTAAATTCTATTTAAGAAAGGGGAAATGGTGTATTATTTCACTCTGTCTACCAGGTTGCAAATTGCTTTTCCCCATTTGTTTATTTAAATGAAATCGCAGAGACTTCTTTAACTTTGAATATCCGATGCTCACATTTTTTCACAGGATGCCCATGTGGGAATATCTATTACTCTACACTAGACAGGATACTTTTTGCATGTCTGCAAAGCTCCCTCGACAGTGGAGTGTAATTAACTGAAAATGACTTATATCTGCATTGCATCGGGCATTGCCAAGTGAAGCAGACAGGCTCTTCCCCTCATTTTCTGTACCACATCTTTCCAACTTTCTTCCCCTCACTCAGGGTGGAGACAAGTGGGTGGGGGGTGGTACAGACCCGCTTTGTCCCCCTTGAATAGTTTAGAAATCTCATGGACCACTTCACATCTCAACATTACAGTATGTCTGGCAAAGGCTTAGCTGGACATGGACTTCCCCCACTCTCCACGTATTCAGGTCACAAGTGGAACAGCCATAGCCCTTGTAGAACAAGAGGACAAAATCTCAGCTGTCACTGTAGCCAGTTTTTCTATTTTCATTACACTCCCTCAATCCCTGTCATCACATGCTTCACTCAGGGATATCTTCACCTACTTTGATCAGGGAATAATCTCTACCCTTCTTTTCCAAAGTCCCCTTCCTACCCTGGAGATTTTCTCTATTTTAACCCAATCCTCATTTGCCCTTGGAGCTGTTGTAAGTTATCTCTCTATCTTGGAAACTGGACTAAGGAATTTGGACTAAATCCGAAGGGTTCTGGGACACCATTAGAGAGTTTTAGTCAGAAAGCCAGTTGAATGGATAAAGAAGATGTGGTACATGTATACAATGGAATATTACTCAGCCATAAAAAAGAATGCAATCATGCCATTTGCAGCAACATGGATGGGCCTAGAGATGATCACACTAAGTGAAGTCAGAAAGAGAAAGACAAATATATGATATCACATATGTGGAATCTTAAAAAATGATACAAATGAACTTATTTATAAAACAGAAGTAGACTCACAGACATAGAAAACAAACCTATGGTTACCAAAGGGGAAAGTGGGTTGGAGGGATAAATTAAGTGTTTGGAATTAACATATACATACTACTAAATATAAAATAGATAAGCAACAAGGATTTACTGTAGAGCACAGGGACCTATACTCAGTATCTTGTAGTAACCTATAATGGAAAAGAATCTTGAGTATATATGTATATGTGTGTGTGTGTGTGTGTATATATATATATATATATATATATATATGTATGTATATCTGAATCAGTTTGCTGTACACCTGAAACTAGCACAACATCATAAGTCAACTATACCCCAGTGTAAAATAATAATTTTTAAACATTAAAAAAATAAAAGAAAGAAAAAGAGTTTTAATCAGAAAATGATATGTAGAGGCTGGACTTTGGACACTTTTACTCTGCCTGCAGGATGGAGAAATATTTGAAGAGGAGTAGAGAGGCAGAGATATCAGTTAGAAGCTTAGAGAAGAAAAGTCGAAGAACAAAAAGGTCATGAGAATGATGAGGGAAAATCATATGGACAGACTGGAAAGTGATTACAGGGATATCACTGACAGGCATTGGGAAGACATGAGGGGTCTGGAGATCCACATTCTCTGGTTACAGCCAACTGCTGGCTTGAGGGTAGATTGGTGACTTGGCATTCACTGGGGAACCCTGGCAGGATTGGCCTTGGAGATGATGAAACCAGCTTTATTATTTTTTTTAACATCTTTATTGGAGTATAATTGCTTTGCAATGGTGTGTTAGTTTCTGCTTTATAACAAAGTGAATCATCTATACATATACATATGTCCCCATATCCCCTCCCTCTTGCGTCTCCCTCCCTCCCACCCTCCCTATCCCACCCCTCTAGGTGGTCACAGAGCACCGAGCTGATCTCCCAGTGCTAGGCGGCTGCTTCCCACCAGCTATCTGTTTTACATTTGGTAGTGTATATATGTCATTGTGAAGCCAGCTGTAGACAGAGGGTGTTTAAGGTGACACAGCCAAGTGATGGTTCAGGTGGGTTGCTGAATTTGTCATCATGGGCTTAGGGGAGAGAGCTCTTGGGGATGTCAACTCAGGAGTCATCACCAACGTGGAGATGGTAAGTGACATCATGGCAGCAGATGAAGCTCTCATCACAGAAGAGACCAAAAAGATCATTCCCACTCCTGACTTCCAGGCAGAAATCTGAATGTGAATCCCTCACGCCAGCACGCTCTCCCATATCATGTAAGCAGCACCAATACTATCTCCATTTAAATGTGTGTGTGTGTGTCAGCGTGTCAGTGTGTGTGTGTCAGCGTGTGTGTGTCCGCGTGTGTGTGTCCGCGTGTGTGTGTGTGTGCACCTTACGTGGGCACTCTGCGTATTCTATCAAAGGGAGGAAGATGTAGCATTGTACAAAGAACAGAACCTTCAGAGCCTAACACAGTTGAATGCAAATCACCGATTAACACCCAAGACCACACACGTACCCAAGCAAGTGCTAAGAGTTGTAACTTACAGTCTCCTTTGCCTGAAAGGTTGAGCGAGTTCAGGGGGGAGAGGGAGAGGGTTGGGGGGGGAGTTGTGCATTCATATCCCAGCTGTGCAATGGCTTGGGTGACCGTGGACAGTTCAGTCCTATATGGAACAGATGTACGTTCTCCATCTGTAAAATGGAAAGAATTAGCTCTTTCCAGTAGGGCTGATGAGGAATAAATATCTTACACGAGCAGAAAGGAGAGGACAAATGCTATCGTACACGTCAACTGAGCGCAGAGGCTCCGCTCCTCAAGGACAGGAGAGCTTCTTGTACGGAAGAAGGAGAGTCTTTGTGGGTATTTTTAGGGGGCACCTTGCCTTGGCCGGGAAAGCAGCAGAAATGGGGTTGAGCTGAATTGCAGAACGCGACTTCATGCCCCCGGATGTTGAAGAGTCAACGCCTCACAACAGGGGTATTAACGTTGACTATTCGGCAGCCTTGCGTCCACTATACTTATGGAAAGGAGAGACATGGGAATTGTTGGAAAAGGCACAAGTTGACCAAGACGTGAGATAAAGACTGGACACTAAGGATCCCAGGCAGTCCGTAGATCAGAGCCAGACGCAAAACAGAAAACCGTCACACACACAAGACCACAGAATCCCTGAGACGTTACAAGGAATAGTTATTTGAGATAAACTGAATTCACTTATTTAAAATCTCAGAGAGCGACGGCATCGCGGGCTGCGTGAGATGGGGGTGTCTGGTAGGTGATGCACCTAGTGGAGACCCTCAGGAAATAACACTGCTGGGTGGGATGACTTGGGAGATTGCGACTGACATCTATACACTATTAATACCATGCATAAAACAGATAACTAATGAGAACCTGCTGTATATTACAGGGAACTCCACTCAGTGCTCTGTGGTGACCTAAATGGGAAGGAAATCCAAAAAAGAGGGGACATATGTACATGTATCGCCGACTCACTTTGCTGTACAGCAGAAACTAACACAAAGGTGTAAAGCAACTCTACTCCAATAAAAATTAATTATAAAAAAATAACATTGCTATTGTAATGGTGGTAAAAGTAGTCCCTGATGTTTTCATAACTACTATTATTGATAATTACAGAGAGGGACTGTTCACCTATAATCTGTACTGTAAACAGGAAACCCTTCCGTCATTGCAAATGTGCTCTACTGACAACATACACGTCTTGTACCATCCTTTGCTGACTCTTCCAGCACTTTCAGCTGAATTCTCAGGCGATATCCACGCATAATTAGGATGCCTGCACGTGTGTTGAATTGCCTCTGGCCTAAAACGCCCAACCAGAAACACACGCTAATGTACAAAGTAGTGGCACCATGGAAGCATCCTTCTTTTCCATGTTTTAGTGTTAGTGGCTCCTGTCACTTAACCGTTTTGCTTTGAGATTGCTAGTAGGACAGAATTCAGCATGTATGGCAGTATGATATGATGGAATTGAGGTTCCCTTTTAAAAACCAGAGGGTCTGAGTCTGATGTCAGGGCCACCCATCCTGTCTTGTGCAACCTTTGAGAAGTGACAGAATGTCTTAGAGCTTTGATTTCTTCGGATGTAGAGTGGAAAGAAAAACTTGGCCAATGCCACAGATTCATGGTGAACGTTAAGGTGGTACCACATGCAAAGCACTATATTTCTTCTATCAGGAAGATGGGAACCCAAGACACCATTTTTCTCACAGAGGTCAGAAGGTCCAAAGCCCTAAGACGCAGATTTTACTTAGAGTGAGATTTACAGGAACACTTTCCAAATCTTTCTTCTTCCTACTGAGTGTGGTGAAGTGAGGAATGGGTGACTACTTTTTGCTAATTTGGCAAAGTCCTCCATCTTTCCCACTTATTCATATTGTTATTAAATAAGAAAGAGGGGTTTCAAATACTCACATGTATTTGAGAAAGCCCCAACCCAGAATAATAACTCAAAAAATCTCTAAGAGTGCACCTGAGACTTCAGTATTTTGTGAAATCCCCTCAGGTAATTCTCATATGCGGGCAGAGGTTCACGAAGAAGAGACTTGGATAGATGAAAATGACAACTTCACCAAACTCTATAGTTCTCCAAAATCAACCTGACCTATAGACGGAGTGTTTCAATCCTTACCATGTATGTACAAATCAGTGTCTGACTCAAAGCAAACACTAGAGGGATGATGAAGAAGGAAAGAAGGAGACAGAGGAAGGAAGGAAGGAAGGAAGAGAAAGAGAGAGAGAAGAAAATATGTGCAACATTAGAAAAATGCGTTTGTCATGTGTTGTGTGCAACGGTAAAGTCTGTAACTTTAGATTGACTGAACTGTCAAGAGACACAAAAGGTAAGAAATACAACATATGTTCAGCCCTATAAGGGGAAAATTCATGACATTTTCAAGGTTTGGGACATTAAAGAGACTTTTGTGAGGGAAGATTTCTGGAGCAGAGTCCAGATGGCTCTGTGGTTGGTGGCGTTTATTAATGTGCAGAGATATTTTTATAACATCGTGACATTCCATAGTTGTCAATGTTCATTAAGAGGAAAAAGTGCCCTGAGGTTCCTTTAACACTATTAATGATTAAGTTTTTAGCAGCCATAATTAAATTCCATCATAAATCTTATTGTTAATCTAAAGAAACAGAAGATTTCTGGCAAAAAAAAATCAGCTAGGAATAATTTAAGATGACAAAGTGAATTTCCATATAATATTAAAGGGCTTCAGATGCATGCACATAAAAGCCAAATTTCCATTAAATTAGCAGGTGTTGAGCGCCTACTATTTGTGCAAAAAATAACCCTTCATATTTGGTCATTTAAAGTCGACCAAAGTCTGCTGAAATTAATGTTATTATTTTGAGTTCACAAAGAAAACTGAGAATTAAATATATTAGCTTTTTGACCAAAATTATGCTCTTAGGTACACCCCCAAACGAATCACATATGATTAAGGATCAAGGTTGTGAAAATTGCCCCAAAATGCCCTATCTTATCACCCATGAAATATATATGACATATGTTTTGGGGACTACACCCCGTATAACAGAAATCTGCTCACAGATGTTTAAGCACCCGGAAGAAAAACAAATTAAGTATTTGCGAAGGCTTGGTCATTGAAAATATTCCTCTTAACTCACTCATTCACAGCAGACACATGAACACTGCTGTCTGGGGTATGTGAGCAGCTCACGGTGGCCGAGGGGAGGGAGGGTGACGTTTGGATCCAGTGTGGTGCTCCTGTACCCAGCATCACCATTGAGCTGAGCGGGGTGCACAAAAGGACGATAGTAAGTAAGGTGCCGATTGGTTCTTTGAGATCAATCCCGAGTATTTGGGGACATACTGATATCGACCGTCTTAAACACTGTGTTCACTTTTTAAAAATATATATATATATTTATTTATTTTTGGCTGCATTGGTTCTTTGTTGCAGTGCACGGGCTTCTCACTGCGGTGGCTTCTCTTGTTGCAGAGCACGGGCTCTAGGCGCGCGGGCTCAGTAGTTGTGGCACGTGGGCTCAGTAGTCGTGGCTCGAGGGCTCTAGAGCGCAGGCTCACCAGTTGTGGCGCACGGGCTTAGTTGCTCCACGGCATGTGGGATCTTCCCGGACCAGGGCTCGAATCCATGTCCCCTGCATTGGCAGGCGGATTCTTAACCACTGAGCCACCAGGGAAGCCCCACTTTTAAAAATACAATTAACTCGGAATTTATTCAGTGTACCTGGTTGCAAGACCCGTCACAAATGCCCACTTGTGTTTGGCCAACACGGAGATGAGCCTGGGTGTCATTTGATGCTGGTGTTCTCGGGAGGGATGATAGCAGTGTAGCCCATCCCTGGAGAAGGCAGGTCACGGTCCCAGGAGAGGTGGTCCGTGATAAATTGAAACGGCACCTCATTTCACTGCCACGGCGTCCGGTGCAATAACATGTGTGCTAAAGGAATTGGAATATTTTAATTTCAACACTCCTACCGCATTCAACAAGACCACCCAGTCTTAAACAAGCTTAACCACAGATGGAGAAAAGATCCAGAAGAGAGAATCCAGGAGTTTGCTTTTTAAACCAACATTGCAATTAACAGCAAATCAGAATTCTCTTTTTAAAAGGAGAAATTCCAAAATTGTTTTTTAATCAATATTGGAATTAATTGCAAATCAGAATTTTTTTAAATTTTTGGGGCTTCCCTGGTGGCACAGTGGTTGAGAGTCCGCCTGCCAATGCAGGGGACACGGGTTCGTGCCCCGGTCTGGGAGGATCCCACATGCCGCGGAGCGGCTGGGCCCGTGAGCCATGGCCGCTGGGCCTGCACGTCCGGAGCCTGTGCCCCGCAATGGGAGAGGCCACAACAGCGAGAGGCCCGCGTACCGCAAAAAAAAAAATTTTTGGCCGAGCCGTGAGGCATGCGGGATCTTAGCTCCCCAACCAGGGATCAAACCCGCGTCCCCTGCAGTGGAAGCGCAGAGTCTTAATCACTGGACCTCCAGGGAAGTCCCCTGAGAATTTTCCTTTTAAAAGGCGAAACTGCAAAATTTATTTGACTGTATTCAATCCCAATTAACTTATCTC
Source organism: Phocoena phocoena (assembly GCF_963924675.1). NCBI lineage: Eukaryota > Metazoa > Chordata > Mammalia > Artiodactyla > Phocoenidae > Phocoena > Phocoena phocoena. Next base: position 2,861,226 of record NC_089240.1, read on the forward strand.
TCACCTGCCTTGTTTGCCGATCCCGAAAACCTCCCCAGCATTTACGGAGCTGTGAAGTCCAAGTATTTACAAAGCAAAGTGATTCCAATGCCACAGAAATGGGTGGTTAACTTCCTTAAAGCGTTTAAGGTTTCACCTAAGAAAAGGCACCATAACTACGTAGAAAGATTTATTGATTCCTCGGAACTAGACGCTGGAGAGGAATCTGTTATTTATGCAGACAAATATTTGGGTTGGGTAACTGAGCGAATCCACTTGGCTTTTGGGAGAGGCCCCGCCCTCTCCTGCTGTCTGGCCTCACTGCAGTTGCCCTACGGCGTTCGCTGGCTCACCGCCAGTGTGCCTATGGACCACATTGAAAGATCAATGAAGTATTAAGGAAGCAGAGGCAGCTGAGCCATTGGCAGCATCCTGGAGTCCCGGGACCACCCAGGGCTGTGAGTGAGAAGCGCACGGCTTGGCCGTGTCTCTTCCCATCGCTCACGACCCACGTCGGGATGCAGAGATGCTGGGAGGGCAGACGATGCCCTCGGCAGACACCTCTAAAGAGAGGGGAGGAATTATTGACAGCGCTCGCTCGCAGGGCTCCTTTGTCAGGCGCGGACCAAGCAGGTTTGTGAGGGAAACACTGGAATTAGGAAGAGAGGCTCTTCAATCTGAACAAGCCCTAAAAATAACGCCAGGTGGGGGACAAAAGAGAGCAACCTCTGAGGCCTATTTTCCATTTCAGCAGAGTCCCGGCTGGGGAATGGAGGGCTAGTTTTGTAACAAAAGACATCCTACTAAATTACACGAGGGCTGGTGTGTGGCTGTCTGCAGGTGTGCACCCGGCGTGGCTTCCAGTCTCTACTGGACCTGCAGGTCGTTAGGAAAAGTCCACCCGTATTTGAGGACAAGTGGCACAGATGTCTTACCTCCTGGTGGTCAGGTGAGGGTTTGTCTTCCTTGGGTCTTTTGAATAAGAGTATAAAGACTTCTTTGCAAAAGCCTTTTTTACTTTTTTAAAAAAGAAATCAGTGGCATGCATGAAAAGTGAAAACGTCAGATCAAGATGTTAAAATATAAATGCCTACGGGGGATGTTCAAAGGCACGCTTCTGAGAGGCTGAGCCTGCTGGCTGTTCTCTTCAAGGGGCGGGTGTGTACCGGACAGAGCTCTTCACCTTTGCTTTATCAAAGCCTGCCTGGCCGGGAGGGAGGGACCGCACCCCTTCACTCCAGGCTGCCCTACCCCCACGATAAATCGGATCACCCAACCCTGTTCTCCTTCTTGATGCGTATAAAGGGAGTGATGCACACATGTTCATTGCCAGGATTTCTCCTTATGATTTAAAGATATTACAGGACTTCCCTGGTGGTGCAGTGGTTAAGAATCCGCCTGCCAGTACAGGGGACAGGGGTTCGAGCCCTGGTCCGGGAAGATCCCGCATGCCGCGGAGCAGCTAAGCCCATGTGCCAAAACTACTGAGCCTGAGCTCTAGAGCCCAGGAGCCACAACTACTGAACCCGCGGGCCACAACTACTGAAGCCCGCGCGTCTAGAGCCCGTGTTCCGCAACAAGAGGAGCCACAGCAATGAGAAGCCCGCGCACCGCAACCAAGAGTAGCCCCCACTCGCCGCAAATAGAGAAAGCCCACGTGCAGCCACGAAGACTCAACACAGCCAAAAATTAATTAATTAATTTTTAAAAATTAAGATATTACAAAGTAAGAGGTATCTTTGGGCCAGGTTTGAATAGTGCGATCCTTATCATTTGATCCACCTCACGCCGCTTCATATTTAACAGCATCTTAAGCCCAAATGGTTGAATTGAAGGCAGAACACAGAACCCAAGGAACAGATTTTTTGTGACCTTAAATACAGAAAAAGATTTGGCCTTTGGCTTTGGCAGGACATCGCTTATTCATGAGGAAGGATAGTCCTCCCAGCTTTAGATGCCAAACAAGGGGAGGACGAGATGCTTGTGACCTTGCTTTGGAAAATTTTCATTTTCAGTTCAGTTTTAGGTACTCACGATCTGAGGACCTCCTAAACATTAAATATTCCAGATGAACCCAGGGGTGCAAACCCATTTTCAATTTCAGGAGATAAATAGTTGACGGGTGCATCCCTTTCAAGCCCTCGGGATCAGCTAAGAAAAAAGTGCATGGAGAACAGGATAAATGGGCCAAAGGGAAGGTTGATTAGGATGCAGTAGACACACTCACCCCACCGTTGGTTCCTGTTACAACTAAGCCTTGGACAGAATATGGAAAGCAATGGCATGAGGACTTTAAAGGTGAGTAATAAGGAAGGGACAAGAGACGGAGAAGGAAACCAAACCTCAAAGAAAGGCCAGGCAACAATGGGCTCAGGGCGCTTCTCCTGCTGTATTTCCCGGCTCGTGGCCAGCTGGACCCCCAGGGCTGTGCAACCCACATGGACAGAAAAAGCACCAAGGAAACCTCCTTATTGCGTCAGAGTCCCGGGGAGAGTAACCCTGCGGGGCACAGCTCAGGGCTCTGTGCTGGCCCCCCTCCAGCGAGCTCTAGGGACAAAGCTTTGTCACAAACAGTGGTGACAGTGGTTGCAGTCACACTCCCAGGCTGGCTTCCCATGCCCATCTGTCCGGGGAACACCTAGCCATGGAAATGAAGGAACACCCTGTAGGAGGTAAAACCTTGGGTTTCCAGCCAGAGCGCCAGGAAAAGGGTTCCCTGTGAGTAGAAGATTGTTGGCACAATCAAGGAGAGGAAGAGCTTAGACTAGGGGCTTCTTTGACACTATGTGTGATGCCCTTGGCCGGCCTGGAGCCCTGTTTATGTGGAGGGACTGACATCAATAGAGCAGAAGCTACAGTAATTGTAGAAGATAAAGGCTACCACCCAGAAACCAGACTGGCCCTTTGGAGGTACCCATGGGGGACAGACTAAAAAATAACACAGCGCAGTCTTGGAAAATTAAAGTTGGAACTACAGCCCCTAAAGGCAAGTTAGAATTTGTGATTTGAAAGTAACAAAAGCACATACAATGGAATATTACTCAGCCAGAAAAAAGAACAAAATAAGGCCACTTGCAGCAACATGGATGGACCTAGAGATTGTCATAGTGAGTGAAGTAAGTCAGACACAGAAAGACAAATATCACATGATATCACTTATATGTGGAATCTAAAAAAAAAGCGTACAGATGAATTTATTTACAAAACAGAAATAGAGTCACAGATGTAGAAAACAAACTTACGGTTACCAGGGGTAAGGGGGGGAGGGATAAATTGGGAGATTGGGATTGACATGTACACACTACCATATATAAAATAGATAACTAGTAACGACCTACTTACTGTATAGCACAGGGAACTCTACTCAATACTCTGTAATGACCTATATGGGAAAAGAATCTAAAAAAGAGTGGATATACGTATATGTATAACCAATTCACTTAGCTGTACAGTAGAAACTAACACAACATTGTAAACCAGCTACACTCCAATAAAATTTTTTTTAAATAAATAAAGGGTATAGTATTTAAGTTATACTAGATGAATAAGTTCTAAGGACCCACTGTAAAACATGTTCACAGTTACCATTACTGTGCTGTACACTTAAAATTTTGTGAAGAGGTTAAGATCTCCTGTGAACTGTTCTTAGCACACACACAAAAAATCTAAAGAGACCCAGAAAACTTTAGAAAATCTTCTTTAAAGTTCTGAAGGAAAATAACTGTCGAACCAGAGCCTCCATCTAGCAAAAAAATGCCCTTTAGGAATGAAGCTGAAATAGACATTTCAATTCAAGAAAAACCACAATACACTGTCTCCAAGATCTGCTTTTTAAAAGAAATGCTAAAAGAAATTCTTCAGAGGGAAGAGAAATTATAACAGAGGGAAATGTGGAATTGTCAGAAATGAAGAAAGAAAAACAGAACGAGTAAATACTTGGGTTCATATAATAGATCATTCTCCTCCTCTTAAGTTCCTGGCAGTAAAGAAGCCTGTTGAAAGTAAGAATCCCAAGGTTGTCTGAACATTTTTTAAAATAGTTATCCCTCAATCTCCACAGGATGTTGGTTCCAAGACCCCCTCAGATACCAAAATCGGTGGCTGTTCAAGTCCCTTATATAAAATGGCATAGTATTTGCATACAACCAACACACATCCTCCCACGTACACTTTAAATAACTCATCTCTAGATGACTTATAACACCTGATACAATATAAATGCTATGTAAATAGTTGTAAACACAATGTAAATGATATATAAATCATTGCTGGACTGCAGCAAATTCAAGTTTTTTTGGAAATTTTGGAAAAGAATTTTTTTCTGAACATTTTTGATTTGCATTTGTTTAAATTCGTGGGTGTGGAACCCGCTGATAAGGAGGGCTGACTATAAACCTTATTTTTCAGAACGGTTTTACGTTCACAGCAAGATTGAGCAGAAGGTACAGAAATTCCCCCATACACCCACTTCCCCCCTACACATGGAGAGCCTCCCCCATTACCCACATCCCCCCACCAGATGGTGCATTTGTTATAATCAATGACCCTACATGGACACGTCATCATCACCCAGAGTCTGTAGTTTACATTAGGGTTCACCCTTGGTGTTGTGTATTCTATAGGTTTTGACAAAGTGTATCTCTCCATCTACTTGTATCATCTTTAATTTCTTTCATCATTGTCTTATAGTTTTCTGCATATACGTCTTTCGTCTCCTTACGTAGGCTTATTCCTAGGTACTTTATTCTTTCTCTTGCAATGGTAAATGGGAGTGTTTTCTTAATTTCACTTTCAGATTGTTCATCATTAGTGTATAGGAATGCAAGAGATTTCTGTGCATTAATTTTGTATCCTGCTACTTTACCAAATTCATTGATTAGCTCTAGTAGTTTTCTGGTAGCATCTTTAGGATTCTCTATGTATAGTATCATGTCATCTGCAAACAGTGACAGCTTTACTTCTTCTTTTCCGATTTGCATTCCTTTTATTTCCTTTTCTTCTCTGATTGCTGTGGCTAAAACTTCCAAAACTATGTTGAATAAGAGTGGTGAGAGTGGGCAACCTTGTCTTGTTCCTGATCTTAGTGGATGGTTTCAGACAAAGGTACAATGACAGGTACACATCATTACAGTATCAGACAGCATATTTTCTTGGCCCTCAAAATCTTCCGGGCTCTGACAATTCATCCCTCCCTCCCCTCTACCTCCTGGCCGTCAATGATCTTTTGCTGTCTCCATAGTTTTGCCTTTTCCACGATGTCACAGAGTTGGAATCATACAGTAACCAGTCTTTTCAGATGGGCTTCTTTCACTAAGTCCTATGCATTTAAGGTTCCTCTGTGTCTTTTTCTGGCTTGATAGCTCATTTCTTTATAGCTGAATAATATTCCATTGTCTGGATGGACTACACTTAATTTATCCATCATCTACTGAAGGACATCTTGGCTTCTTCCAAGTTTTGACAGTTAGGAATAAAGCTGCTGTAAACATCTGTGTGCACTTTTGTTTTTAGTCTAATATGTACTTCCTTGCATTTTAGTAAAAATATTTGAATTATGAAATTCTAGTGAAGCAGACTGTACCAGTATTTCTGATTACTGAAGTCCACTGCTCCCATTCTTTCTGACTTTTCATTAAAACTTTTTTTACTATTTTGCACAAATGAAAATTTGAATAAATTTCACATTAGACTGATTACAACTGGAATTCACTAGATTCAAGGTCTCTTTGCCTCTATTAATGAAAAGAATTCATTTGTATTTTGTTTGCAGAATTCCTTTGCAGTGACTGCAAATCCTTACTTGCTTGGAATTCTATCTTTCTGTAACAACATTCGCCAAGCCATGGGGGTGTGTGTGTGTGTGTGTGTTTCTGCTTATGTTGAGTGTTAATGGCAGTAGGATGTTAATATGTGACTGTAATTAATCTCTATCATCTAGATGAATGCTGCCTTTTAAACTTTCTATGATGAAATGTTCTATAAAACAGAAATGTTTTATATCTGCTCTATCCAATACGGTGGTCACCAGGCACAAACTTGACATTTGGCTGTTTGAAGTGAAGAATTGAAGATTCCATTTATTTTAACTTAAATTGATTTATATTTAAATTTACGTAGTCATATACAGATAACAGCTGTCATATTAGACAACATAGCCCTAAAAAATGTTCCTGTTGACTCACTGCCACATTTCCTATACTAATTGTTACTAGTTGTTCGCATGTCAATCACAAAGTTAAATATCACATAGGATTTTCTTTTCTTTTTTTTTTTTTTTTTTTTTTCCAGTAGTCATGGCTCACAGACTCAGTGGTCGTGGCTCGCAGGCTCTAGATGCAGGCTCAGTAGTTGTGGCTCACAGGCTTAGTTGCTCCATGGCATGTGGGATCTTCCCGGACCAGGGCTCAAACCCGTGTCCCCTGCATTGGCAGGTGGATTCTTCACTGTGCCACCAGGGAACTCCCACATAGGATTTTCTAGCACAAAACTTTAGACAAATTTGTATAAAATAGAAATATTTCCTGGAAAACATTCTAGATATTACACATGGCATCAGATACAAAGATTTTCTCTCTGCCACTGGCCACAGGGGTGCAATAATTATGAACTATATATCTAGTGGCTTTGTATAAAATCATGTAATTAACATTTTATATACCTTACACATCGATAACAATTTTTTGTTACAGTATAGATGATTTACAATGTTGTGATTATTTCTGCTGTGCAGAAAAGTGATTCAGTTCTACATATATATACATTCCTTTCCATATTCTTGTCCATTATGGTTTATCACAGGATATTGAATATACTTCCCTGTGCTCTACAGTAGGACCTTGTTGTTTATCCATTCTATATATAAAAGCTTACATCTGCTAACCCCAATCTCCCACTCCATCCCTCCCCCAACCCCTCTCCTTGGTAACCACAACTTTTCTCTATGGCTGTGAAACTGTTTCTGTTTCATAGATAAGTTCACTCATGTCATAGTTCAGATTCCACATATAAGTGATACCATATGGTATTTGTCTTTCTCTGTCTGACTTACTTCACTTAGTATGATCATCTCTAGGTCCATCCATGAATAACTTAAATTTGGGGCTTCCCTGGTGGCACAGTGGTTGACAGTCCACCTGCCGATGCAGGAGACACGGGTTCGTGCCCCGGTCCGGGAAGATCCCACATGCCGCGGAGCGGCTGGGCCCGTGAGCCATGGCCACTGAACCTGCGCGTCCGGAGCCTGTGCTCCGCAACGGGAGAGGCCACAACAGTGAGAGGCCCACGTACCACAAAAAAAAATAATAATAATAACTTAAATTTGAATGAAAAAAATATTTTAAAAAAATTTGAATTCAAAATTATTTTTCTTTTTGGTGTCTGTCTTGAAATAAACTTGTCACTGGTATGGTTTCCCTGTAATGTTAATATTATTATAATAGTAATCCATTAATATTAATATATCATCATTTATACCTATTATAATTTAGACAATATACTATGTTGATTTTATATGATTATAATATTAGTATCATGTTCAAAACCCAGCAAATACATTTAATAGTGTATGACATCTCCAGGAATCAGGGGCAGAAAGGTTAAGAGAGGATAAGAAATGTCCTTTTCTTCGAGCAAGCAATAAGTAGGGCTTCACATTCAGCCTAGAAGCGATGTTCTTTTCTTCCTCTTCAAGGTAATGAAACATCTCAGTAGCATGAGCGACAAAAGCAGCATTTTATCATCATCAGCCACGGCATCTGAGATCCAAGTGCATCCAGGATACGGTACCAACTGGAGAAGCTCACGGGTCCCTTCAACAAATAATTCTACTGCATCCCACTGATTAGTTTGCTTTTGGGTTTGTTTACACCCTTACCGTTGAGGGAATTGGTTTCTGTGCATTAACGGCTGGCATTCACACACAGGTATAGACTCTAGATCCTACTAAGTACTTGGGATCCTGATTCCGACGGGACGAACAGGGTAATTTTAGGCACGGGGCAGTTTCTGGAAAGTTCTGTGCCCCAGCAATGGCTTTGCCTCAGAACACCGACCTCTGCCCAGTGGCTAGTCATCATGACTGGCCTTGTCATCAGGCTGCAACATTCAATAAGGACTAAATGAAATTTGGGGCATTAAAAAAAGGAAACGGCAGCTTCCAAAGGTAGTTGAACACTCGGTTGCTTCCAGAGCTCAGATACCCTGGCCTGTATCTCCTGCTGGACTCCCACTGCATCTGGACTGCTCTCAGATTGAGATTAAAACTGAGCAGGACCCTTTGAGATCCTCTTGGGTAGATGAGTCCCCCCATCCCATGTCCCCTGTCTCTTGAAGTGAAAGGCTTTGCTTCAGGCCTCTCCAGAGTCTCAAAAGGCTGGCTTGAGAGTTAATAATTAGGAAAATGTGAACATGATTATAAGAATAGCTTTTGGGCTGGGAAACTGGTAACCATGTGTACAACAGATCAGCCACACAGCAGAGTCACAGAATCTTTAGTTCCTCCCTGAAGGACACAGACAACAATGTCTGATGCACATTTATAAGTTGTTTTTACGGAAACCAGGCTCCCCCCAGAAGAAAACTCCTGACCACCAGCACGTAGACCCCAGACCACTTGGGAGCAGAAGGTTGATGACTGAGATTCCTGAAACACCATTCTGTTATCTCAGTACCAACCAGTCAGAAGAATGTCCGTGAGCTCATCACACACTCTGTGACCCTCACCCCTAATGTCGCCTTTAAAAACCCTTCCCTGAAAGCGCTTGGGGAGTTCAGGTCTTTTGAGCTTGGTGCCCTGCAGTAAACGCTGTACTTTCCTCCACCACAACCCGGTGCCAGTAGACTGGCTTTGCCGTGTGTCAGGTGAGCGAACCCAAGTTCGGTTCAGTAACAAGACATTGCAAAGCACCGTCATGAGTTGAACTGTATCCCTCAAAAGTTCATATGTTGAAGTCCTAAACCCAAATGCCTGAGAATGTGACCTTATTGGAAATTGGGTAGCTTCTGATGTACTTAATTATGACGAGGCCATTAGGGTGGGCTCTAATCTCATATGCCTGCTGTGTTTACATAAAGGGGACATCTGGGCACAGACGTGCACACAGGGAGAAGAAGCCCATATGAAGAGGAAGGTAGAGACCGGGATGATGCATCTACAAGCCAAGGAACATCAAAGATTTCCTGAAACCACCAGAAACTGGGATAGAGATATAGATGCGAGTCTCCCTCCTCCCTCTGAAGGACTCAACCCTGCTGATCCCTTGATCTTGGACTCCTGGCCTCCATCATCACGAGACAATACATTTCTCTTGTTTCAATAAGCCATCCAATTTCTGGCACCCTGTTACGGTACCCCTCAGAAATGGATACAGCCTCCCCCAAGTGGGAAAGCTCGGACACATGGTGAGACCCACGTGCATCCCAGTCTGAGAAGATGAGGTCCAGAAAAAAGAAGGGGAATTAGGATCCTTCTAAATTCACATGTCCTGCCCTGGATCATCTTCTTCATAAGATGAGGGATGGTGCGGATTTCCATTCCCTGTATGGAAATCTTGGGGACTGGACCTTCTCCCATTAGAAGAACCACGTTAGAATCCAGTTCTCTGCGTGCACTAGTTTTATCAGTTTAGTGGTCAGCTACTTTTTTTTGCAGTACGTGGGCCTCTCACTGCCGTGGCCTCTCCCGTTGCAGAGCACAGGCTCCGGACGCGCAGGCGCGGCGGCCATGGCTCACGGGCCCAGCCGCTCCGCGGCATGTGGGATCTTCCCGGACCGGGGCATGAACCCGTGTCTCCTGCATCGGCAGGTGGACTCTCAACCACTGCGCCACCAGGGAAGCCCCAGGGTCAGCTACTCTTGAAATAGGCACCTCAGCCACTGAGCTCTTGGGAGAGAACGCCTGAGAAAGATGGTCCTGGTATCCACAAGAAGAAGCAACATTTTCTAGGCTTAGCATGATCCAAACCCATGTTTGTAGAGACCTATTCAGTCCTCTAAGGAACAATCTGCAAAGCTTCAGCTCTCCCCCAGACTAATTAATTTTATAATTTACACTCAACCTATCTCTACTGCCATAAACTCTCAAAGTTCTTTATTTTGATAATGGTTTTTGCTCATGTCTTGCCAACATTCACTGTTCCACTCAACAGTTACCTTAAAATAAACACGTAGCCATCCTCCTAGATCAGTTATAAATATTGAGGGTCTATGAAATGATATTTATTCCAGATTCCACGCAACCACTTCTGTCTCTCAAAGATCTTTGCATAGATCTCACTCAGGATAGTCTATTATAGAATCCATTTTTGAATCAAGAGCTTTGTATGAATATCGCAACCAAGAGTTTGCACCTGCATTTCTTCGACGGTCTTGTATAGGCTTGCTACGGGAAATGTGGTCCATGTACCAGCAGTATCAGCACCATATGGGAGCTTGTTAGAGCCCTGCAGGACATTTGGTCCTGTCCAAAACATCCATAAGACGTAAGACGTTAGTTCCACTCCAAAAGATCCACGATATTTGCAGGACTATTTGGTCCTGTCCAAAACATCCATGAAACATTTGGACCACGCCCAAAGGTCCTTGATATTTGGTCCTGTCCAAAACCATTTGGCATGAACCAAATATGCTGATGGACATTTTGGATAAGACCAAATTTCAAGGAGCTTTTGGTGTGGACCAAATGTTTGTGGGCCAAACATCTTATGCACCAAATATCGTAGGGACCAGACATCTTACGGACATTCTGGACAGGACCAAATGTCTGCTAACCTGTGAGAGATGCAAAGAACTGAGCCCTTCATCAGAGCTACTGAGTCAGACTTAGTGTTTAGGAAGTGGTAGATTAATCATAAGAAGAAAAGTTGGTTATGATTAGCGTAAAATGCTAACGGTCTTAGAAGCTCTGCAAATTCACATATCAGGGATGTGTCATTGTATGTCTGGACATCATGAAATTCAATGAAACCAAGTTAACAGAGCCAGGAAACGACTAGGATTCATAAAAGGGTGGAGTGGTAAGATTCTAGGCAATTCTCCACGTCCAATCATTTATTCTTTCAAGTTAAAATTCAGGCATCGACAATTCCACTAGGACAATCTATTTCTCCTTACATATAAATCAGGCACGATTATTCTTAAATAGGAACACTCAGACTGTGCGGATACTCACTTAAATTGAGACTGAATAATGGTTCTTGATTAACAATACATTGAACGAAACGGTGGGGGGAGGGGAAATCAGAGTGCTTCTCTGTTCATTTTGTGTCTCGAATACTTGAAATTCAGTTAAATGGCGCATTTGCTCAAACGAGCCCCGTAAATACCCCATTTCACTCAGGATCCTTTTTACTGAAGAAATCTTTCACATCGTACAAATTGGTATGAGGGTATCAGCTGAGGTCGAGATAGAAAGAAGATGGAATATTGAATTTTTAATTTATTATACCATCCTCCTAGTATTTTCTAATATTTTATGGCCGAGCCATTTTCAAAGGCTTATTAGGATCTGAACTTACCTACGCATCTTTTGTTTAAACTGATCGCCAATGTAATCCCGTAAATACTTAGCAACAGCAAATGGTGTGCTGAGGTGTTAATGCCTTGTGTTTGTTACTTTTGAAAGAACATCAGTGCATGTGGTGTAATCAAAGCGCTAATTGTTCAAGTATTCGTAGGATCTGGAGATGTTTCCTTCATATAAATCTTAAATACATTAGAATTCTATTTGGGGATGAATCTGATTTGGGGGGATTTTAAAGTATATTTATTCGAATACTTAATATTTACTTGCAATGTCACCCACGATACTGAAGGACGTTTATTCTGTATCTGTCCCTCCAGCACACCCTACGGGATGTCTCCCTGCACCTCGTCGGCAGACGCACAAATGTCACCCACGGTCTTTGCTGGTGAAGGGCGTTGTTTCTATGGAGGACAAGACAACTGCGAAGAAAGGGTAAGAAAATGTTCTCTGACCCATGTCAAATGCAGGTAAACGATGCTGACATTGGTTCTGCCAGGGACAGGATGTCATCTGATGCGGGATACCCGGGGACAGATATTTTTAAGGGAAAAAACAAGAGAGAAAAAAAGAAGAGCCATCAACATGAACTTATCTACAAAACAGAAGTAGAGGGCTTCCCTGGTGGCGCAGTGTTTGAGAATCCGCCTGCCGATGCAGGGGACACGGGTTCGAGCCCTGTTCTGGGAGGATCCCACATGCCGCGGAGCAGCTGGGCCCGTGAGCCACAACTACTGAGCCTGCGCATCTGGAGCCCGTGCTTCGCAACAAGAGAGGCCGTGACGGTGAGAGGCCCGCGCACCGCGATGAAGAGTGGCCCCCGCTCGCCGCAACTAGAGAAAGCCCTCACACAGAAACCAAGACCCAACAAGCCAAAAATAAATAAATATTTTTAAAAAAAAAAAAAAACAGAAATAGAGTCACACGCATAGAGAACAGACTTGTGGTTACGGGGGGATAAGGGCAGGGAGGGATAAATTGGGAGATTGGGATTGACATAAACACACTACTATGTATAAAATAGATAACCAACAAGGACCTACTCTATAGCACAGGGAACTCTACTCAATACTCTGTAAGGACCTATATGGGAAAGAATCTGAAAAAGAGTGGATATACGTATAACTGATTCACTTTGCTGTACACCTGAAACTAACACAACATTGTAAATCAACTATATTCCAATAAAAAATTTTAAAAAACAGTTAAAAAAAGGAAGCGCCGTCATTCCCTGGGAGCATATATACTTACTGCTACAAGAACATATTAAAATTCACTGTTCCAATTTTCCCTTGAGTTTCATGTTTAGAACACTTAGGAAGAGAACAGAAACTCTGTAAAAAAGTTTTGACAGTCTTGCATTACATACGGATTAAGTGTTCCTATTCGCTTTACAGGCCTGTGAAAATTTATACGTGCCTGTGTGTGTGTGTCACCCGTTGTGCCCATGGATTTTACCCTGGGCTTTCCTTTTTATTTTACTTTTTTAAACTTTTTTTTGGCTGCGCCACGAAGCTTGTGGGATCTCAGTGCCCTGACCAGGGATTGAACCCGGGCCCCCTGTAGTGAAACCGCTGAGTCCTAACCACTGCACCGCCAGGGAGCTCCCTCCTTTTTAAAGATAGTTCCTTTAACTCCCGTTCCAAGGGACACATTTTGAGAAATAGATAGCGATCTTTCAGCGGAATGCTCACTACAATATTTCAAAATATTGAAATGTTGTGAAAGTAATATCTCAACAAGTCCATATTTCAACATTGTATACATTTCAGTGGTTTTTGAAGGTCATGGTAACTCAAATCAACACAGGCATCTGTGATGTATCCGTAAAATGTGATGTTTGATCTTCATTCTTCACTTGCTTTCATTTCAGCACGTCTTCATTAAGCGTCTTTTTTCCAGCTGACTTGGAATACAAAAGCAGAGGTGTTTCTGAACCTTTGCCAAGGGCAGGATGAATGGGGTTATACTGGCAAATTCAGACGCGATGCTAGCGCCATTACCATAGTGTGTGCTCTAAGAATTTAATTTCTTTTTCTAGCTGTGCCGGGCAGAACAGATGTAGCTCCAGGCTGAAGTCCCTCAGCGTAAGGTTCTGCCTGGGGTTGAGACATGCCTGTCTGTCATAAACCCTCTCTTGCTCTTCTTGGAAGATCACGGCACCTCGAGCCAGTGACCGTGCTTAAACACTATACTTGTCACAGAAGCAGCGAAAGCACAGCAAACGGGGTGGTTCAACTCCAGACTCGCTCACAGTTGCGGAGGCTCGGAGTCTGAGACCAGGGTGTCGGCAGGAGCCTGCTGGAAGTTCTGAGCGAGACTGATCATCGCTCCTGTCTCTGCCTCTGTTGTCCACAGGGTCTTCGTCTCTGTTTCTCACCATCTTTGCCGTGTGTTCAGTTCTGCCTCTTCCTGTGAGGGCCCCAGTCACTGGATTGGAGACCACCCCCTTCTTCACTGGATTCTGTCCACAAAGACTCTATTTCCAAGTAAGGTCACATGGAGGGTCCACGCTGACATGGACAGTTGGTGGGGGGATGTTATTCCATGTGGTATACCATCACCCTTCCTTCCGTTGACTTTATTTAAAAAATTTTTTTTCTGATTGGAGTATAGTTGGTTTACGGTGCTGTGTTCGTTTCAGGTGTACAGCAAAGTGAATCAGTTATACGTATACATATATCCACTCTTTTCTTAGATTCCTTTCCCATATAGGCCATTGCAGAGCATTGAGTAGAGTTCCCTGTGCTACACAGCAGGTCCTTATTAGTTATCTATTTTATATATAGTAGTGTGTATATGTCAATCCCAATCTCCCAATTCACCCCTCCCCCCACCCTTTATCCCCTCGTAACCATAAGTTTGTTTTCTGCATCTGTAACTCTATTTCTGTTATGTAGATAAGTTCATTTGTACCCTTTTTTTGATTCCACATATAAGGGACATCACATGGTATTTGTCTTTCTCTGTCTGACTTACTTCACTTAGTGTGATCATCTCTAGGTCCATCCATGTAGCTGCAAATGGCATTTCATTCTTTTTTGTGGCTGAGTAATATTCCATTGTATGCATGTACCACATCTTCTTTATCCATTCATCTGTCGATGGACATTTCGGTTGCTTCCACGTCCTGGCTATTGTAAATATTGCTGCGGTCAGTTGACTTTAGAAGGACACATCATGACAGAGTCTTAGAACAGGTTCCTTGGAAACAGAAGCTGGGATTCAGGTTCATCAGGGATCGCTCATAAGACAGACAGTTGAAAAAAGGGCAAGGGGCATTTGCAGCAATTTGGATGGACCTCAAGGGTATTTCACTAAGGGAAATAAGTCAGATGGAGAAAGACCAATACCATAAGATTTCACTCATATGTGGAATAAAGAAACAAATGAAACAAAAACAAACACACAGAGACAGACAACAGAGTAGTGGTTACTAAAGGGGAAGCAGGGTCAGGGGAGAGTGAAACAGGTAAAGGGGGTCAACCCTACAGTGATGGATGAAAACTAAACTTTTGGTGGTGACCACACTGTAGTGTATACAGATGTTGAAATATGATGTGGTACACATGGAAATTATATAATCTTATAAACCAACATTAGTTGAATTAAAAAAATAGATAATGAAAAAGAATATGATAAAGAATATATATGTATAACTGAGTCACTGTGCTGTAGAGCAGAAATGAAACACAACATTGTACATCAATTATACTTCAATAAAATTTTTCAAAAAGGAAAAAAAAGGGCAAGGGGCAGGTTTGGGTAGCAGAGCAATGGAAACGTCATCGTGTAGCAGCAGAGGATTTAGCTGGTGCCTAAAGGAACTGGGAAGAAGGCTCAGCTCTTCAGGGTATTACATACTGAGGCCAGGGGTCTCACCTTTTAACCACCTGCCCCTTCAAGTCCTCATTAGCTGAAACCTGTAAGTGAAACAGTAAAGACCAACCATGGTTCTCTGAGCTCAGAAGCACCCCTGATCCAACTGCTGGCAAAACCCAAACATTAAGAATGATGTTTGGATGGACACCAAGGGAGAAACACGGGGGGAAGTGACAAATTGGGAGATTGGGACTGACATACACTCACTACTATATATAAACTAGATAATCAACAAGGACCTACTGTAGAGCACGGGGAACTCTACTCAATACTCTGTAATAACCTATATGGGAAAAGTATCGTAAAAAACAGTGGATATATGTATATGTATAACTGATTCACTTTGCTGCTCACCTGAAACTAACACAACATTGTAAATCAACTATACTCCAATAAAAATTTTTGAAAAGAATATATATATGTATGCGTATAACTGAATCACTTTGCTGTACACCTGAAACTAACACAACATTGTGAGTCAACTATAAGCCAATAAAAATTTAAAAAACAAAAAGAAGAAAAAATTGTAGAGATGAACTTATTTGCAAAGCAAAAACAGAGTCACAGATGTAGAGACCAAACTTATGGTTACCAAGGGGGAAGGGGGATGTGGGATGAATCGGGAGAGTGGGATTGACATATACACACTACCATGTATAAAACACATAACTAATGAGAACCTACTGTATAGCACAGGGAGCTCTACTCAGTGCTCTGTGGTGACCCAAATGGGAAGGAAATCCAAAAAAGAGGGGATATATGTATCCATATGACTGATTCATTTGCTGTATAGCAGAAACTAACACAATATTGTAAAGCAACTATAGTCCAATAAAAATTAATTTTTAAAAAAGTTAAACACACAAGGAAAAAATCCATAATTCTAACTTTTCTAGTTCTATCTGTTATTTTTCTTTCTGCTATTATGACTTTTGTAAATCACTTTAAATCCTTTCTGGAAAGACCTTTGGTTTCATTGAATGAAAGTGTTTACAACATGATTAAAACTGATGAGTACTGGGACAGAAACAAAAAACAAAACAAAACAAAAATACCAAAAAACAAAGTCCATGACATTAGAACTGGGACAAGAGTGGAGGCCAGAGAAGGGCTTTCCTCTTAGAGGAGGCTACGTGTGCTCATGTATCTAGAATGCAGTTACAGATAACATACTGGCAAATAAAGGAAATGTTTTCTTAGTTAACAACGAAAAAAGAATGATGTTTGCCAATAAAATGAGAGCTTTCAAATAAACCCACGGCGTACGAGTCTGCAAAATATAATGATCATTGGGACCCACCAGGAGGAAATGAAGATGGAGCCAGAAATAGACTATGGAATATTACCCCACTTTAGGGAGTGTGTTGATTTTTTTTCCCACAAAAATAGCTTAAAATAGCACATAGAGCTGGATAGCATTTTAAAAGCCAAGAGAGAGGAGTAGTGCTGACTGGAAAGTACCGTCCCGTTTAGAACTCCACAGTCCTAAAGGAGGGAGACATTGTTTTCCTAATCACCCTGAAATACTGTTCTTTGCTACCTGAATACACAGAAATTCTCCATGCAGGAGAAGGGTCCTCTTTACATAATTTTTCAGAGGCTAATCTTCCTGAATCTGCATTTTGTAGCCAAGCAGAGAAATGTCATTTGTCTTCTGCACGTAAACCCTTCATTTTGTCACTTCTCCCCAGAAGTTTTCTTCTCTATTTTAACATACCGATATGACTTCCATTCTCTTAAAAATATCCTAATTCTTCCTTTTTTATAATTAATTAATTAAATTCTTGACTGTGTTGGGTCTTCGTTGCGGTACGCGGGCTTCTCATTGCGGTGGCTTCTCTTGTTGCAGAGCACCGGCTCTAGGTGCACAGGCTTCAGTAGTTGTGGCACGAGGGCTCAGTAGTTGTGGCTCGCGGGCTCTAGAGCACAGGCTCAGTAGTTGTGGCACATGGGCTTAGTTGCTCCGTGGCATGTGGGATCTTCCCGGACTGGGGCCCGAACCCGTGTCCCCTGCGTTGGCAGGCGGGTTCTTAACCACTGTGTCACCAGGGAAGCCCAAAAATATCCTAATTCTTTCACTCATTCCTGTGGAGCGAACCAGCCATCTCCTACTTCTGAGGAAGGCACAAGCTTTGTAAATGTCTCAATTACAATGTAGTGCTCAGAAGAAAATTGGAAACAAAAATAAACATTTTACCTTAAGAAAAGCAAATTTTTTAAAAGGGAAAATTTGTGTTGTGTACTTTTACCACCATGAAACATCTATTTAAAATTATATATATATGTATACAGATGGGTGTATATATATATGTGTGTGTGTGTCTGTACATGTACATACAACTTAACAGAGATAAAAACATGAATTACAATATAAGTTATAGAGGAATGAAAGTTTCATTTAAATATTGAGGTAGAACTGCTTTTCAATAAATCACCAGGGACTATACTAAATTCATGTGATACTATGTATAAAATAGATAACTAATGAGAACCTGCTGTACAGCACAGGGAACTCTACTCAATGCTCTGTGGTGACCTAAATGGGAAGGAAATCCAAAAAAGAGGCAACATATGTATACGTAGAGCTGATTCACTTTGTTGTACAGCTGAAACAAATACAACGTGGTAAAGCAATTCTATTCCAGTAAAAATTAATTTAAAAAAAACCAAAGTGCCTGGGATGAAATATCATGGAGTGAAAAGCACTTTGCATCACCTAAGCTTCAGTGGAAGGAACAGAATCTCCTTACAGGCATCCCCAGCAGCTTGTAACTGAATGTAGGGAACCTGAAGCCTAGTGGTTGGAGGCACTGCAGGTCACCGCTAAAACTTCTGAGCTCAGGGTACCTGGACAGGACCACCGGTGGTGGCGTTTCTAGAGCCACCAAGCTGGGACTGGCCCTGGCACTCTTTCTGGAGGACAGAAGTGTCCTGAACTTGCCTGCCTGCAGAAGCAGACAGAGGATGCCTGCAGCGGTCTCCACCAGGCTTCTCACTCCATGTTCAAGTAACTGGGAGCACCTATTTTTCACCCAGAACCATATCTAGAAAGAACGCAGGGAGATGGAACATTGAGCTTTCCTGGTTCTGTGGCACAGAAGGGCAGCCCGCGTGAAGGGAGGGACAGACTGTCCATGCAGCATAAGCATGGACACCAAAGGTCCTCACCTGTCCTTACACAGGGTGCCCCATCATTCTCCAGGCTCTGCACCCAGCCCAGCGTGGGTTCCCGTGTTCTCTCCTTAACCCCACTTTAATGGACGGTAATGAGACGACAGTTGGCTACAACCTGTTTAACATAAATAGATAGGGCAACACACACATGCACAAACACACACACACACACACACACACACACTCTTCCACACATAAACCACCAGGCAAGAAAGAACATATGGGTACCAAGTCTACTTCTCACGGTTGCCATGATTTCCCACCACCATTCATGCCCCACCCCCTCGCGCCCTCAGCCTGTTCTGAGTCTCCAACTGCTGGGGTGACCGTATGTGGCATTCCTGAGGGATCAGAACCCCTGCTGCCTCCGACCGGCTTAGGTTGTTCCAGTGGGTTCACCTGCTTTTCTACTAGGTGTGGCAGCATTAGGACTTACCGCAGGACAAAGCATGGGTTCCCAATGGCTGCAGCAGCCTTGTAGCAACTGGGGTAAATGGAGTTGATAATTCCCACTTTTATAGTTCTCCAGAGAAACAGAACCAGTAAGATATATCTATGAACTGTACATATCTATCTATCTATCCATCTATGTGTACCCATATACCTATCATCTATTATTTACCCATATCTATCTATCCATCTGTATCTATACAGATCTCTATTTACAGCTCTAACCATTTATCATCTATCTGTAATCTATATCAATTGATCTATCTATATGTATCAATCTATCATCTGTCTATCTCTCAAATTTCAAGGGATTGGCTTAAGCCATTCGTAGAGGATGGCAAGTCTGAAATCTGTAGGACAAGACTACAGGCTAGAGTAGTAGAGGCTATAGTCTCGGGGCAGAATTTCTTCTTTCTCAAAGAAACATCAGGGTTTTTTTTTTTGTTTTTTTTTTTTTTTTTTGCGGTACGCGGGCCTCTCACCGTCATGGCCTCTCCCGCTGCGGAACACAGGCTCCGGACGCGCAGGCTCAGCGGCCATGGCTCACGGGCGCAGCCGCTCCGCGGCACGTGGGATCTTCCCGGACCGGGGCACGAAAACCCGAGTCCCCTGCGTCGGCAGGCGGACCCTCAACCACTGCGCCACCAGGGAAGGCCCCGAAACACCAGTTTTTGCTTTTAAGCCTTTTCAACTGATTGGATGAGTCCTGTTCAACGTTACAATAAGTGGATTGACTTCAAGTTAACTGATTGCAGATGTTAAGCGGCTGTGCGAAATAACGGCCCAGGCATATCCAGATTGGCCATGGACGGTGTAACGGGGTACCACAGCCTAGCCAGGTGGACAGCTAAGGCTGGTACTCACACCACCACCCGCAGTAACCGTCCCTTCCTGCTCTGTTTGCACACGGACATGAGAAACTTAACATCACCAGGACTTACAGATCAACAGGATCTTTTCAGTGCCCAGGGTGGAAAGATTTCTTACTTTTGCCTCTACATTCTTGTTTATGCTTTCAACTATGGCTTCTCTTTATTCTATTTTACGAAAGCAACACTATTGATACATTTTTTCAAATGGAATTTATCTTGTTAAAGCAAGGTACAGTTGCATGATTATGCACTCTGTTCACACAAGGATTACTCAGTCAAGGGAAATTGCTAATAAAAAACTATTTTGCCAACTTTCACTATGTAAATTCTAAATAAATAACATATGCAAAGGCTTTGCTGAAAAAGAAAAAAGAAAAAGCTTTGGCAGATTGTCCAGTGAGTAATTAACGCTGATTGCAGAATCGCAAATACCAATACTTCTAACAATATATTCATTTTATTGTTTCATTGCTTAATGAGAAGAAATGATATTCTACAAAATACGTGAAAGTAAAGAAATTCCACAGCAATGAAATATATATTGTGTATTTTTTATGTGTTCCAGAAGACAGTCAGTAATTTTCAGTCTGGTTCTTTTTGGAGTACAAGTCAACATTTCTTTCAATCAAACCAATTCATTTTTTCATAAGACTACCTCGTGAAATTGTAAGAAAAAGATCCCTTTTACTAGATTTGAAGGAATCTGTTGCACTCAAAAAATAATTTATACTGTGATGAGGAACAGCAGTGGGACAAAAATGATGTCCATTCAATTTTTGTACTATTACCGGTCCAAAGAAATGGGGGAAAAAAAAAGGCTCTAGTTGTATTTCATGAAATATGTGCAAATACATATATCTAAACTGGAATGCCATTCCAGTGCTGGAAGGAGTAAATCAAAACACCACCCAACAGAAACTGGCAAAGCAAAATATGAATTATGAGAAAGTACAAAGTTTATATCAAATTATGAAATAGAGGATGACTAATCAATGACTATTAGCTCATAATAAGCCACACAAACTGAAGAAGATACTGGTCACGTTATTCCAATAGTTTCAACCTCAGTAAATAAAAGAAATGGCTTCCGTTCAACAGGCTACTCATCTAGATATTACTGTGATCCAGCTCACCAAAAAAGACAAAGTATTTCTTTACCAACCAGATTTAAAAAGTAGGCAACAGGTCATCACAATTCCAAAAATAATTTCATTTTTTTAAAAATGTAAGAAAAATGTAAACCTATTGCTTGGCATTGTAAGAAAGGATTTGGTTCACTGATTTCCAGCCTGTCCTGTTTTCAGGTAGTAATATATATTTCTGTGGACACTATATTTGTTTCAATTTTACCTAGATCATATTTTAGGATCAATATCTCCTATCTATAAACGTTTGCTAACTGATATCTGTAATTTGCATTGTTCTCAATGTAAGGTTAGCATTTTCCCCATTTGTGAAGCATATGTTATACACGACACAGCGATGGAAGACACGAATGCAAGTGTTCAATGATGTTTAAAGGGGATAAAGGGAAATGTCGAAAATAAATATTGAAAAGGCTCATTTTTTCTCTCCTCCCAGGTTCCTCCACCCCCATGAGTCAAGGTGGTCCTTGAACTTGTTCTAACCTCCAGCCCTGCGGTCAGATCAACAACAATGATGACTTTCAATTGGACGAAAAGTTAAACTTAATTATTTAGCAAGCCTCCCAGCAGACATTTCATTTTTGAAGATACCACCTCCACAGTGTCTAATGCAGTCCTGGACAATAATATAAGCCATATGATATTTTTAAATGTCATGACTTAATAAATGATGAAACTGGCTATAATTTTTATGATGGGTGGACAATAATAAAATGATAAATGTGAAATTCCAAATTCGTAGTTTTGTAAGAGTAACTAAGTCCCTTGGGCAATCAATGATTTGAATAACACATGAGCCATGACGAGGATGAAGTTGTGCTGGGTTTTGGGGGTTCAATGACTCCCTCGGCTACTAAGTTAGGACACTGTCTAAGTGGCATGTAGGGAAGCAAGAACTTAAAGGGGTTCTTGTATCTCCGAGTTAGGTACCTCAGAGTCTGGGTGTAAGGAATCAAAACTAACGGACCCATTTGTGGGATGAGTCATCCCAAGGATGCTGACAACAAAGACATGATATTGAAGGAAACGCCAGGTGAACGTGCCCTGCTTCTATCCATACGGATCTCTTGTTTGTGACTAGAATACTTGATATGTAACCTGCATGTACAGTATACAACACTATAGGACCTTGACTAGATAATTCTTATGTGAAGAAATACAGGGGCTTCCCTGGGTGTTTCCTGAGTCTAACGGGAGAGATGCTGTCTGGTCTTGTCTTTTAGTAACTCATCCTTTGTGTGCTGTGCCTATAAGAGCTGTGTTAGGACAAGTGGCAGGCAGAGAGGTGAATTCAGCTGGGACACTGTAGAGGATAAGTAATAATTCATTCTTACATAAAGCAACACATGTTTTCTTAACATATAAAGAAAAGTGTGGAAGAGCATAAAAATTCATGTTCTCTGTAATCCCAGTGTTAAAATTTGTATATTCCTATATACACATAGACAGGTGGGGAGATAGAGACAGGCAGGTGGGGAGATAGATAACAGACTGATAGATGATGAGAGATAGAAGGAGAGACAGATGTGTAGGTGGGTAGGCAGACTGATGAAGAGATACATGGATGACAGGTAGATAGATAGATGATAGACAGAACTGAGGGATAAATAAATAGAAAGATGGATGGATACATAGACAGATGATAGAGCTAGACAGGATACATTACATAGATTACAGAATAGATGGATAGATAGATGAGAGAAAGAAAGAAGGAAAAATAGATAGATGATAGATATGGACAGATGAAAGATTGATAGATTTGGTAGATGTTAAATAGATGATAGAAAGAATGGATACATGACTGACAGATAAATAGATGATAGATAAATAGAGATAGATTATAGAGGAATAGATTTATGTATAGGCGCATACACGTGTACATCTGTTTAAAGTAACAGTGTATAGATTATATTTTACATGGTTTTCGCAGTACCATGTCATAAATCCTGTCTAAACTTCAACGTGTATGTAGTTGGTCCTTCTAGAACGCTGGCCTCTCCTATCCTTGAACTTCTCTCCTGCATGGATACATCCCTCTCCCCACCCCAGGCTCTTGTTCCTGGTTCAACACTGCACCATCATTCCAAGTGACTGCAACGCTCACTCCCTCTGATTTCAGGTAACTCCTTCTGCAACTGCCACCTCCTGTGTCTCAGGTTCACCTCCTCTGCGACGCTGATCTGAAGAACCTTTGTGTTCCAGGCCATTAACAACCCCGTGGGTCTCTCTGTCCTGCCCGCCGTGGGATTTCCTTTCCTCCTTACACAGCATCCACTCCAAGGTGACTCATGGATTTACAGCCTCAACTTAGCTCCCCTTCCCGTTGTCCAACTGAACCAAGAAAACTAAGGACAAAGAAATTGGGACAAAACAGAACAAAACACAGCCCCGGGTAAATGTACCTTTCTGTTGACCTGGCTGCTAAATGCACACAGCTGAACAGGACTGGAGACCACACCGTCTTCACGAGTGGGTCTCATCGGAAGCGTGTAACCTGAGTCTGTCCTGACGTCTACTGTTTTCCTGCTGGTGACTATCTGTGACCTGTGTTCCTCCCCAAATGCAGCCCCTACATTCGTGATTCTGGGACCTCGTCTGTCCTTGTTAACTGTTCAAGGACATCCCCTCCAAAGAGTCCTGCTTAACTGTTCAAGGATATCCCTCCAAAGAGTGTCCCTTTCTCTCTCTCTGTCTTATTTCTCTTTCTCTCTTGCTTTTCTGTCTCTCATGATCCCTTGCTTTCTTACATTTTTCCCTCACATGTATTTGTGAGCATCGCCACCCTGTCAAATCCTTTCTGCCCCACGACTCTGAAGGGAAATGCCTCTCCAAGTTGCCGCAGAATGAATGGTGGAGGAATGGA
This sequence comes from Phocoena phocoena, assembly GCF_963924675.1. Lineage (NCBI taxonomy): Eukaryota > Metazoa > Chordata > Mammalia > Artiodactyla > Phocoenidae > Phocoena > Phocoena phocoena. The sequence goes on from NC_089240.1 coordinate 2,885,109, forward strand.
GGCTACCGTCTTCCTAAAATACCACACGACGCTAATTTTCTTTCATTTGTCACACTTCATTTGATACATAAATACTGGTGAAACTTTATATTTTAAGAGCTGTGGCTAAATAACATATTATAAATTAGAGGGTGCTAAAATCACAGGGGAGGTCTGGAGTCATTGGAACCAACGGAAAACAGTGGTTCCCAACCGGTGAAGGATTGCCCCCCCGACCAGGGGACATCTGGCAATGTCTTCAGGCAGTTTTGCTTGTCACAACTGGGGCCGGGGGAGCTCCTGGCACCTGCTGGGTGGAGACCAGGGATGCAGTTCCACAGCTCACAGGGCACAGGACACCTCCCTCCACCACCACAGAGAATTACCCAGGTCGATGTATCAGTACTGCTGAGGCTGAGAAACCTTTGTCCCAGTAACGGGGTAGAACTAATTTTAGCCTGAATCACCTGACATGGACATTTCTCCTTGGCTTTACTATATGCTTCCAGTACCCATCAGTTATTGGTTCTTAAGCACATGTGTATTCTCGAGTTGGACCTTCACGCTCTAGGGGTCTCTCCATGGACAAGCACACTGGAAACGTGTCACAGGAGAGCACGGGGGTGTGGAAGGAGACATGTGCAGATTGTCTAAATACGGCAGCTGGATGAACTTTCAACTTCTCATCGCTCTGTGCCTTGTAGCTTTTCCCTTTTTGTGGGACTCGACGGAGGGCAGTGGTTTGGATACGATGTCTAGGAGATGGGCCTCTCTCTTCAGTTCAGTGTAGAGAATGTGTTCAACTTTGCTCTGGTCCCCAGGGGAAACCGACTGGAAGTTTCCTCAGTTCTCCTGCATTGGAAATGATCGATTTTGTTGGAGACCGTAAGACCCCAAAACAATCAAAATTACATCTGATGGTTTAGGGCTTCCTCTAAGTGCCCACAGGTTTCTCATCATTCTCTTCTTCACCGCACTCATGTGAGAGGCTGTCTGGGGTTGGGGGGGTGGTGAAGTTTTACTTGGAATTCAACAGTTTTTTGTTTGTTTTTATTTGTTTTTTATTGGAGCAGAGTTGATCTATAATGTTGTGTTCGTTTCAGGTGTACAGCAAAGTGAATCAGTTATACGTACACATATATCCACTCTTTTTTAGATTCTTTTCCCATATAGGTCATTATAGACTACTGAGTAGAGTTCCCTGTGCTCTACAGCAGGTCCTTATTAGTTATCTATTTTATATATACTAGTGTGTATGTGTCAATCTCACTCTCCCCGTTTATCCCTCCCCCCTGCCTTACCCCCAGGTAACCATAGGTTGTTTTCTTCATCTGTGACTCTATTTCTGTTTTGTAGATAAGCTGGAAATCAACAGTTTTAATTGTTTATCCATATTCCTCTCAGCAATTAAGGGGAAATGGATTCCATGCAACGTGTCCACAGGTAAGCGATGGGGGATTTTAGCCAGATTCTATATGTCAAAAAAGGCACATCTGTTGTATTTTAATTAATTCTATTAATTATAATTTAATACACACTTAAATTATATTAAGTGTGTTTGTGCATCCCTTTGTAATATGTATGTTCACACATGAAGCCATACCAACAACTTAAAGCTGATTCTTTCTCTCTCACTATGTATTATTGTAATGAGAGCCGGAATATTCTCCACATTATCATACTTCCCGATTTGAGTTCAATTAAAATGTCCTAATGGGGCTTCCCTGGTGGCGCAGTGGTTGAGAGTCCGCCTGCCGATGCAGGGGACACGGGTTCGTGCCCCGGTCCGGGAGGATCCCACATGCCGCGGAGCGGCTGGGCCCATGAGCCATGGCCGCTGAGCCTGTGCGTCTGGAGCCTGTGCTCCGCAACGGGAGAGGCCACAACAGCGAGAGGCCCGCGTACCGCAAAAAAAAAAAAAAAAAGTCCTAGTAAGAAAAAACTAATTTTCTTAGAAATAATCTCCAGTCAATTATTATTAAATGACAGGTTGTGCCTGCTTTATTTAATGAGAGAAACAGAATTTAAACAAATGAGCTCTGGGAACACTTGCTTCTTTCAAAAATCGAGTCTCCTAATCACATTTACTAAGTAACTGAAGGTACTGAAGAGAGTAAGCAATTAGCAAATTTAACTTGAGAAACTCACCACTCTGATACTAACACTTAGAAGATGTATTTTAAGAAAAAAATAACTTAGTCTTATGCTATATACTTTTGAATGCCTCCTCCTACTTCCGTGTGAGATGTGATTTTTTTTTTAAGTTTCTTATTTTTAACCTCATAATTGATGATGATTAACAGAGTGCTGTTTTTCTTATCAAGCTAAAATGTATTTAAGGATTATCGGTTTTATGTAAAAATCTTGCCAAATGCATGAACTAACTTCCGTCTATTACCCCTCCTCTCTCTCTCTCTTTCTGTCTCTCTCACTCTGCTATAGCTAATTCTAAAAGCAAGACTGAGAACCTGGATTTTATTTAAAATTTTAATACGCATTTAACACAGCTTTTTTTTTTTTTTTTTTTGCTGCTCCCATCAGATTTAATGTAGCACTCATAATTCTACTGCAAACCTGGAATTCTAATAATCCAAAATTTGCACTTTCTACAATTTACAGTCATCTCCTCAAATTCTACATAGAGGGTTCTTTCTTCAGTCCCAATTTTATGTCCTCGGAACAGCCACTGCAGGCCAAATCTGCACACAGTTTACTATCGAATTAAAGTATGGTTTGTTCTTCAAGGCAATTAGTGAGACTTTGCACAACAGAATCAGAAGTGCAGTAAACAAGAGCGTATGTATCATGATCAGAAGTTATATGCTTCTTCTCTTAGATGTTATGACACAAATAATCAGATTCAACCCCCCTTATGGCAGGCAGAATAATGGCTCTCCGAAGATACCCACATTTATGGGACCTGTGACTATGTCACCTTACATGGAAAAGGGGACTTTCCAGAGGTGGTTAAGGGTATAACTCTTGAGGCACAGAGAATATGCTGAGTACCCCAGGTGGATTCCACTTCAGCACCTGAGTCCTTAACAGCAGACACTATTTCCCAGCTGTAGTCGGAGGGAGCTACAACTACGGAAGAAGCATCAGAGAGATGTAACATAGCTGGCTTTGAAGATGCAGGAAGGGGCCTTGAGCCAAGGAAAGTGGGCACCTCTAGAAGCTGGAAGAGGCAGGGAAATGGATTCTCCTACAGAATTCCCTGTAGGAATCAGCCCTGCGGGCCTTGTAATATTAGATGGCCATGTTGGTTTTCTACAGGACTGTGAGGGGAAAAACTAAAATAAACATTTGTGTTGTTTTAAGCCATCAAGTTTGGGGAAATCTGTTACTGTTGATGGAATAGTCTTCTGACGTGATCTCGGTCCATTGCTCCATTCTTGTAATAATTCAATCATTCTAGATTACCCTATGTCCCATCAAGCCCCAGGGATGCCATCTCCTCCCTGGTATCCCACATGCCCCACCAAGCTTTAGGGAGGCCATCTTCTTCCTGGTACCCAACATGTCCCACCAAGCCCTAGTGATGCTGTCTTCTCCCTCGTGCCCTAGGGATGCCGTCTTCTTCCTGGTACCCAACAGGTCCCACCAAGCCCTAGTGGTGCTGTCTTCTCCCTCGTGCCCTAGGGATGCTGTCTCTTTACTGGTACCCAACATGTCCCACCAAGCCCTAGTGATGCTGTCTTCTCCCCCGTGCCCAACATGTCCCACCAAGCCCTAGGGATGCTGTCTCCTTACTGGTACCCAACATGTCCCACCAAGCCCTAGGGATGCTGTCTTCTCCCTGGTACCCAACATGTCCCACCAAGCCCTAGGGATGCTGTCTTCTCCCCTGTGCCCAACATGTCCCACCAAGCCCTAGAGATGCTGTCTTCTTACTGGCACCCAACATGTCCCGCCAAGCCCTAGGGATGCTGCCTTCTCCCTGGTACCCAACATGTCCCACCAAGCCCTAGGGACGCTGTCTTCTCCCTGGTACCCAACACGTCCCACCAAGCCCTAGGGATGCTGTCTTCTCCTTGGTACCCACACACCAGGGCCCCTCTGGGCAGAGATCATGCTGACTTGCCCCGAAGGGCCCCTTCATTGATTCTTTACCCCCACTGATTCCTGTGCCCACCTATGCTGCCTTCACACGTTATTTTCTTCTACTCAACTCAGATGTGGCTTCTCCTAATTATTTAAGTCTTTCTCGACCTTTGTCATTACGCATGAAACCAGCTGTTTGTGATATTGTGCTATAAAAAATATACGTATTGGGTCTATGTCGCTGGTTCCTGGCACTGAACTCCTAAAGCCTTTGTAATTTCCTGAGGGATAGGGGTGAGAGGAGTGACTCAGCATCTTTTATGATTCGTAATAAGTTCCTTTCAATCTTACCTGAGTTTATGCTAATGGGGTGGCCCGTCATGGGCCCCTAGATAGTTTCAGGCTAGGGGAGGGTCACCACAGTAGCCGACTATGTGACTACAGGATTGGAACTCTCAGCCCCACTCCCTGACGTCTGGGAAGAGAAGAGGGCCTGGAGACTGAGTTAATCACCAACGGCCAGTAACTTAATGAATCACACCTGCGGAACGGAAGCCCCATCTGCGCCCTACAGCTACAGGAAGGGGTTCATAGAGCTTGCACGATTGTACACATCTACACGGGATGCCCCAAACTCCACGGGGACAGAAGCTCTTACGCTTGGGACCTGTCCAGACCCCGCCCATCTCAGGGCTCATTTGCATACTTCGGAATATGTTTGTAATAAACCGGTAGTAAGCGGTTCCCTGAGTTCTCTGATCAGTTGTAGCGAGTTATTGAACATGAGCAGGGGGTCATGGGAGACCCTGATTTGTAGCCAAATTGGACAGAAGTGTGGGTAATCTGGGGACCCACTGCCTGTGGTTAGTGCCCGTCATGGCGGCAGGCCTGTGGGACTGAGCCCTTCACCTGTGAGGTCTGCACCAGCTCCAGGGAGAGAGTGTCAGAACTGAATTAACTTGTAAGACGGTTGGTATCTACAGAGAACTGGAGACTTGCTTGGTGTAGAAAACCCACCTGCTGTCCCATTGTCTGTGGCATCTATAAATGATGCATGCATCCTACACACCAAGAGGCTTTATTCACAGATTTTGTTTACACATTTTTCTCCATCGTGATTCCTCACATTAAATACAAAAGCTAATCCATCAAGCAAATAATTTCTTGCGAAAGGCACTGTGAAAGAGGAAATATATCAGCAAATCCTTTGTTAAGCAACGTCTCTGGGCCTGATGGGCAATGCCAGAAGGGAGATGCGAATGGTAAGCATAATAAACACAGTCTCTTGCCCTCATGAAGCGCATGGCCCAAGAGTGTGGCAAACTCTGGTCAAAAAATAAATAGGTGCAAAATCACAATGATGGTAAATGATCTGAAGGGACAGTAAGTCGTTTCAAGTGAGGATAATGGGGTAGAAGGATCAATCCTGCATAGACGGTCAGTAGAGGTTCTACTGAATAAATATCATCTACAGACGCTCATGAGAGGTTCACGCTTCATCTGAGGTCTGAAGGATGAAAGAGTTAGTTTGGTGAAGAGACATGAAGGAAACCTCTCGGGGTAGGCTGACGTCCTCCACGCCCCTTAGCGGTGACACCAGGTGCTTTCCAAGAACTAAAGAACGGCCAGTGAAGACCCAAGATAAAAGAAACTCCAGCAAAAGGAGTAGTGCTAGGACCCTGCATTATGGAAGATACCATCTGATGGACAGGCCCAGGATGGAACTTCAGAGTAGATGGGGAAGGGGAAGGTAAAGAGACCAGAGCAAATCCGGAGACAGTTGCGTCTCTGAAGACAAGGGAAGACGATGTTTCTAGTCCCTGGGACTGGAGAAACATGAGGAATATTGACCAAGAGCCCAGGAAGGACTGGACATTTTCTGCTGCATTTCCTAATGCAGAGGTCAAGGAGACTTGTGCAAAATCTACTGAAGTAGAACGAATGAACAGGAGAAAGTGGAATAAAGCAAATGAAGGAAACAGGTGTTTAAGAGCAGGGTCTGTACCCTTATTTACACAATGCCAGAAAGACTGTAAGCATGCAGAATTATTCGTTAGCTGAACGTAGAAGCTGCGAGCTGGTTTCTCTTCTTAATGTCTGGTACTTAACGTATCAGAGGGCAGGGTCCACACCTCCACGTAAGTCTCTCCTTCTCCATGAGAAAAACAGGACCAGCCACACAGCATGCTCCAGCCTCCCTAAGAGTCAGCCAGAGATGGTCTGTCCACCTGGAATTCACTCATCTCTAGCTCTTCCTCCAGACTCGAACGCTCATGCCTCACGATATATGCACAAGAGAGAGAAAAACCCATCCTCTCAAGCAAAGCAAAAATGCCTGGACACTTTTAGATGGGCCCTAAGAATTTCAGGTGAGGTTCCAAGATGGCGGGGAAGATATACTACCCCTTGGCGACTCTATGCTGCTTTAAGCCTTGTCCTAAATTTGACCACGACTAAGAAAAGTTCAAAACACACCAGAAGGAATCTCACACTTCAAAGCAATGGCTCTGAGAGCCCATTTTTTTAATACATGGCATATGGACTCACCATCTGCCAAGTACACCTCAGGGTAAGGATTTGTGATGGTGAAGAAACTAACCATTACAAAAATGATTAAATACAAGGTTCGTCCAAATGACACATATGTCCACATGCAACTCAAATCAACTCCCAATTGCAAAGAACGTGTGAGCTTTCTGTTTTTTTCCCCCAAACCCTCCCTTCATTCAGTAATCTAAAACTAGCAACTCATATCTCTTTTTTTTTTTTTTTTTTTTTTTACGGTACACGGGCTTCTCACTGTCGTGGCCTCTCCCGTTGCGGAGCCCAGGCTCTGGACGCACAGGCTCAGCGGCCATGGCTCACGGGCCCAGTCGCTCCGCGGCATGTGGGATCTTCCCGGACCGGGGCGCGAACCCGCGTCCCCCTCCATCCGCAGGCAGACTCTCAACCACTGCGCCACCAGGGAAGCCCAGCAAATCATATCTTAATCCAACTTTTTAAATCACATGAGCTATGTAAAACATATAGAAGCAGAGAGATAACAGGAAAATATTTAAAAGTGGAAAGGTATGACTTTAATGGAAATAATCCTTAGAGTGGACTGAGATTAAATGATTCTGAAGCTAATTCACATTTCTGTCTGAAAATTAAAACATTAAAGCTCTATACAGTTAAATACTGTCAGAAGGAAACTGTTTTTCTAAGGCCGATTATATTCCTCGAGCAACAGAAATCGTTTAAGCTTTCAAGATTATGGCAGACACTACCTGATAAAGATGAGATTAAAGAAGAAAGTCAAATCCCCATAACTGTACCATTCCAAAAAGATGAGCTTCTGAAACAATAAGAAATTAATACCAACACAAAGTGTATTCTAGGTTACATTTCATAAATACATAAATGTATGTGGTATATTAATTTAAAATATACAGGCTTCATTTCTGGGTCCATTAAGCATATCTTTTTGCACATCTATGTTTATACATGTGTATGTACATACAAATGGAAATATCTATATTCAAATACAGGTGTATGTGTGAGATAGAGAATTAAATACAGGATAATATCATCTACACTACGTCTGGAAACTCTTTTATTGAATTAAAGTCTATGCAGTAAAACAGAAAAGCACAAGCTGTACAGCACCCCAAATACCACAAAGTGAATACCCCCTGCACCACCAGCTAAGAAACAGGGTATTTCAGGCACGCTACAAGGAGTGTACCCACTCTCAACAACCGTCGCCCCTACCTCAGCAAAATGTCTACATTCTACCATCAAACACCTGTCTTGCTCTATCTGATATTTATATGCATAACTCAGAAAGACACACTGCTTTGTTTGTCATATGACACTCATGAGAATGCTTATGGGATGCAACCATACTGTGTCCTGTGGATGGGATCCACTGGCTGCCGTGCTCATGTGTAGGAAGATATATGTCTGTATTTAAAAACCCAAAAGTCAGTGTTACTTTTTAATTATTTAAATATTCATAAATATATATATTTATGTATATATGTGTGTATAAATATACATAAATATATGTGCATATATATTCATGGACTTACATATATGTGTGACTATATATATATATATGCAGTGTGTGTGTATATATACACACTCTTTACACATCGGGATGGTTGACTTTACGTGTCAACTAGTCTGGGTTGATTGGGTGCCCAGACATTTGGTAAAACGTGATTCTGGGTGTGCCCATGAGGGCATTTCTGGGTGACATGAGCATGTGAATCAGTGGGCTGTATCCAGCAGGTGGCTCTCCCCATCGTGGGTGGGCCTCATCTAATCAGTTGAAAGTCTGATGAGAATAAAAGGTCAAGTAAGAAGTAGTGTTCTCTCTCTGACTGCCTTACAGCTGGCACACCTATGTTCTCTGGGCTTCGGAATCGGGATCGTACCAGAAATTATTCCACTGGTCCTCCTGCTTCTCAGCCTTTGGACTCTGACCAGGACTAATCCATCAGCTTTCCTGGGTCTCCAGCCGGCTGACCAGAGACCGCAGGATGTCTCAGCTCCCCTAACACACGGATCCATTCTTTCCAGTAAGTAAATATATGTAGTTTTATCTACATCTAAATCTGTATCTAAATCTATGCCCCCTCTTTCTCTGGATGTCTTTGACCAAGGCAACTGGGTTGTTCATCTTTGAAACAGTGTGAAGGGGCTAGTCTACACCCTCTAGCAATGTAGATACAAAGATATAGATATCAATGATCCAGATACAGATATATCTTCTTGGTCCTGGTTCTCCGGGGAACGCAGACTAATACACTGAGTGTTTATTTCTACCATAATACACACGACGGGAGGCATTCTGTTCATATTTATGAATATTAGGACAAACAATGCAGTGCTCTCAAACCTGAATACAATCACCCACAGGTTATGCGCCTGACAAGTCACTAAAATCCCATTAAACGCCTAAGCATCATCTAGATTTATTCTATTTTATTCCTACCAATCTGAAATGTAAAATTATCCATTTTATAATATAACTTTAACAATACAGTATGCCAGTGGTGGAGTCATAAGATGATTTTCAAACTTTCAAAAATCACCTGGTGTTTTAAAATGTTAGCTTTCTCAGTTCACTAAGGGTTTGTTTACAGAACATGTACAAACTGTGGGTGGAACAGTGTGAAGTTCAATTCAAATGAGGGTCTACTAGTTGTACTCTATTACAAATTAATATAGAACAATTGAGAAGCACAGAATCATAACTATAAAGGAGTTTGATTTACTCACAGATCTTCTATTGCTTAAAGAAAAGTATAATTTTCCTTAAAAGCTGATACATATTTCTTCCTCAATCTCTCCTACCGTCAACCCAGGTAAACAAAGAGAAATCCAGCATGTTGCAAAAACATTTCACATATCAACAGAATTGTCCACTAAATGTGTTAACCATTTTCTTTTGCAGCTCAATGAAAGTCATGACTTTTCTACAGCGTTTTTCTTCGAACATAAAGTGTTTTTTTCCCCCATTTTATTGAAGATGAAATGGGAATTCTTTTTTTTTTTTTTGCGGTACACGGGCTTCTCACTGTTGTGGCCTCTCCCGTTGCGAAGCACAGGCTCCGGACGCGCAGGCTCAGCGGCCATGGCTCACGGGCGCAGCCGCTCGGCAGCATATGGGATCTTCCCGGACCGGGGCACGAACCCGTGTCCCCTGCATCGGCAGGCGGACTCTCAACCACTGCGCCACCAGGGAAACCCGAAATGGGAAGTGTTGAATACTATTGTGAACAGCACTATTGCAATATGTACCAAAAGCCCGCTCAATTACTCATATGTTTTACCAAGTAATCCCAATTCTTTCAGTCTACCATGATGAGCTGGTGTGAATTTTGGGGTAAAAAAAATATTAAAAGCCAGACATATTCCTAATGCTTTCAGTGGATGGAGCTGGTGATAGAAAAAAAAAAAAAAAAGGTAAAACTTTAAAAGCTTAATGGTAAGGAGTTTTGTATGTAAATGTTGCCATGACTACTTAATGGAACAGCACTGAGCCATTCAACTGATGCATAATTCCAGAGAAAACAGTTTTGTTTTTAATATAAAGTAGTTAAAATCGGGATAGGTACTGATATGAATAAAATGTATACAGGTATATAAAACAACCTGACTCATATATAAATAGCCATGTTAAAAAGATACCAGCTGAATTCACAAATGTGTTAGTAATCATTTTTTTGATTGATGCCATATGGGTGATTCTGAGACTGTATCTTAATTTTCCCCACTTCTCACAAAACCCACTGCCTGGTTTAAGCCCCTGCTCACATTCATCCTAACTTGTGTCTCTCCTGCTGGTTTCATTTCTAGTTTCACCCTCCTTACTAATACATATAACATGGTTTTACTTTCAGGTGTACAATATAACGCTTCGACATTTGTGTACATTTCAAAATCATGTGTATATATTGCTAAAGGATCACCAGTATAAGTCTAGATAACTAGATACCCTTTGCCACACATACTTACCAATGTTTTTTTCTTGTGATGAGAACTTTTAAGGTCTCCTGTCTTAGAAATTCTCAAATATACAATACGGTATACAATATACAATACGGTATTGAAATAAATATACAATACGGTATTGAAAAGAAGTTTACTAATAAATGCTTAGCAATGTGGTGGAACATGTAACTTGTTAAATTATACTTTCTTTCGGAGGGTTAAATCAGGAGATTGGGATTGACACATACACATTACTATATATAAAACAGATAACTAATAAGGACCTACTGTATAGCATAGGGAACTCTACTCAATACTCTGCCATGACCTATATGGGAATAGAATCTATAAAAGGGTGGATATATGCATAACTGATTCACTTTGCTGTACACCTGAAACTAACACAGTGTTGTAAATCAACTATATTGCAATAAAACTTTTTTTTTTTAATTACACTTTCCTCCCCCCAAATTAATTAGAACAGATATATCGCAAAGAAATACTGCATTCTCGATGTGGTATAATACCATGGGTGGGGAAAAGAAAAGGTTTCTTTGCATCTTTGCAGCGCTTAGATCAAGGGTCAGCCTTTTTTTTTTCTCCCTAAAGGTCCAGACAGTACATTTTCTTGGATTTGTGGGCTCTATGGTGCCTCTTGAAACTGCAGTATTCAACACCACTGCTGTATCACAAAGCAGGGATAGACAATAGTAAATGAATGGGCATGACTATTCCTTATAATTTTATTTACAAAAACAGGTGGCAAGATGGATTTGGCCCACGGGATGCATGCTTAGAATATTTCCCTTATCTTTGGGTTTGGAGGGTGACTTTAATATCTGAGAAAACATAAAATGTCTAGCTATGAACACTGTCTTCAAATTAAAGTACAATAAGGACAAGATATTACCTTCCACAAATTCAACAGATGCAATATGAAATATTTAAGATTCCCTTAGATAGTCAATACGTGATAGCATTAAATCTACTGCACTTTCATCTCTGTTATTTTAATCCCAATTAGCTCTACACTCAGGCTCTCAGAATACTTTTAAAACGTTCGACCATGATTTCCTGTCTCTAGATTTTAAATCTGACATGCCTCCATCTCAGCCTCCTTGAAGAAGAGACAAACACATTGGCCTTCTGATGATGCCATGGAAACATTCTTTACAACAGAGTGCCAGCATCCCAAATAAACTGTAACGCAGGATTGAGTGGAGGACAGAGCGAGTCCCTGAAAGCAGACGCGCTGCAGAGTGGGTACTTTAAGACACTGTCACTGAATATGTAACACCCTAGTCTACCATGTTCGGTGAGCATCAGTTACACGGGAGGAGCTTTCTAAAGATGGACATTGCAATTCAGTAGGTCTTTGGAGGCTCTGGGATTTATGTGGTTGAATTACTTTAGCCAAAAAAAAAAAAAAAAAGAAACAAACCCCTTACTCTGCCTTATTTCTAAGCTCTTATTATGACCCTATATTTCACAGTCCTTATCATGACCAGATACTATACATCTGCTTGCTAAGAGATATTTCTTTCTCTTTCAAATTTCTAGTCCAACTTTCCCTAACTCTCTATGACCTTGGTGCTTCTCCCCCAGTCTTCTCTTTCCTGCATCTCCTTACCTGCTATTCACTGGAGGAAGAAGTTCCTTTGCCCTCCCAGGATCCCATCAGAGAAATGAGAAGTGAAAACCCCTGAGCTGACGGAACTTCTTTCTGAGACACTCGGTTGGGGAGAATCTACAAAAGGTTTCCACCTTTCAGAGGCTGCCCTACAAGAGTACAATTTCTTGTTTATCTGAATGTTTTAAGATTGGGTATCGGCTGCCAATCAGAAGTCAGCCTATCCAAAATTACACAATAGCTCCACCTCTGGGACCAAAGAAGCAGTAATTCAGTCACGTGGATGGTTTGGTTTTTTAGTACGAACCCCTTTGTGTTTATAAATCCACATGCTTCCCTTAGGTCAGTGCTGTTACTGAGGGCTTTGCTTTTATTTGTTTCCTAATTGGAATCGTAGTCTGTGTTTATACGTCAGCAGATGTAAACCAGGCAAGCATCACTCAGATATGTCGCTAATGCACGGTGTTTGGGGGTCACTGTCTAAGTGACTGGGATCCTCACGGGATGGGGCAGAGTATTTAAGAATGTGCGTGGTCAGGAGACTAAACAAACACAGGCTGTTCATTTTCGGGTTTTGCTGGTTAACAAAGCTCAGGGTTGTGCTCATTGATCACACGATGCTCTGTCTCTGTGAAATTCGTTTCCAAAATAACTGATTCTTGGGGGATTATTTCTGTTTGTGAATTTCCTGCTGATTCAACGCATAAAGCGACAGAGAACCCGGTATTATATCCAGCACAAGCACTCGGTGTATGCTGACATGTGCTGCAGATGTTCACAGTTGTGGTTAATAATGTCTTGTGTTCGCATATTGTGTGACCATTCATACGGGCTGACCTAGCAGGGAACTTCACATCCATTCAGATATATATATACACACACATATTTTGTGAAATATATATATTTATTTATTGAAGTACAGTTGATTTACAATGTGGTATTTGTTTCAGGTATAGAGAAAAGTTACTCCGAGATATATATATATATATATTCTTTTTCATTATGGGTTATTTCAAGGAACTGAATATAGTTCCTTGTGCTCTACAGTAGGTCCTCATTGTTTACCTATTTTATATATAGTAGTGTGTATCTATGAACCCCCAACTCCTAATTTACTCCAGGTGTTTCTTTACGTAGGGCTGCATGACCCCCACAATTCAGTTTTAGGACATGGCTTATGGTTTTCCATCAATGGTTTCTCAAAGTGGGGCGTCAAAAGATAGGCAGGAGCTTTTAGTAGAAAAAGATTCCCCCAAAGCTATTCAGGGGCCAGAAGCCCAGCAACGTTATTGCCTATGAGGTCAACTATGCCATACCCATAAGTTAACACATTTGATATTTATAAAAATATCCCTCTGCCTTTTGATATTGAGCTGCATGAGCTCCTTGTATATTTTGGAGACAGTCCTTTGTCAGTTGCTTCATTTGCAAATATTTTCTCCCATTCTGAGGGTTGTCTTTTCGTCTTGTTTATGGTTTCCTTTGCTGTGCGAAATCTTTTAAGTTTCATTAGGTCCCATTTGTTTTACTTTTGTTTTTATTTCCATTTCTCTAGGAGCTGGGTCAAAAAGGAACAACCCAATCCAAAAACGGGCAGAAGACCTAAATAGACATTTCTCCAAAGGAGATATACAGATTGCCAATAAACACATGAAAGAATGCTCAACATCACTAATCATTAGAGAAATACAAATCAAAACTACAATGTGATATCCCTCACACCTGTCAGAATTGCCATCATCAAAATATCTACAAACAATAAATGCTGGAGAGGGTGTGGAGAAAAGGGAACACTCTTGCACTGCTGGTGGGAATGTGAATTGGTACAGCCACTATGGAGAACAGTATGGAGGTTCCTTAAAAAACTACAAATAGAATTACCATATGACCCAGCAATCCCACTACTGGGCATATACCCTGAGAAAACCAAAATTCAAAAAGAGTCATGTACCCCAGTGTTCACTGCAGCTCTATTTACAATAGCCAGGACGTGGAGGCAACCTAAGTGTCCATCAACAGATGAATGGATAAAGAAGATGTGGCACATATATACAATGGAATATTACTCAGCCATAAAAAGAAACAAAATTGAGTTATTTGTAGTGAGGTGGATGGACCTAGAGTCTGTCATACAGAGTGAAGTAAGTCAGAAAGAAAAACAAATACCATATGCTAACACATATATATGGAATTAAAAAAAAAAAAAAAAAAGGTCATGTAGAACCTAAGAGCAAGATGGGAATAAAGACGCAGACCTACTAGAGAATGGACTTGAGGACACGGGAAGGGGGAAGTGTAAACTGGGACGAAGTGAGAGAGCGGCATGGACATATATATGCTACCAAATGTAAAACAGATAGCTAGAGGGAAGCAGCCACATAGCACAGGGAGATCAGCTTGGTGCTTTGTGACCACCTAGAGGGGTGGGATAGGGAGGGTGGGAGGCAGGGAGACGCAAGAGGGAAGAGATATGGGGATATATGTGTATGTATAACTGATTCACTTTGTTATAAAGTAGAAACTAACACACCGCTGTAAAGAAATTATACTCCAATAAAAATGTTAAAAAAAAAAAAAAGAAAACCCTGTTTCTCTAAAGAATATTATACAGCATCTTCTAGAGATAACTTACATTTTAAAAATTACATATTCAATATAGATAATTTTAAAAGCAAAACTGAATGTAAAAAGAAGAAAATAATAAAATTGCCCAGAAAAATCTAAAAAAAAAAAAAAAATATATATATATCCCTGCCTTTAAAACATGTGATAGACCGTATTTTTCTTAAGTTTATAGTCATTCCGAAACTACTGTTACATACAAACTATGTCTGCTCCTCAAAAATATAGCCCCACTTAAAGTTTGTTTACAGGTAGACAAATGATGCCTGATAAGGATTTATAATAATTATATGCTTATAATTGTATAATACTTATATGCACAATATATAATATTGCATATTATATGCTACTCATCTATCATAATGCAGTGGTTTTATAAATAGAGTATGTGTGTTTGCTTTATACAGAAAATTGTTGAACCTTGGTGTTCAAGGTTGAACCCTGGTAGTGAATCTTGGAAAAACCTTTAAAACTCAAACTCCAGTAGACATCCAAGTAATAATAAATTTGATTAAGACTGACTTGTAATAGTCTTTATAGCAAAATATAAATAAGCAAAGCAAGAAAAATCTGGGAAAATGTTTGCGCATCATATCCCGAAGGGCTAATATTCCAAATATATAAATATCTCCTAAAAATATGTATGTGCATGTAAAAGCCCACAGATGTCATATAAAACGATGATAATACAAATTAACATGGAATTCACAAAAAGTGAAAAATCCATTATTATTAGTCATATAAAATATGTAAAATTCATTAGTGAAAAGAGGCATTATGAATTAAAAGTACACGAAGCTTACTTTGATTTAATCTTCTATTAGCAAATCTGAAATGTCCTCATACTTCCCCAGTGGGTCTACAACTGGCTACAACTGAATTCTTACAAAGGAGGATTTTAAAATATCTATGGATATCACAGTTGCATCTCCAGTTGGCCCAGAAACCCTCTTGCTAGGAATTTATTCCATATCCACACATTTATGGAAAATATGCACAAGGTAAAGTTACTGCTGCATTTTTTATATGGGACTGGATGCTTACACCGATCATTCCCCATACAAGCAGGAAATCTCCATCGCCATAAAACACCATGTTTAGAACTGCTCTCTGTAGCGTTACGACAAGATGGTCAGGATACACTGTGAAGTTAAACAAGTTTTAAAAATTTATAAAGTCAGCAGAGGAAGGTACGGGACAGTTAAGACATCTTTTGGGCAAAGAAGTTTGGGGTACGCCCACCTGTTTGTAGTCGCTTACATTTGCAGTCGCTTACGCCCACCTGTTTGTTAGTCGCTTACATTTGCAGAAGCTTTGATGGAGTCCTAAGACACTAATATCAATGTGGCTCTGTGTCTCTGAGTCAGGGTTTCAGGGGAACTGAGAGTGCCCTCGTGAGGGGGGTAAATTGAGGAGCCCTGAAGGGACATGGTACAAAGATGCTTGGAGGAATGTGTCCAGAAAACCAGGAAGAGTAGAAAGATTAGTCACAGCAGGAAGCCCTGGAAACCGGAAGGGGCAAGAGAAAGAGAGAGAGAGAGAGAGAGAGAGAGAGAGAGAGACTGAAGGAGACGGCTGCAGAGAGACAGAGGGCCATGGAACAGCGGCACGGAAGACTGTCTCAATTTCCTGCTCTCCCCAACCCTCTGGTACCCATCGAGCCAAGCCAATCAGAAAGCAGAGGGCAGGGAAGTCCTCTGAGCTGGTCCAGAGAGGCGGGCTCCAACAGCACAGAACAGGTGCGGAAGGATGGAGTTTGCATCCCGCGGGACCAGCAGAAACGGCAGCATGCTTTGCTTTGGGGGGACCCAATGTGCAACTGGGGGTTCCGTGCTGCAGGAGCCGGAGTTTTCACTGCAGGACACATCCCTTCCCTTTTTGAAGCACGCATGCATTCCCTACTCAAGAATCATTCACAACGGCCCACAGAATCATCTCTTGTTAAACCGATTATATGTTCACTGTTCTTTTATCCAGTGTTTAGCATAGCATGCTACAGGCTTAATCACGTTTTCAAGGAAAGTATTTTCCCCTGAAACAAAATTAGCAACCGCACAGGGTGGGCAGTCCTGCAGAAGGCTTTACATCCTCTAAACCAGAGCTGTCACAGCCAATGCTTTCTTTCAAACAGGTTTGCCGTTGCACAAAAACTGCCCTCAGGTAATCCCATTGGAAATCACTTACTTTTCTTTAATTGGGTTCATTCGTTTCCAGAGATTTTTATTCAATATCAAAGTCATTATTCTGTTTTGCCCATAGAAAACACGGGCTAAAACTGTATTTATATATTATTATTATTTATGGCGGATACAATGGCTGCTGTGGTGTTTTACGATTTTCTATTAAGCTCGTAACGGCCCACAATGTTAATGTTTCACTTGATCGTGAATACATCTCTTGAAGAAGGCTCGGATTTGAGGAGAGCTGTATTTTGCCGTGTCCACCCTAATGCTGAAACTAAAGTAGAAAATAAACGGCAGAGGAAATCTTCTGGAAGGTGAAAAACACTACCTGTGACGGCATTCTTGCCCTTTACTCTGAGTCACGCTGTTAAGATGTATATTTAGTATGCTTTGGGCATTCGAAATACAGGGAATTAATAAGTCATCAGTTTCCAAGAGTATCCTTGCTCAACACATATTTAACTCTGTCTTGTAGAAGAATATTTGACCCGTTCAGAACCTGGAATAATTATGAAAATTTTAACCTCTATTCCCTAAGCAAGTGTAGTAGAGAACACAGTTTTGAATGGTATCAGTTCAATGGTGATTTACTGGTAATGGTGACAATGAACAAACTAAAGTGGAAAAGATAAATGCCCACAGTCTGCTGCAAATATTTCAGTGCGATAATCATAAAAACGTGTGAAAGTATGATCAAAACTGCTTTTTTCTCCCACACTTTGAGTGGATGCTACTATAAATACACAATTCTACAAAATGGACCCATTCTTGATACAGAGTCCAAAGCCAACCTTTTCTAAAGCATTTTATTTCCCTTTGTAGGAATCTCTCAAATTATTCAGTTTTAGGACTTGGCAAGGTCTAAGTGTTCCCACATAATATAGAATTGCATCTACAAATTGCCTTTCACTCTTTTACGGGCATGCCTGGAAAATTAGGAATGCTGAGATATTTATCCAGATTCGCTGAAAAGGAAAAAACAAAAACGGTTCTCAACAAAGATGATGCTATGTTTCCTTAACCAGATTTATCTGAACAAAATGGGCCACATCTCTACACTTACGATTCACTACTTGCCATATTTTAAGAAATCAAATAAACGTAATTCAATCAGATATGGGTTTTTAAACACTTTCAGAAGGCGGAAGAGAGAAGCATATAAATTAATGCACTGAAGTCAGTCTTTGAAAAGCATATTTTACGATACATCGTGCCATGAATTCATCAATTTTTCAGCATGAATGGAAATTTCTCTAAGGTCTTTAACCATGAGAGACCAGGAGAAGTCTAGTTGTTTAATTCCAGAGTCTGCATATTTTCCCAACTAATCACCGTGCTTTTGCTGTACAAAATAGGTGTGTTTTTTTGTAGTCATATTGACCAATCTACGCTTTTATAGAGGATTTTCTCCCATGCTGTCGTAAAGAAGTTACGTGCTTTCTCCTAAAAGTCTGAAGCACCTGCTTTTCATATTCAGGTTTTACCTTCACCTGGAATCTAATTAATTAATGCATCGCAAAGATCTCTTTTCCATGTTTCTCTCCATGTTGTCAGTGGTGGCAATACTGTTATCTGACATCACGAGAGCCAACCTCTTCTTTCCCCACAGATCTTGGATTTGTTCTGCGTGACTTACGTTCACAGTTGGGTACACCCTCCTCTTCAAACACTTTTTTTGCAGCCAGTGATAGTTATGGGATGCATTTCTGGAAAATGCAAGGTGGGTTCAACTCAGCTGGGTGGGTTTCTGAATAAAACTGCTTTCTTCCTAAAAGCAAGGATCCTTCAGATAGGAGAGTTTTTCCCCTTTTCTTTCACCTTGTAGTGAGAACATCACTTATTTATGGAAAGTGGTCTTTGGGGAACAGTTCACCTGACACCCTGGCTTTCAGGATGATGGAGGAGCAAACAGCGAGACTTTTCTGAGCGTCATCCTGCATACTTTGAATGTATTATCATAGGAGAAAAATAAAATGCTGTTTGAAGAAGCCATTGATAATGACATCTGTCCAGTACAAGTAGATGTTACAAAAACCAGTTTTGCTACCATTATTTATTTTGTAGGTAGCACATCCTTTGCTGACGGTTTGTCACAGAAACTTCGTAATAAGAAAATTGCCGTATTTCTGTATTTAAGTTCCGTATTTCAGAGTTTTATTTTACCCACCCTGCCCAAACTCCACAGAGATCACTGTGTAAGTCTTGGTATCCAGGGGAAGGAATCATAATAATTATCGTCCATTCTTGTGGGACAATCTCAGGACATTTTATTTTCACATACTTTTGGGGATCAATTTGTGAAGTCAAGAAAAAATAGAATGAGTTAGAATTTCAAATCACTTTGGAGGAGAACTGACATCTTTACACTATTGACTCTGCCGTGTAACAAACGCTGATAGATCTTATTTAGATGATTTTTAATGTTGATCCTATACTTTTGTTCTGTTTTACATAAAGTTCTTAGGTTTTTTTAAAATTATATTTCTAAGAACATGTAGGTTTCTTCCTCTTGGGATAGGGAGTTTTGAACAAGTAACACTCCCATTTGGCATTTGGTAATGCTGGTGTAAACTAATGCTACTAATATATGTCACCTATCTTTTATTGGGTACGCCTTTAAAAATTATTTTATTCATGAATACATCTATCCAAAATAATTATGTCAGTGGTATCACCTGCCAGTAACAGCTGTTCCCCTCAGCTCCTTTTCCGTTTCTGCACTGACAGGACATCCAATTCAGTGCGGAACAGACTTGTCACAGTGGACACATTTATCTTGTTATTGATTTACAAGGAATAAGTCTAATATTTCACCATTAAGGCCAATTATTTTTCCTGTAATATTGTGTTTCCTTTTATCAAAAAGATCCCCTTCCCTTCCTAGTTTTGTAAGTTCATTTTATCATGCTGTTTTGAAGTTTACCAACTAATTTTTGAATCACATTCAAGGCGCATTCCAGACGTCCTGAGAAGCAGAGGGATCAGGTCCGGCAGGGAAAGAGTTCTCATTTGGGCAAGGCTTTCGGCAGGATGTACCAACAGGCTCTTTTTTGGTTGATTTTGGTAAATCAACACAGAATCTGTAGATTTTTATGGAGCACTGTTCCCTGAACAATTACCCAAGCAAAGTAATTGTGAGAGTTTAAAATAAAAATGTTGGAACTTTCCTGGTAGTGCAGTGGTTAAGAATCTGTCTGCCGATGCATGGGACACGGGTTCGAGCCCTGGTCCGGGAAGATCCCACATGCCGCAGAGCAACTAAGCCCGTGTGTCACAACTACTGAGCCTGTGCTCTAGAGCCCGCGAGCCACAACTACTGGGCCCACGTGCCACAACTACTGAAGCTCACGCGCCTAGAGCCCGTGCTCCGCAACAAGAGAAGCCACCGCAATGAGAAGCCCGCACACCACAACGAAGAGTAGCCCCCGCTCGCCACAACTAGAGAAAGCCCGCGTGCAGCAACGAAGACCCAACACAGCCAAAAATAAATAAAATTTAAAAGATTAAATTAAATTAAAATATTTCAGGAACAAAGTAGCAAACTTTTAAATAACATATATTCCCCATGCACTGCCTAGAAATCTTCTACATTACACTTTGGGTAGCGTAAATTCTGAAGCAGCTAAGGAAGCATCTAAGCGACATGCTGATTGTCAAGGTCTACTTGATGCCTTGTTTTTTGTTTTTTTTTAACTGAAGTACACTTGAGTTACAATGTGTGCTAATCTCTGCTGTACAGCAAAGTGACTCAGTTATACACCTACAGACATTCTTTTTTTAATATATTCTTTTCCATCATGGTTTATCACAAGATATTGAACTTGATGCCTTGTTCTTTTGTGTGTGCAATTACCTTTATCCTGGAAATTACTGTCACATTTTGATATTTAGGCAAGACCTCTGATTTTTAAAAATATATATTTTCTACTGCAAGTTGTTTGACAAATGATTTACTTAGAATATCAGCTATTTTTAAAAATTAATTAATTAATTTATTTTTGGCTGCGTTGGGTCTTCGTTGCTGCGTGCAGGCTTTCTCTAGTTGCGGTGAGTGGGGGCTACTCTTTGTTGCAGTGCACGGGCTTCTCATTGTGGTAGCTTCTTGTTGCGGAGCATGGGCTCTAAGCACGTGGGCTTCAGTAGTTGTGGCACGCAGGCTCAGTAGTTGTGGCCCATGGGCTTAGTTGCTCCGCGGCATGTGGGATCTTCCCGGACCAGGGCTCGAACCCGTGTCCTCCGCATTGGCAGGAGGATTCCTAACCACTGCGCCACCACGGAAGTCCCGAATATCACCACTATTTAAATAGAAGTGGTTTGTGAACACTGAAAAAATGTATTTCCAGTTTTATTCATTCATCTTTAGAGGAAATGGTGTGTTTAATCATTGTTCTTCTTTTTGTTTTTTTTTGTTTAGATTTCCTTCAGAATTGGAGTTAAGAGGTTAGGAAATAAAAATACCGAATGCCTAACTAAATTTGAATCTCAGCTTCACAACAAATAATTTCTTAGCGTGTCTAATGAAATATTCAGGGCATAGGTCTACTGAAATTCTGTTTGTCGTTTGGTTGAAATTTAAATATATGTGGGTGTCCTGTATTTTATGTGACAAATTTATTCAGAACTAATGATAGGGTGAATTTTGATAAATATTTTATAGGTGCTTAAAAATAGTAAGTAATGTCTTTATATTTACTTTCGGCTTTTTCAGTAGTTCTGTAAGATCAGAACAGTCCCTAGGGCTTCCCTGGTGGCACAGTGTTTGAGAGTCCGCCTGCTGATGCAGGGGACGCGGGTTCGTGCCCCGGTCCGGGAGGATCCCACATGCCGCGGAGCGGCTGGGCCCATGAGCCATGGCCGCTGAGCCTGCGCGTCCGGAGCCTGTGCTCCGCAACGGGAGAGGCCACAACAGTGAGAGGCCCGCAAACTGCACCCCTCCCCCCCAAAAAAAGAACAGTCCCTAGATCTCAACAGTTGATATATATCTTCTTGAATTTACTATTTTGTCAGCTACATATGTTTCTGAAAGATGCGGAATAAAATCTCACACATCATTTTGTTCAATTCCCATTGTTCAATTCAATATTTTTGTTTTATTTATCTTGACATTGTAGGTTAGGACAGGCAAGTTGAGAACTGCTGTCTCTTCCCACTGAATGATTCTGTTAAATTATTTTAAATCATTTTAATTCTCATAAGTCTTTTCTGTCAAAACCGTTATTTTATTTTCCACTGACATTCTTCTCATCCGTATCTGTATCGACAGATGCATAGACATTGATTCTTCGGTTAAATTAGGTCCAACCAGGTCATCCCAATAGCAGCATTTGGTATACTTAAGGTTCTTTTTGTTTAAATACGGCAATACATTTTTTTGATCAAAATATATACTAACGGGTTTCCCTGGTGGCACAGTTGTTGAGAGTCCGCCTGCCGATGCAGGGGACACGGGTTCGTGCCCCGGCCCGGGAAGATCCCATATGCCGTGGAGCGGCTGGGCCCGTGAGCCATGGCCGCTGAGCCTGCGCGTCCGGAGCCTGTGCTCCGCAACGGGAGAGGCCACAACAGTGAGAGGCCCGCGCACCGCACAATAGAAAAAAAAAAAAAATATATATATATATATATATATTAACTTTCTTGTTTCTACTATTTTAGGACTCCTGAAATTATCAGAAGGGTAAACGTACATTAAATGCTCTCTGAAGCCTTAAATAACCGAAAACTTGCGTCAGTGTTTCTTCCCTGTACTTTATAATTTCTATGAGTCCCCTTGGACGTTTTTATTACAAGTGTTCTACTCCAACACATAATCCAGTTTGCGAAAACCATTCTCACATCTCCCCACGTGCCATCTTTTGTTTCTGTCTTGACGCCTATAAATTGACCACTTTGATTCACATTTTTAGGAATGCAGATCTCCAGAGAGGTGCTGTACGCATCCAGGCCTAAGAGGAAAATATTCAGTCGAACATATGCCACATATTTCAAACTAGGATTTTATTATAGGGATTTGGCTTTGAAAATGGTATCAGAGCTGTTGGTGGGAATGTAAATTGGTGCGGCCACTACGGAAAACAGTACGGAGGTTCCTCAAAAAACTGAAAATAGGATTGCCACTCCTGGGCATATATCCAGAGAAAACTATCATTCAAAAAGATATATGCACCCCTATGTTCATAGAAGCACTATTCACAATAGCCAAGACATGGAAGCAGGGACGTCCCTGGTGGCGCAGTGTTTAAGACTAAGCGCTCCCAGTGCAGGGGGCCCGGGTTCGATCCCTGGTCAGGGAACTAGATCCCACATGCATGCCACAAGTAAGAGTTTGCATGCCACAACTAAGGAGCCCTCCTGATGCAACTAAGACCTGGTGCAACCAAATTAATTAATTTTAAAAAAAGACATGGAAGCAACCTAAATGTCCATCAACAGAGGAATGGATAATTATGGCAGACATGGTACATATATACAACGGAATACTACTCGACCATAAAAAAGAATGAAATCATGCCATTTACATTTGGCATGTATTAAAATATGCCATATTTATAAAATATTCCATTTATATAATGCCATTTACATGCCAACATGGATGGACCTAGAGGTTATCATACTGAGTGAAGTAAGCCAGACAGAGAAAGACAAATATTGTATGATATCACTTCTATGTGGAATCTAACAAAATGATACACGTAAACTTATCTACAAAACAGAAACATACTCACAGACATAAAGAACAGACTTGTAGCTGCCAAGGGGGAGGGATGGATTGGGAGTCTGGGGTTAGTAGATGCAAACCAGTATCTATAGGATGGATAAAAAACAAGGTCCTACTGTACAGCACAGGGAACTCTACTGAATATCCTATGATAAACCACGATGGAAAAGAAGAGGAAAAAGAATACATATATGTATAACTGCATCACTTTGCTGTACAGCAGTAATTAACACATTGTAAGTCAACTATACTTCAATAAAATAAAGTTAAAAAGAAGACAGTGGTAATACAAATGCTAGTAGAGCAGCAGGAAAAATGAAAGGGCACGGCAGTAGCACAGTGAAGAAGGGATTGGTACCCACAGATCGGAGAGATGCTATCTACCCCTGGATGGAGCCCCAAACCCTCGGTTGCTCTATCAGTGATGATGATTTTAGACCCGGTGGTTCAGGAACTGGTAAAGAGAGTCTGCAGTGTCTGGTGAGAACTGCTGAAAGGCTGCCTGTCCAAACACAGTCACCAGCTACTACTCAAGACCGCCAACAGCTCTGTTTCCTTATACACAAGTCTCTGACCCCTTTGGGACAGACTCGACAAGGAAGACAGCTCCCCAGGGAACCTGAGAAATGTAGTTTGCTGACTTCCAGCCCCAGGGACTATCAAGGCTGGCTGAGAGCAGGGAGGGGACCCGATAACCAAATAACCAGAACTGGTGTAAATCTGTGTGAGGTACAACATGATGCCTCCTACACGCTTTTCAAGACGAAAACACACGTGATGATGAACCGTGAGGATCCCATCATTGGATGATCCTCTGCCCTTATACAGAAAATAACCACCACTCTTTCCTGAGCTAAACTGTCTCGGGGAATTCCTCATCTTCTTATTCTCGGTTGTGCAGGAGACTCCTGGACTTTCACACGAAAATTTCCCAGAACCTTTGTCAATCTTTCAGGTATAATCAAGTAGCAATAGCTCTGCACCGAAAAGTCAGCACTTACCAAGAAACATACTGGTCCAAAGTTCAGGAAAATTCTTTGCAACAAATAACACACACTTTTTCTGCGGTCAGCCTTCATATTTGTTTTAGTTTTCAGGTTTCTGGATGGAGAGGGGCAGGAAACATAGTATAGCAAAGCAAGGCAAGTCTTTGTTAGCCCCTGAGTACTGATGCAACGTAATTACTGTAAGCTCATGTGAAGGGACATTTTATCACGTTGTGGGTCACAACCATAGTTACTTTTGACTTATAACTTATTCATGTGACTTTAATGAGTAACCATCTTTGAATTTCACAGGTATTTCTGTAAACTATATCTGACCATAATTCAAAACTTTTAACTAGCACAACCTGAATTTGGTTACAGCGTCATATTAATACTTTTCCAATTCATATTCTAATTTAAAAAGAACAGAACAAATTTATATTCCTAATTGGCAAGGTCGTTGCATATTTTAGCACAGATGGAACTGTAATTACTTTTGAAATTATCATAACAACTAATTTTCTCTTCAAAAGTCTAATTAATTTTTTTATCCAAAACAGCTTATTGGACTCATTGTCATATGATTTACATTTTTCCTTGTTAGCAATAATTTAGTTTTGGTCCTAATGAACTTGGAAGGCGGGGGTGTTTCTCATAAGCAACTAAATGATGTTTATTCAAATACATTTACTTTCCAACTTAGCCAATTGCCTTATCATGTTCTGTTCTTAATCCCTACCACAGCACTTACTTTTTAGTATCAGAAGATAAATATATAGATAGGTAGAAATGTATATTTTTCTTTTTCTTTGCTACAATTAAAATCTGGTGTCTGTTATTTCAAGTTGTATGGAAGCAGAAGTCCTTACACCGCAATTGTTAAAAACGCATACTGCTTAGAGATATTATAATACGAACTCTACGATGAGCAATGAGGTAAAACGTATTCCTTTGGAACGGACCATTTGAAAGTATTCTTTATTCTTATAATGCGTTTCTTTTGTAGAGAGAAATCTCATCCTCCATATCAGTGAGAGATTTCAGTTTCACCTCTCATGCACCTTTTCCCCTAAGTCCCTAGGAGCCATTTCTTTTAGAATTTTGTCCATATTTCTGTTAGTGCAAATGTAACTCTATTAAAGAATCCTCGCCAAGTCGAATAGGTGTGATGTTATGATGGGTAAAGGTGCTTGTTCTCCCCGTGTCTTATCTAAGTTCTACACACCGGCTAGAATAAACACTCTACACGTATAGTGTGAGCAAAGGACCAAGAAGGAATTTCTCTTGTACCCAGTGCCATTAGGAAATAGCCAAAGGGTGCTCAGAGAAAAGAATGTTACTTGGAATTCCTTGGATTACTTTCATGAGTTTGGAAGTAAGGCTGAAGAGAGTCATGAGATGCTAGTTTGTGAAGCTGAGCTATGCAGGTGAGAGTGAAGGATTTCCCTTGGGTTTCCCTAAGCTCTTCCTAAGTACGTGTCTCTTTTGGGGATGCATGACTAAGGTACATGATGACACCTGCCTTTAAGTATCAAATGCAAAGATCAGATTACATATCAAAATAGTTTTTGTTTACAAATAGTATATGGGGAACTGAGTTGGATCAATTCTTTAAACATATATGAGATATGTCACATCTCTGAAATAAATCAACTGTTTAAACATTTATGAAATATAGCCTAAGCCATGCTTAATTAAAAAATAATAACTTCTATTCCAAACTGTGTATTGGATTTTCCTCTCATTTCTCTGCGTCTCTTGCATGTTCATGAATCCCAGTGTTGTCTTATGCAGCTGTGACACTGCACAAGTATGATTTGTAAGACGTAAGTGGAAAATAATTCTATTCTTTTCCTGCACTGGGTGCTTCTCTGTCCCTTAACCAAAAGTTTGTCTCAGATAATAAATCGCTCTCCAGTTATTGAAATCCCAAGAATAATCTCATGTCAGGAAAGAAATATCCAGGCTCATGTTAACAGTCAATCAGGAACTCAGTTCATCTTTATAACAAGGTGGTCATAAAATATATTTTTAATACCTCTTTTTTATGGAGGAAGGGGCACACAGAGGCAAAAGTGCCTTAGCCCACAGAAACTGTGATGTGTCCCTGGAATCTCCACACCCGCTTACCCCCCAGCCTCTAAGCTTCTACCATTCTTTAACTGTCTGCCACCATGGCAATCATCTTCTCTTTGGGTTTAGCTCATTTATTTATTATGATTTTCTGATTACAGTAAATTGGGAGGAAAGTGTTCTATTCTTCTTTCGACACTTTCCATTGCAGAGAGCAGCAAGGCGCAGTGTATGCTCAAAATGTATTTGACTGAATTCCATTGAACTGCTGCCGGCTTATTCACCAATCAAGATTCAGTGCTGCCGGCTTATTCACCAATCAAGACTCAGTACATGTGTGCGCACGCACACGGACACACACGAGAATACTTAGGTACTATGGGAACTTTAAATGATACAAGCTCATATAAATTATGCAATTCTATCTTAGTGTCTACAATTATCACCATACTTGAGAAATGGACTGAAGTTAATAGAGCTCAATTTTGTGAGTTATTATTTTTAAAAGTGTATGTTTTAAAATTTTTTTTATTTAGTTTTGGCTGCGTTGGGTCTTCGTTGCTGCGTGTGGGCTTTCTCTACTTGCAGCGAGCGGGGGCTACTCTTCGTTGTGGTGTGCGGGCTTCTCATTGCGGTAGCTTCTCTTGTTGTGAAGCATGGGCTCTAGGCGCGTGGGTTTCAGTAGCAGTGGCTCGCGGGCTCTAGAGCGCAGGCTCAGTAGTTGTGGCGCACGGGGTGAGTTGCTCCGCGGCATGTGGGATCTTCCCGGACCAGGGCTCGAACCCGTGTCCCCTGCATTGGCAGGTGGATTCTTAACCGCTGCGCCACCAGGGAAGTCCTTCCCAACTATTTTAGTGGGAAATACTATCATAACATGCCAGCAATGGCTAAGAAAAATATGTGTGAATTCCATTTTATATGTCTTAACTTTAACTACTATAAAGAAAAAAGTTGACCACAAACCTGATGAGTCCATTATAATTCATCCTGTCTAGACTGGATGTTTGCCAGCAACCAAGGACTGATTCTAGATATAACTGATGCTTTGATCAACATACAAAAGGATCTCACAGATATAATAAACTGTACTTATGATCAAAAAACAGTCTCACTGTTAGTTAATTAAGGAGAAGCAATTGACACACTGATTTACAGGAAAAAATCAGAAGGATAATCTGCTTGGAAAATTGTATTTGCAGCCAATATACACTTTATTCCAATTTTATTTGTCTTTTCAAAATAATAGAAATAATACTTGTAAAATTTGAGGCAACTTGATTCTAGCTGCTAACTCATCCCTTAATAGTGCTTATATTGGTTAAGTCTAGACCAGATGTTTAATAACTTTTTTATATTCCATTTATTTTTATTGAAGTATAGTTAATTACAATGTTCTGTTAGTTTAAAGTGTACAGCAAAGTGATTCAGTTATATTTATATATATATTTTTTCAGATTCTTTTCCGTTATTGGGTATTACAAGATATTGAGTTCAGTTCCCTGTGCTATACAGTAGGTCCTTGGCGTTTACCTATTTTACATATATATTTTATATATAGTGTGTAGATGTTAATCCCCAACTTCTAATTTATCTCCCCCCCAATAATTTCTAATTTCCAGCAATAAATAATATCCCCTGTTGTGATATTTTTTAACGTGATGTGGAGAATTTAGAACTGAAATACCCATTGTGTTTGGTAAGAACGGACACATGGTTGATATAAATGCACCATTTGCCAATGCTACATCACACTAGCAACGAATGGAACATCTTACATCGTTTCACTAGGAGGTGCCTTTGAAACAAGCAGGACAGCAAATCAGGGATGCGGCTGTGAGCTGACACCACCTTGTGCGGAATTCGTAACAAAGGACCAGGCTAACGTGACGTGTAAATGAGATACGAATGAGCAGACCTGTAAAGCACTAGGTCCTCAAGAGAGATTACATGCCAGAAACCACAAATTACGTTCACTTCAGCTTTTTGTAAAAAGAAAAAAAAATCGCTGTTAACTCATGGCAGGGAGTATTTCCTTTTGCAATTATCTCCAAGTAGGTGTCAGATCTCTCCTGGCAATGTCCAATTTTCAGGGAATTTACAGCTTTTCCTTTGACATTTTCTGCAGTTCATTAAACAATCACTTGATATGTGGTTTATTTCATTCTGATGGCTCTGCTCTTCAGATTCTATTAGGAATAAATATAACACTATAACACGGTGTTTTTAAAAAAAAAAACTTGAATAGTCATCAGTATCTGAATTGTGGTTTGAAATATTTCGCCCTTTGCCTCAAGAGTGAATAGTATAACCCTTGGTGATCCTGTGTGAGCTCTCATACGCCCCTCACGTCTTACAATTCCCATTTAAAACCACAGATTCGGGCTTCTGTAAATATTTAGATATGTCTATAAATTGAAAACACAAATCAAGAAAGTACCCATTTTTTGAAACAGATGCATAAGTGATAAGATGAAATACAATTCTGGTAAATGTATTATGGCGCAGATTAAAAAAATCTCCTAGTGTGGGAGCATGAATTGAGGTTCTTAAAATACTCATGCAACTGTAACCAAAGAAAATCTCTTTTTAAAGAAAAAAGGGTTTATTTTGTATATAAGCATAAGGGTTATGTTTGGTTATTTTATTGGCTTTGAACAGAAGCCAATTTTGAAATAAATTAATGGTTACTCATTCGCCCTGGTATATGACCAGCTATATGTACTGAACAGATAAAACAGGTGAGGGGAATTAAAAGAACGAACTGTCTAAAACCCAGAGTTGTAAAGAAAGTTTGGGAAGGAAGTTACATTATGTACCTGGGAGATAATGAAAGGGAAAAACATACAGAGAGAGTGCCTTATTGACAAGAATAATTATGTTTCTTTTTTTTTCTTTTGGTTATGAGTATAGAAAAAGAGGCAATGCCATCTAAGACAATAGAAAAGCGTAATACCAACTACAAGCTATTAAATTAGGGGTAAAAAGGTGAATACCAATTAGACCAGGTCAGAAATTATAAACGCTCTAGAAAAATAAAATGATCACAAATATAAACTAAATGGATTCATAAAATGGTATTTCTGGGCTTCCCTGGTGGCACAGTGGTAGAGAGTCCGCCTGCCGATGCAGGGGACACGGGTTCGTGCCCCGGTCTGGGAAGGTCCCACATGCCGCGGAGCGGCTGGGCCCGCGAGCCATGGCCGCTGAGCCTGCGCGTCCGGAGCCTGCGCTCCGCAACGGGAGAGGCCACAGCAGTGAGAGGCCCGAGTACCGCAAAAAAAAAAAAAAAAAAGGTATTTCTAAGAAACATCCCTAAACCAAAGTGATAAAAGCAAAAAATATAATAATAAAGGACATGCAGGAAACAGAGTAAATGTAATGATAAATATAGAATTTATAAATGTACATGTGTGAAAAGAAGCCTCAGGTACACATTTTGGGCAAAATTTCAATAAGCTAAACTTGTGGAATTAAATTTTAGTGTTTGGATTTTAAATCCAAAAAAATAATATGAGCAAAATCTGAGCAGGGTTATGGGTAATAAAACCAACATGCATATGTATAAAGAAAGAGGAAAAAGTTCCATAAATCCTTATTTTATATCCCT
Organism: Phocoena phocoena; assembly: GCF_963924675.1. Classification (NCBI taxonomy): domain Eukaryota; kingdom Metazoa; phylum Chordata; class Mammalia; order Artiodactyla; family Phocoenidae; genus Phocoena; species Phocoena phocoena. Next base: position 2,915,431 of record NC_089240.1, read on the forward strand.
AGAATAGCTGTGAAAAAGCTTAAGTATGTGATCATCAAAATTTCATAAAATGAAAATGTGATGTTTGCTGATATTAAATATTATTAAATAATCTTAAATTATGAAATTAGAAAATAATATTAATAATATTATTAAATAATCTTAAATTATGAAATTAGAAAATAATATTAATAATATTATTAAATAATCTTAAATTATGAAGTTAGAAAATAATCTTAAATTATGAAATTAGAAAATAATAAAGGATAGCCAAAATCTTAATTGCTCACAAATTAAGAAACATTTCCCTAAATACTCTTTGATCAGATTTATCACAGTAAATTCAGCCCAAAGTTGGAAAACACAGATGTCTATCTTATACTAAATGCCGAAATATATGGCCAAATATGTACTAAGTACAGATCATATAGCTGTAAATTTTATTAAAGAAAAATATTGAATATTAGGAAGAATATATTTACTTCCAGAAATTATAAAATGAACCACGTAATAAACAAATTGTAGGCAAGTAGAACTGATTAAGATAAAAATTGGAAATCATTAGATCGAAAATAATAAATAATAGCAACAATGTGTAAGTACAAAAGCTGGTTTCTTGGGAAAAAAAACCCCAGAGAAATAGGTTATCATAATACAGACGTAGTAATAAGGAAAAAATGGGCAAGGTATACAGTGGGTAGGAAAGCCACATGTAGGTAGCGAATTATAACTTCCAATTATCTGAAAGAGATTTGAAATGTGATTATTGATTTCCATTGTAAAGGGTTTCAGGACCAGAGAGTATCATAGGTAAATGCTGTATGATCCTTTAAATATACAAAAGTGAGCAAACAGAAACAGATGATTTTAATTCTACTTAAAGCAAGTGCTCCCTGGTTCATTTCATTAAATTATTATAAATTATTACCACACCTGATGACCACACCTAATAATGATAAAGTAACTACAGATTAATCATTAATCCGTATTTCTGAACATATTTTAGAGTCACACTCAACCGTACGCTGATAAAACAATACAATTCCTTGTCTAAGGAAAGGGTATCACTGGAAATTACTGGTGGTTCATTGAAATAAACTATTATACCAACAAGACTAGGAAGGAAAAAACCCACAGGATTATAACATTAGAAACTGATAAAGCCATTGGTAAAATTTCAGATGAAATGTTAAAACCCTTTTCAAAATTAAAATGAGAAATGATAAGTATTGTCAGCTCTATACCAAAATATCTATTAAAAATGCAGATAGAAGGTAGAGACGTCCCTCGCCATCATTATGGTTCAGGGTTGTTTTAGTGGCTCTGTAGGCTGCTCTAAGATACAAAAAAATGTCGATAAACATGGGAAAACTAAAGGGCAACGTTCTTTTCATTTATAAATGACCATATAAATGTATCTGTGTATGCCTGTGTTGCAGTTAATCTATTAACAACTGAGATACATAAAATGGCAAAGTTACAGGAAGCTGAACGGGAAAAGACAACATTTATTTACACTGTAGGTGGAATTATAGATTCTTTTTTCTTTTTTCTTTGGAAACACCTGTGATTACACCTTAGTGTTGTCTATGAATCAATACATTAAATGCTTACCCATCCTAAACAAGAGAGCAGGAAAGGCATTAAGGCATTCATAATGTTGAGTCTTCTGGAATACATTGGTGAAAGAGTCCCAGAGGGCAAGTGACTTAAACTTGAGGTGCTGGAGTAACGGGATGCTGCCCAGAAATGGTACAGAACTTTCACCAAGCTACACGCTGGAGATGTCTCCAGAGGGACCCCAACGTGTGTCCCACAAGAAAACCAGCTTTGAATGCTGGTCACAGAATATGCGTTCATGGTACAAAGAAATTCGTGACAGCAACTGTGAGGCGACACTGCCATTGCGCCTTCTTCGTACTGGAAGATGGAGAAGGTGGGGGGCAGAGGGGAGGGACAGCCCACAGCATGTCCCCCCCACTGGCGAGGAGGTGACCCACACTGGTGTCGAGAGATGGTTAAGCCCAATAGGATGCGGTACTGAATCCCAGGGCGGTTGTCACTCAGGAGCACGACGTGGGGGTCGGAAAACAGTAGAAAGTTCTTCTCTGAGGCCAGAAGACACAGCAAGGTGTGAGCAGGGTTGGCTTCTCCCGAGGCCGTGATGGAGAAAGTGTCTCACGCCTCTTTCTTAGGTCCTGGTGGTTGGTTGGCAATTCTTGGGGTTTCTTGGCTTGGAGCTGCACCACTCCAGTCTCTGCCTCTGGCTTCCCTCTGTGTTTCCACGCCCAAATCTCCCTCCTTTCATAAGGACCCCAGGCACTGGACGAGGACCCACCCTGACCCAGTATGGGCTCATCTTAATCTGATGGCATCTGCCTGACTCTGTTTCAACATAAGGCCAGATTCATGGGTTCCAGGGGTTAGGACTTGAACATATCTTTTAAGGGGACACAATTCAACTCACAGCACATATTTGAAAAGTTGGGTTTAGACTGAACTCATTGTATTGAAATCGGCTAGAAAGCAATGGCATTGATCGGGCCAGCCTCGATGGGATGGTATGAATTATCCCATGGAATCCAGTGGAGGCACCACTGCAGAAAACCTAACTCAACTTTGCACGTACAAATTTTTCAGAAAACTAGTCAGTTTATTTACGTTCAGATAGTATGTTCATTTCTTTTCTTTTCTGTTTTGTTTTTTGTTTTGGTTGCACCGCACGGTAGGTGGGATCTTAGTTCCCTGACCAGGGATGGAACCCGGGCCCCCTGCAGTGGAAGCATGGGCCCCTAACCACTGGACCACCAGGGAATTCCCAGTATGTTCATTTTTAAATGTTTTCTAGATTCAAACAGAAACAGTCACTGAAGCCCAATAATTTTGACTAGTGACGATTACCAAATATTATATATAGAGAGAGCGAGGGACGCCCCCGTTCTACCATGGTAGACACCAGTACAGTCTGCCTTACCTTCCTTAGAGTCCAGGTGTCTGGGTGGGAGGCCTGCCGACCATAAAAGGATGACAAGCCATTAGCTCAGGCTGGTATCAAGCCATTTATCTCCTAAACTCTACTCCCCTCTTGTTTTTCAAAACATGAGCTGTGGCTGCTGAAGACTTTGGGGTTCTTTCATGATATTTCAATTTGACTAATTAATACAAATATTGACCTTTTCTCTCCATGTCTATGCATACGAACCTATCTAAAACGTACTGTTATGAAATCAAGAGGGATACACTCATGACTCAGTCATGGCTGTTGCATAATTTTGAAATCTTGACGTACTACATGTGACCAGGGATCCAAGTTTGTTTTTTTTTTTTAATTTTTGACTGCACTGGGCGGCATGCGGGATCTTAGTTCCCCGACCAGGGTTTGAACCTGCGCCCTTGGCAGTGGAAGCTCAGAGTCCTAACCACTGGACCGCCAGGGAAGTCCCCAGGTTTGCTTTTTAGAGTTGCCATCCATGCAGCAGTTCAAACAAACGTGCCCACTCTCTGGTCTTCCACTCACGTGTTCAGGGTGCTGTGTGGAATAATGTCATCGCCTTTTAAACACAAATGTGGGTGGTAAGTACGCTTTCACCTGCAGTTACCTTTGGGTCATTTCTTAGAAAGCGCGTGTATTTGAACAAGATGGGATGCAGTAGTTTGTAAGCAAAAATACAACCTTCATCCTTCAAACGCTGAGTGTCAATTTCCAAAGGGGACAAAAACAGGGGAAGTTGTTTTGCTCGTGGTGGAATGTAGCATAAGTCATCCCAAAATATACCCCTTTGGAGTAAGGATTATTCTGAGCTGAAGACAACTGAAGAGCAGACACAAGACAAACTTCCTGCCCTCCCCCTACTACCTAAAAGTAGGACATCAACTTTACACCCTATTGGCTGGAGGTGGCACCAAAAGAATCTACATCACAGACTTTACTAATTAGTTGACCTTGGAAGCCTGAAACCACTTGCCGTTGTCCTGCCTTTTCTCCAAAAGTTTTTGTTCTTTGTAGAAGATGCTACATAAACTGGAATTCTAAGCCACCTTGGGGAGTTACTCATTTTTCCCTGGGTAGACATGTGAATAAACTTGTTTATTTTTCTCTTGTTCATCTGTCTTTCACGACAGGGGCGTCAGCCAGGAACATCTATTCAAGCCACTTCCTGAAAAGGTCTTTTACATTTTCACCCTGGCAACCCGAAAACACATCTGAGATCTGAGAAACAGAAATGGAAAATGGGAGCCTCTTCCCAAGCCCTGCACATGATAACCTTTCACGTCCATGAAAGGCAAAAACTTCTCCAATTTTAGCCAGCCATTCATCAGAACACATGAGAGCTTGCAGAAACAGAGATTACTGGGTCCCATGGACAGCCCCCATGAAGCAACAGAGGTCTCTCGATGAAGTCAATTTATGAAACCAAAAGCCCAGGGACGAAACCACTGTGCTATATGAATATTAGATGCATCACAGCCGCCATACATCTGGGCCCCATAAGTCATAGGAGAATGAACAGCTCTTGGAAGGATTGTTTTTTCTTACCTTTCGGGAAACAATCTTTATAAAACCCTACAATGTGAAGACACGTATGCCGCTGACTACAGCACCCTTGTTTACTTTTCTATGCAACCATAAAACACTGCAGAGGTAGTAGTATTCCACGACCTATTCCTTCTCTCAATACAAATAAGAACTAACTGAACAGATAACAGTGCTTGCAGAAAACCATAAAGCAGTCATTTTACTCCTACCTGATGGAGGGATTTATTACTGGAATACACACGAGTATAAGAACCTTATCTTCATGTTTAACACTTAAGTATGAGGTACTTTAATATAAGGGGGAGACACTTGTGGTTCCAGACATAATGAATCAGGTACCACTGTTGATATATTAAGTAATTAAGTCACACTTTTGGGCTGATGGCCTTGTTGGCCTGGGAGAAGTACCGACCAGGGGTTGAGAAATCCAGCATGTGTTGGGCAGATAATGTGTTTCACTTCCGCCCACCACATACAGGTGTAAAGTCTGTCTAGTTCCTTTAATGCTAAAAACCCCAATTTTCTCATATGCACAGTGAAGCTAGTGATAGGGTATGTGTGAAGGACTTCATTCAGTGTTTCACAAATAGCTTAACAAATTCTAGCTCTGATGATGTTTTGAAAATTGTCAAAAAAAAAAGAGAAAGAAAATTGTCCACCTAAACTTCACAATGGCAGTGAGTAGAAAGGTTGTGTTGAAAACATTTCATAAGATCTGCCTTCAAAAAAAAAAGAAGAAATTGTACACATAAACACTTATTATTATCATCAGTATCATTTAACTCTGATGCAATACATATACAGGACGAGTGTGGTTAAAAGTGCTATGCACTTGCTTTTAGAGAACACAAGACAGAAGGGTGGACTTATAGTTCTTTCTTTAGAAAGATGTAGTTCAGGGACTTCCCTGGTGGTCCAGTAGTAAAGAATCCGCCTTCCAATGAAGGGGACCTGTGTTCTGTCTCTGGTCGGGGAACGAAGATCCCACATGCCACGGGGCAACTAAGCCTGCGTGCCGCAACTAGAGAGAAGCCCATGCACTGTAATGAAGAGCCCGCGTGTTGCAACTAAGACCTGACACAGCCAAAAAGAAACAAAGAAATGAAGGAAGGGAGGGAGGGAGGGGGAGAGAGAGAGGGAGAGGGAGAGGGAGAGGGAGAGAGGGAGAGAGGGAGAGAGGGAGAGAGTGAGAGAGAGAGAGAGGGAGAGAGGGAGAGGGAGAGGGGGGAAGGGGGAGAGGGGGGAAGAGGGAGAGGGGGGAAGAGGGAGAGAGAGAGAGAGAGGGAGAGGGAGAGAGAGGGAGAAAGGAAGGAAGGAAGGAAGATGTAGTTCATTTCTTTGTTTTGAAACTGAAGACGAGCATCTGTGACTAATGAATGTATAAAGAGTATTGAGGAAAATTTCATGGAACTGTTTGATTGCGGTTGAGCATATCTGTGGATGGAGGGATGGAAAAAGCCTCTGGTCACTGTAATTATTCATGTTCCCCAGAGACAAAACCCCCTCCTGAAGAGTAACAGAATAATGTGAGCCCATTCCACCCTGGTTTACAGCAGTCATTTAAAGAAACCAATTGCTGTTGCAAAGTGTGTCAACCCAGATTGACCGAATTTGATCACTGTTTGTCAGTTACACAAGCAAACCCCATTTCCAGGACCGCAATTGGACGGAGGAACCTGAAATGGGCCCCTCAAGAAATGGGCTGCGGAACCAACAAAACACCAAAAACAAAACAATGTGGAGAGGGAAGGAGGGGGGGAGGTGCATTACAGGTGTACGGGATTAAGAGGTACAAACAATTATATATAAAATAAGCTACAAGGATATATTGTACCACATGGGTAATGTAGTCAATATTTTATAATAACTATAAATGGAGTATAACCTTTAAAACTGTTAATCACTGTACTTTATACCTATAATTTATTATAATATTGTACATCAACCATACTGCAACACATAAAATTTTTAAGAAAAAAAAAACAACAATGTGGACTCAATTCCTTAATCTGTACACTGTTTCTACTCTGCTCCCATTACCATTTTTCCACAGGTAGACGCCTCTTGAAAAGTTTTTATGTAAACTCTAACTGCTGTGTGTCCAAAGGGCTGAGTGCCCTCACCTTGAGAGAACCCAGTTCTTCTGTTTTAGGTAAAGCAGCTATGTGGGAGAAAAGGGAGGGATGATGTAAATAAAAACAGCTGGTGTGAACAACAGGGCACAGTCACCCCTCACACATCCACAGCGAATATTTTCAACGGCAAAAGCATGAAAACCGATCTTAATGAAGAGAACAAAGTAGAAGATGATGCCTACTGCCACCATTATCATTTAACACGGCCTTAGAAGTTTTAGCAAAGAGTAAAACAAGAACAGATTGGTGGTATGGACATTGTAAATGAGGAGATGCAGTTATTTTTTTCTTTCCTGATGATATAACCATATACGTGGAAAATGCTGACGCACTCCATAGTAAAAGAAATACTAGAGTTCACATTAGATTTAGGAAAACTAGCTGGATACAAATAATTGTCTTTTAAAAAAATAACATTTTTCTAGTCCTGCGATTAAATTGAATATAGAAAAACAGTAATGACTGATAGTGAGAAAACAATATTTTTATTACCAATTGTGAATACTATATTATGTGGTAAAAGGTAAATTCTGATGGACAAACCAAAACTGAAAATTATTAGTTGTGTGTGAGTCCATCCGATTCTAATCCATTGGGATTTTTATCTAAATTGGATTAAATAATCATAAAATGCATTAGGACAACAAAGCTATATAAGTAGCTGAAATGCAGTAAGAGAGAATGATTGACAAAGAGATACCAGATGCCATGTATGAAAACATACATCATGGTCGCCATCACAAGATCCGCACATATCAATACAGGATGCAGAGAAAATGTCTGGGTGGAAACTCCTTATCCTTTGACCCGAAATGTAAATAGCATTATCTCTGCCTGTACACCCCCAGCACACCCTACCCACAGAGACCCACATTGGCCCAGAAACAGCACAGCTCTCATTAGCAAACAGACCACATTGCTCTGGGCAGACACAGCCCACGCCCCAGGGCAGAAGCTGATTTCATTCTTCCTTTACCCCTGGGCTGAGTGCTTTGCTGCAGGTAAAAACCCTACACAACTCTACCTGGTGGTCTTTAGTTGTATTTAATCCTTCAAGACACCAATCATAACCAACCATTAATTGTTTTAAAACTGTGGCTTTCACAAGACATGGAAGCAACCTAAATGTCTATTGACAGATGAAGAGATAAAGAAGATGTGGTACATATACACAATGGAATATTACTCAACCATAAAAAAGAATGAAATCCTGGGCTTCCCTGGTGGTGCGGTGGTTAAGAGTCCGCCTGCCGATGCAGGGGACACGGGTTCGTGCCCCGGCCCGGGAAGATCCCACATGCCGCGGAGTGGCCGGGCCCGTGAGCCATGGCCGCTGAGCCTGCGCATCCGGAGCCTGTGCTCCGCAACGGGAGAGGCCACAGCAGTAAGAGGCCCGCGCACGGCAAAAAAAGAAAAAGAAAAAAAAAAAAAAGAATGAAAGCCTGCCTGCCATTGGCAGCAACATGGATGGACTTGGAGGGCATTGTGCTAACTGAAATAAGCCAGACAAAGACAAATACTGTTTCATATCACTTATATGTGGAATCTAAAATATACAACAAACTTGTGACTATCACAAAACAGAAACAGACTCAGATATAGAGAACATACTAGCAGTTACCCGTGGCAGGGACGGAAGTGTGGAGGGGTAACACAGGGGTAGGGGATTAAGAGGTACAAACTGTCCGGTGGTAAGATAAATAAGCTACAAGGACATATTGTACAACACAGGGCACATAGCCAATATTTTATAATACCTATTAATAGAATATAACGTTTAAAAATTGTGAATTACTATATTGTATACCTGCAACTTGCATAATACTGTACATCAACTCGACTTCAAAAATGGTTTGTAATATTGTAAAACATGTGGCTTTCAAATGATTCCCCTTATTGGAAGACAAGCTCCATAAGAAACAGGAATAAATCTGGCCTGTTCATTGTGGATTCCTGGTGGCTAGAACAAAGATGGCACCACAGCTCTTGTTTTCTGAGTTAAGATAAAAAGACGGACTGATCACAAAATGTCCATAATGGTTGAAATTTCAACCACTTCTATAAACCTCTGTCCTCTTTGATTTCCCAACCTAAACCTTCCACTCAGGTTTTGAATTTCTCCAAGTTTGTGATAATTCCCAAGGTGCTATCCAGCCAATATGCCAGACTCCCCCGGACATCAGGTGTAGACCAGGTGACCTAGTTTACAACGAGTGGTTTCAGAGGTAAGTGGCTTGGTGGCAGGGAAACTGGACTCCGCCCCTTCCTGGGAAGGTGTCCAGGTGTCCTGGAGCAGGATAGGTGGCAGTTCTTTCCAATGGTCAGGGTGGCGGGCAGCCCACTGTTCACTTTGTAGAATCTCCCACACGTGGTTGAAGTTTGTTCCAGTCTGCGTGAGCCATCAAGATCGGACTCTCTGGTGATTCTTTGAACTTTCTATCATTGAGTAAGAAAATCCTTTCCTGCCTAAGGCATTCAATGTGAATTCTATTCATTGCACCAAAAGGACCTGGATTGATTTCGTAGGGCTGCCACAACAAAGCATCACAAAAAACCAAGTGGCTTACACCACATAAATGTGTTCTCTTCCAGTTCTGGAACCAGAGATCTGAGATGAAGCTATGCCAGCAGGGCTGTCCTCCTTCTGAAGGCCACACGGGGGGGGGGGAGGTCTGTTGTTAGGTCTCTCTCCTAGGTTCCAGTAGTGGTTCCTGAGTCTATGGCAGTATTAGTCCAATCATCACATTGGTTCCTCCTGTGTCCATGTCCCCAGGTCCAAATATCCCCTTTTAATAAGGACAGCAGTCATACTGGATTAAGGTTCCACCCTACTCCACAATAACCACACCTCCAGTTCGCTAATTGTACCTTCAATGACCCTGTTTCCAAATAAGGTCACATTCCGAGCAACTAGGGGTTACAATCATGGTGGGGAGGGACAATTCAACCTATGACAAAGGATGATGGACACAGGTATCAAGAAGGCTTGTGAGATGCACCCCAATGTTTGTAGCAGCACTGTTTACAACAGCCAGGACATGGAAACGACCTAGTTGTTCATCAACAGAGGAATGGATAAAGAAGACGTGGTACATGTATACAATGGAATACGACTCAGCCATAGAAAGGAACAAAATAATGCCATTTGCAGCAACATGGATGGACCTAGAGATGATCATACTAAGTGAAGTCAGACAGAGAAAGACAAATACCGTATAGTATCACTAATACGTGGAATCTAAAAAAAAATGATACTGAATTTTCTTGGTGGTGCAGTGGTTAAGAATCCACCTGCCAATGCAGGGGACACAGGTTCGAGTCCTGGTCTGGGAAGATCCCACATGCAGCAGAGCAACTAAGCCCGTGCGCCACAACTACTGAGCCTGCGCTCTAGAGCCCACGAGCCACAACTACTGAGCCCATACGCTGCAACTTCAGAAGCCCTCGTGCTCTACGGCTCGCATGCCCCAACTACTGAGCCCGCGTGCTGCAACTACTGAAGCCCGTGAGCCTAGAGCCCGTGCTCTGCAACAAGAGAAGCCACCGCAATGAGAAGCCTGCGCACCGCAATGAAGAGTAGACCCCACTCGCTGCAACTAGAGAAAGCCTGCGTGCAGCAACGAAGACCCAACACAGCCAAATAACTAAATAAATAAAACAAAAAATTTAAAAATGACACAAATGAACTTATTTACAAAATGGAAATAGACTCACAGACATAGAGAACAGACTTATGGTTACCAAAGGGGAAGGTGGGGAGGGATAAATTCAAAGTAGGGGATTAACAGATGTACACGACCATATAGAAAATAAACAAGGACCTACTACATAGCACAGGAAACTATATGCAACATCTTGTAATAACCTATAATGGAAAATAATCGAAATAACTGAATCACTTTGCTGTGCACCTGAAACTAATACAATATTGTAAATCAACTATCCTTCAACTTTAAAAAGTTAAAAACCTTTAAAAAGTTTTTAATTATTTTTTTTTTTGCGGTACGCAGGCCTCTCACCGCTGTGGCCTCTCCCGTTGCGGAGCACAGGCTCCGGACGCGCAGGCTCAGCGGCCATGGCTCACGGGCCTAGCCGCTCCGCAGCATGTGGGATCTTCCCGGACCGGGGCACGAACCCGTGTCCCCTGCATCGGCAGGCGGACTCTCAACCACTGCACCACCAGGGAAGCCCCTAATTAATTAATTTTTTTAAATGGCTTGTAAAGACTGCTGTGGAGGTGCTGAGGGCAGGTCCAGGTACACTCATGTCTTTGAGGAAGATTTCTCCCATCTTTACACAGGTTGATCCATTCGTTTACAATGCTGTGATGGTCTAGCTGTCCACTCCTGCCATGAGTAATTCAGGCTCTCCTTGGTGGTTTTACAGACATACACCTGACATCACAGCACCTACAAAGTGTTCTTTTGGCCTAAGAGCCTGGCAACGAGACGGTCATTGTGAAGATCTTCAGATGCATGGAAAATATTAGCAATAAGAAAATGACGCGTGCGCCGAGTCTCTTACAAATGCCCGTAAATCAATGAACTCATGGGGTTGATTTTCAAGAGGATCCTCCAAAGATGATTTTTCTGGGCTAAATCCTCACATTCAGTGTCTATCGTTCCTGCCTCTTAGTGGCTTGCAGGGTGGGCCATGCAAATTTGGATATTCACAGAGTGGCTGAATATATGCATTTTGCGATGTCCCAGATTCCCGCTGTACGCACTCCTTCAGATGGATCTCCAGCTGTCTAAGCCTGAGCAAACACTGTACCTTCCAAAAATAATGCTGAACAGCGAAACGAGGTCCACTTCAAATATATCACCTATGGCTCCAGGGACCAATAGGAGAGCTTCGGTTTCTCCAACTGCCACGTGCGTTCGAAAGAGTAACAGAAATTAGCTCCGTGCTGCAGTTTTGGAACGACACCCGGCTGTGTCTCCAATGAGAGCGATGTTTTCAGAGTAACTCATACGCGTCCTTCGTTTCTGTACAACGAGGGGGCATAAAGTCAAAACGTGAGGTCTGCTGGAAGCCTCTAAATGAAGCCAAACAAGAGACAGAAAGAGGAGGGAGGGAAATGAAGCCATTATGCGGGGAATCTTTTCATTTCTATTGCCAAGAGCTAAAGGTGGCAAGGAACGCGTTAGGAAGAAAAGGCACACGTGAGTGTTACAGGATTTCCTGGGCCTGGGCTCATAAAGAGTAGACAGCAGCCCTACGACAACGCTGGGCTTCACTTACTTCGCTTGGTTTTGCCATTTTTACGAAGTTGCTCTCTTCCTGCCCCCTTTAAAATGCTTAATTGTTATGTGCACAGAAATGCCACAGGCGGGGGCATCAGAAGAGGGTGCCATGAACACGGGTCTGCACAATGGTTTGGCGTTTCGGTGCTGGCTGATGTAGCAAAAAGGGGGGCAATGGCTTTCGAAACCAAGCTGGTTTCACCGTCTAGGACTTTATCACTGAGCAAAGGCTGGGAAGGAGTATGGCGGCATGGCGCCATTCCTGTCCGATATGGGAAGGCTGTTTCTGTTTTCCATAGAATGATCTAACTCTGTTTCCAAAGCAGCAGCTTTATCTTCACGAACATCATATGACCTTTTGGAGTCATTTCCCTAATTATAGGATAGAGTTTTGTCCCTACTCATGAAGTCTTCAGTCACATTATAAATACTGTGACCATAAACCCTTCGAGTTAAAATTATGGTCAATGATGATTTTTAACATTTTCTGGCAATTCTTGTAGAGTATTGACTTTTCTCCAACCAAGAGAGAAACAATATGTCTCTAAACACTTTCACTGAGAGAGACTGTATTAGCACCATATTATGCTCTTCTCACAATTAGGACATCCAGGTGGCTATAATCCACAGTAATTATTTGTGCGTAGAATTTCGACAACATCTGGAAAGATGGGATTTTTAATGCCTTCCCATTTTGTAAAAATAACACATTGCATAAATAATGTATAAAATAAAGATCAATATATTTTCATCATGGGGTCAACATAATCTATAAAATAACTACAAAACATATTTCATATTCAAAATATGGAACTTAAGAAAAAAAAATGTCATGAAGAACCTAGGGGTAAGATGGGAATAAAGACTCAGACCTACTAGAGAATGGACTTGAGGATATGGGGAGGGGGAAGGGTAAGCTGTGACAAAGTGAGAGAGTGGCATGGAGATATATACACTACCAAACGTAAAATAGATAGCTAGTGGGAAGCAGCCGCATAGCACACGGAGATCAGCTCCGTGCTTTGTGACCACCTGGATGGGTGGGATAGGGAGGGTGGGAGGGAGGGAGACGCAAGAGGGAGGGGATATGGGGATATATGTATACGTATAGCTGATTCACTTTGTTATACAGCAGAAACTAACACACCATTGTAAAGCAATTATACTCCAATAAAGATGTTAAAAATAAAATAAACATTTAAAAAAATCACTTGGGATGGCTTTCCAGTCTATACAGTTGTTTTTAAAATTAAAAAATGTGGTAGGGCACTGGGAACTAACTATTTGTGATGGAGAAACTGTAGGGTGGTCCACAGGACCCACCTCCTGGTGGTCACACTCTCCCCTTGTGTGTGAGTGAGAATGATGACTTGGTCTAGCCAATGGAATATAACTGATATGGTGAGGTCACCTCCCTTGATTAGGTCACCTTCTATGGCAATTGTGATGGATATGCCTTTTGCGATGATGTTTCTTTATATAAGACTTCACTCCGGACCCTCCTCTCTTTCAAGAAGCAAGGTCTTATATTCTGAATTCTGATAACAACCTAAGTGAGCTTGGATGCCAACTCCTCCCATCTTACAACTACAAGGACATGAATTCTGACAGCAAGCTATGTGAGCTTGGACGTGGGCCCATCCCCAGCCAAGCTTTCAGATGAGAACGCCTCAGTCTCACAACTACAAGGACATGTATTCTGACAGCAGCCTATGTGAGCTTGGACGTGGGCCCATCCCCAGCCAAGTTTTCAGACGAGAATGCCCCAGTGTTACAACTACAAGGATATGAATTCTGACAACAGCCTAGGTGAGCTTGGACACGGGTCCAACCCTAGCCAAGCTTTCAGATGAGAATGCAGTCCTGGCACTAATCTTCACTGCAGCCTTGCAGAGAACTCAGCTGTGCTGTGTCTGGACTCCTGACCCACAGAAGCTGTAAACTGACAAATGGGTGTTACTTTTCATCGCTGTACGTGTGGTAATTTCTTACGCAAATTAAAAACCCATACTTTTGGTCTAAGATGTTCTCAGTGACAATGGACATACTGTGACAGTAGGAATCACATGGACATAGTTGACCTTTTGTTCTACAAATTTAATTTCATCACATAATTTAATCTTTTTAGTAAGTAAACTAATGTCTTTACTTATTTCTTGACAACACCATACTATTAGAACTGCTAATAAATAAATAAATATATATATATATATATATCTTTATGGAAGTTTCAGTTTCATCTACTCATTCCTCAGTTTCAAATTTTCCTTGGGTATGAATGCACCTCACTTGTCCTCACAAATTTTACAACAGCTTGTCAATTTCTACCAAAAAGATGGGTACTTTCTTTGGGATCATATTGTATTTAGCTTAATGAACATCTGGCATTTTTAACAGTATGGAGTTTTCTCATCTACATGTATTCATACTTCATCTATTTTTGTTCTACAATTTTTTTTTTTTTTTTGGTACACGGGCCTCTCACCGCTGTGGCCTCTCCCGTTGCGGAGCACAGGCTCCAGACATGCAGGCTCAGCAGCCATGGCTCACAGGCCCAGCCGCTCTGCAGCATGTGGGATCTTCCCGGACTGGGGCACGAACCTGCGTCCCCTGCATCGGCAGGCGGACTCCCAACCACTGTGCCACCAGGGAAGCCCTGTTCTACAAATTTTAAACAATATTTTGATCTTTCTCCCCAGAGATCTTGCATGTACTGGATATAATCTTAGCTGATTAAGAAAATATTTCCAACATTAAATGTTCAGACAAATAAAAACTGTGTAATTTTAAGCTTCGTGTCAATTTTTGAAATAAATCCCCCCAATTTCCCACTCCCTCTGTCCCCACCACGTTACCAATTTCCTAATGTAGATGTACATTCTTTCCATCTATATTTTTAAACATTTTACATTTAGGTATTTTACAGGAAATTTATTTGATTTCAAACTGGACACAAAATATATCCTCCTCTCCACATATTTATATGTATTTTTGCTACTTATGTCTTAAAAATTTATTTTACTGAAGTCTAGTTGATTTACAATGTTGTGTTAATTTCTGCTGTAGAGCAAAGTGACTCAGTTATATATATATACACATTTTTTTTCATAGTCTTTTGCATTGTGGTTTATCACAGGATATTGAATAGAGTTCTCTCTGTTCTACAGTAGGACCTTGTTGTTAATTACTTATTATTTTCTTTTTTTTTTTTTTCTTTTTGACTCAAACCTATGCCTCTGAGATTTATTCTATTTGGCAAAGGTAAACCTAGTCTGCTGTTAATGGTGTATATTATTCCATTTTGTGAATGAACTGCAGTTTATTTACCCGTTCCTCTCTACATTTAGGGGCATACTTTAGATTGCTTCCAATTTTTCACTGTTTCAAAACCAGAATGAAATGATCAACTTTGCTGTGAGAGACGACTTAAAAGATGGACGTTGTACTTCTAGGTGGATAATTCAGTGTGATGGTCAAAAGTGTGATCCTGCTGCTTCCTGGGAGAGCTGTAGGTCCAGGAAGAGCACCATGGGTCCATGAGAGGATCCATACATGTGGACACATATGCACGCACGCCTAGAACCTTCCTCCTGGATAACTGTTCTTTTGGTACCACTTCACTGAATTGTCCTCCTGATTTCTAGACTAAATGAACTAGGAGAAATGGTCAAATATTTTAATTTTAGAGATAGTGTCCACCCTTTTGATTTCATGGATAGTCACTGCATGACAAATATTTTCATTACTCAAACTTCTAAGTTCCTTCAGGCTACACATTCAACCTCTTTTTAAAAATTATTTATTTATTTGTTTGTTTATTTATTTATTGGCTGCGTTGGGTCTTCGTTGCTGTGCACGGGCTCCCTCTAGTTGCAGCGAGCAGGGGCTACTCTTCACTGAGGTGCGCAGGCTTCTCATTGCAGTGGCTTCTCTTGTTGTGGAGCACGGGCTCTAGGTGCACAGGCTTCAGTAGTTGTGGTACGTGGGCTCAGTAGTTGTGGCTCGTGGGCTTAGTTGCTCCGTGGCATGTGGGATCTTCCTGGACCAGGGCTCGAACCCATGTCCCCTGCATTGGCAGGAGGATTCCCAAACACTGCACTACCAGGGAAGTCCTATTCAGCCTCATTTTGATGGCAATGAATTTGATGGTAATTTTGACATGAAATTCCCCCACCACCATAGTGTATATTAAGTTATTTTTCTGATGCAAATCATCTTTTGCACAAACACTAATGTCTACCATTTTATGAGTTATAACGTTTTTCTTCATTATGCCTTTCTTTTTATAATAGTAAGAGAGGATTAACCACAACATTTGCTATTGTTATCACGCTGTGCACACAGTTTTTGCCATTGTGTTATAAAATTTTTTCTGCATTTATGCCTTTCTGTTTTATAATTCACTGTTAATAAAAGAGAAAATTAAATATTTCTGCAATGGAAATGGGAAATTAGTAAGGTTTTATTTTTAGTATGATTTCTATTCTTATCACCTGGACGTTCAACAAAATGAATCATTTTGGTATTTCAGAGAACATTTTCAAAGAAACCAACTGGGAACCCGCCAAATGGATCAGCTGCCATTCTTTTCAGGCTTGGGCTTTTGCCAAAAAAAGAAAAAAAAATCTTTTTTAAATAAATAAATAGCACAATAGCCTTTTAAATCATTAATCTCCGTGCCAGCTTTCAAGACATACAGGCTGTACGAGCAGTTGCCATGGTGTCATAGGAGTTATGCTGTGCACATTCATTGCCCTTGTGTGTGTAGCCTCTCGTCTTCGTTGACACCACACACCTCAGCATTGCTCATTGCCAAAATCTGCCCACAGCAGCCTCCACAGGTGCACTGGCTGCAGGTCACAGGGGAAAACCCGTGTTCCTACTGTAGCATCTCTAAGATGAAGCCAGTCCCCAGGGTCTCGAGGATGAACAGTGGTTGGATGGAGATGTCTGAGGATTTTGTTTGCGCTGTGCTCCTTTGCTGTCCTTCTTCCTAAGAGTAACTCCTGTGGCCCTGATTTCACACAAGGAGCATGGCTCCCGTTCCTTTGCACAGGTGGTATGTTTTCATCTCCATTATTTGACAGCACTGGAACTTGTGACCAACTTTGCTTTCTTTTAGAAACAGACTCCCCAGAATCCCTCTTACTGAAGCTGAGTGAGACACGTTCTGTACATTATCCATGAGACATTTATTTTGGGGCTGAACTCAGACACCTTAATTTTTTTTTTTTTTTTTTGCGGTACGCGGGCCTCTCACTGCTGTGGCCTCTCCTGTTGCGGAGCACAGGCTCCGGACGCGCAGGCTCAGTGGCCATGGCTCACGGGCCCAGCCGCTCTGCAGCATGTGGGATCTTCCCAGACCCGGGCACGAACCCGTGTCCCCTGCATCAGCAGGCAGACTCTCAACCACTGCGCCACCAGGGAAGCTCCCAACTTAATTTTTTTTTACATGACTTTTCTACCAGAGCTCCAAAATTGAGAGCATGTAATTTATTTATCATTTAATGAAGTACCAGAGAAAATGAATTTCTTCTGAGAAAATATGTTTTCTTCATTGGACAATAAAAATTACATATTCCTACACAGTTCCATTTTTGCATTAGGTGCAACAGAACTAAAAACTTCTAGATCCCATAACAAATTATTGCAGTGAAAGATTATTCTATATTCTGTAGTTGCTTTTATGCTTATATCGTTTTAGTTATCCTCTTTTAAAACTATGGCTAATTGTATAAACCAAATCCCTTTGGATCTCTCTCTATATGTAGAAATATATACTCGCTCTGTCTACCTCCCTGTGTTTCTCTCTCACACTATCTAAATATATATATATATAAAATACGCATATATATCATCCTCTATCTCTCTGAGTATATATATTATACACGCACATATATATATTTTATATATAATATAAAAATTTCTCTGTGAGAGAGACAGGCAGATTTCTAATATATATACATATATTTATAGTATAAATCAACACACATGTACAAATATAAATCAATACACACATGCATATATAAATATATACACACACGTGTATATTTTCAATGTGTTTGTAGGTAAAAATAGATGTGTGCATGTTACTTGCTACAGTTTTGTTAAATTCAGTTTTAAAGGACATTTATCTCGTTTCCAATTAAGGTTTTGGATGAGTCAAATAACTTATCAATAATCATTTCACCTTGTTAATACCAACCCGCTTACCAGGTGATTATTTTTTCACTTCTGTTTTACCAGACTCCTTCATAGTTATCTTCAACCAAACCCGCTGCCATGGTTGTGAATTCCTGGGACATTCCCCTATTTTTAGATAACTACAAGCATTGTCCAATATATGATCTGTCTGTAAAATACACATTACGGGGTGATGATTCTAGCTCATTAAATATTTTTACTTGAAACAAACAAAACAAAAAGCTTAGGCAGAGTTGATGTGATTTACCATTGAAACTCATAGATGAGAGTCTGACAACACGAGTTGGACCTATTAATATGTTTCTCTTTTTTCCCAATTGAATGCATTAATGATTAAATGGATTAATCAGTTGAATGTGTTTTCTCACTGGCTGTTGTTTCAGAGACCATTTTTCCACTTTAGTATAAAGACTTACAAGGTACTAGATTTTTTTCTGCAAATGAAAAGGAAATTGGGTCTCTTTAAAAACTATAAAGAGAAAAACCTATTTTTAATAAAATTACATTGATTGCATTGCTCAACTCTAATACCATCCACAGCACAATTTACAACAGAACAAGTCACTATAGTTCTATGGTAGCTATAAACACTTCAAAGAATATCCTTCACGTGACAAATATGCAATATTTTAATAGGGATGCTTTTATAATTGGAAGAGATGGAAAGTAATACATTGGTATCAATTTTTTTTTTTTTTGCTGGTAGTGTTTCATGGTAAAATTTTACGGTTATTTATCTTGGCGGGGTACTAGGTTATTTCCTTCAAATCAAAGTCTTTATTTATATGTAGTCTTTCATAACCAAGGATATAACCGATGCTTTGGCTCTTTTTTTTTTTTTTTTTTGCGGTACGCGGGCCTCTCACTGTCGTGGCCTCTCCCGTTGCGGAGCACAGGCTCCGGACGCTCAGGCTCAGCGGCCATGGCTCACGGGCCCAGCCGCTCCGCGGCGTGTGGGATCTTCCCGGACCGGGGCACGACCCCGCGTCCCCTGCATCGGCAGGCGGACTCTCAACCACTGCGCCACCAGGGAAGCCCTGCTTTGGCTCTTTGATGTAAGTGATTGATACATATCATGAAGCTGCTGTGGCTACACAGTGTCATCTGCAAAATAAACTTTGTAGTCTAACCCCTTTCTGTTCATTATTCCTCCCCCTCACAAGAGCAGGATCCCTAATACTGGTTTCCTTGCTTATTTTTGGAGAGGTTTTTTTTTTTTTTTTTTTTTTTGACAATGCACCATTGCACCATTTGACAATTTCGCCATTCTATAAGAAACTCTGCACTAGGGACTTCCCTGGTGGTGCAATGGTTAAGAATCTGCCATGGTCTGGGAAGATCCCACGTGTCGCGGAGCAACTAAGCTGGTGCGCCACATCTACTGAGCCTGCGCTCTAGAGCTCACGAGCCACAACTGCTGAAGCCCGCACGCCTAGAGTCCGTGCTCCACAACAGGAGAAGCCACCGCAATGAGAAGCCCGCGCACCACAGCGAAGAGTAGACCCAGGTGGCCGCGACTAGACAAAGCCCGCGCACAGCAACAAAGACCCAATGTAGCCAAAAGTAAATAAATAAATAAAGTTAAAAGGAAAAAGAAAGAAACTCTGCACTATAGGTCTAAAATAACAGTATCAGAAACTCCACATCTCAGTTGGTACCTCCCCACGGATTAAAACACCCAGACTGGAACAGTGTCTTCCACAAAATGAGAGTAGGTCGGCACAGGTACTTTTTGGGGCTTAGCCTCTGATTATTGGTTTTCTAACTCGCCCCTCATTATTGTAAACCCTCTAAGGTTCCAGATAACTCCCCTTGTCTCTCAGGGTAAGTCCATACTGACAAGAGCTTTTCTAACTATGGGTGGCAGGCAGAAGCACAGGCCAACTCCTTCTAGGAGACACTTCCAAAACAGCTTTTCCCTTTCGTCTGCTGGATTTTCCAAGCCTGTACAGCTTGTCCATTCCCTCGCTGAGGTTAGAGAAAGTCTTCACCCGCGTTACACTTGGCTGAAACTATGAGATCTTTAATCCTTATCAGTATGGCAAGCCCCCCAAGGGTCAACACCTTGTGCTTCTACCAACTGCCCCATTTGGAGGCTGTGGGTTTCCACCCCGCCATCTCTATCCATGAACACCAAGATTTCTGTCTCCCCAAACCTGTCAGGCATTCAAGTCACCTGGGGAGTTTGTGACATGTTCATGTACATGCACATCATTCCTTGATATTCCAGTCCAGCAAGTGTGGAGCGGAGCTAGGCAACTGTATATTTAAAAGCCTCCAGGTGATCCTAATGGAAGTCGTCGATAAACTGCCATTCTTCACTCACTCCAGAACTTTGAAAACCAACACTGACCAACCCACACTCAAAAATCACCATATTCTATTATCTTGTTGAACACATTCCTGGAAGTAGCAATCCATTTTTCATAGTTAACGGTATGTCCAACTTATGGACTATTTCTCATGGTCTCTGACTGTTGCTTAAACCAAAAATTTCCTGGTACCTTCCACTTTTCGGTAAAGTTTTTCTGTCTTTAAAAGTACACTTGGGATGAAAATGATTCTCATAATCTCACACATGGGTTGAGCACAGAGAACGTTCTGGATATGCTTCTTAGGAAGCACAAATATAATTTCTGAATATCCACAGTATCTCTAGCTCCACTGTAACCCACTGATGCCTCATCGCTCCAAACTATACACTGGATTCCATGCTGCCTTTGGTGTCATTTAGAAGGAGAGGTTATGCATGCGAGTGAAATGAAATGAAATGGCATGACAATAGTTACTTCAGCAATGTTAACAGATTTCCCGCTATTGGGAACAAATGCTAGTGAGTGAAGTGGAAAAAGAGACCACCGACTCTTTTAGTCATAGTTTACAGATGAAAAGGACCACATTCAAGGTCAGACCCACATGCCCCACCAATGGTGGGGTGAGAGGAGCTGATTTTCAGTTCACGGGGCATCTGGTCCACTAGACGGACATCCTACCTGCATACAGGTATGATGCAGTAAGGTGGGAAATGGCAGTGTCTCATCTTCCCTCTGTCTGTTGAGTTTGGGGTGCTGGAAACATCACATCCATCTTTTTGAAGAACTTCCACAGCAACACATGTGAGTCACGTTTATCAACATATGGCAGAATGGTACAACGAACCACAGTCCCTCAAGAAGATAACCAGTATAGCTGCACAGAAAGAACTCTTGCTACATCATAGCACATAGATGGGGCAATACTTGGTATGCAAAGATTCACAGAATTTACCTGAACACTTCCACAGAAATATTTATCCTTGCTCCCTCCAAAGTCAAACACTGAGAAAATTAAAAATTACAGGCAAACAAATGCTTTTTTTTTTTTTTTTTTTTGCAGTACGCGGGCCTCTCACTGTTGTAGCCTCTCCCGTTGCAGAGCACAGGCTCCGGACGCGCAGGCCCAGTGGCCATGGCTCACGGGCCCAGCCGCTCCGCGGCACGTGGGATCCTCCCGGACCGGGGCACGAACCCGCGTCCCCTGCATCAGCAGGCGGACTCTCAACCACTGCGCCACCAGGGAAGCCCAAGCAAATACTTTTTGATAGTCATACCTGAAAGCCAATGTGAAGCTAAAAGGTTATCACTTTTTCCCTCAATAATTAGAAATGGTCGATATTCTTTATAGTAAAGGTGTGGTAACTGCAATTTCATCAGAACGCTAACAATGAATTTTCTGAGACAGAAGGAGTACACGGCCTTTTTGCTGTTTATATTTTAAAATTCTGTATGATTGCAGAAGACAGGAGGAAGGTCACTGCAGACTGCGAATTTGTTCCAGTAAGCATAATTAAAGCTGATGGAAGTCTTTTTAATAATGGGACCAATTAGCCCGATATTAAATTCTTCATCATTCCTCTGAAGAATAATTAGAGATGAAACATCATAACATAAACAAGATATTTGTTCTGACCAATATCGAGACTGTTGTATTTTAACATCATGCCCTGTTCTACTTCATGGACATATAGCCTGAATAACGCCAAATTAAAGGATTTTAGTCAAGTCACATTTCCACACTACACAGATTCCAAGAAAAGTTTCCTTGAATGACCTCTGAACGTCTAAATTTCTGAAAATATATCTTTCATCTCCATAGCTTAAAACAGCTGTTTTAAAACATTCTTTAAGGAACCCAATCATAATTCTGCTAATAATTACCTTGTTGCATCAGCTACCTTGTGACCCAGCAATCCCACTACTTGGCATATACCCTGAGAAAACCAAAATTCAAAGAGAGTCATGTACCAAAATGTTCATTGCAGCTCTATTTACAATAGCCAGGACATGGAAACAACCTAAGCGCCCATCATCGGATGAATGGATAAAGAAGATGTGGCACATATACACAATGGAATATTACTCAGCCTTAAAAAGAAATGAAATTGAGCTATTTGTAATGAGATGGATAGACCTAGAATCTGTCATACAGAGTGAAGTAAGTCAGAAAGAAAAAGACAAATACCATATGCTAACACATATATATGGAATTTAAGGGAAAAAAATGTCATGAAGAACCTAGGGGTAAGACAGGAATAAAGACGCAGACCTACTGGAGAACGGACTTAAGGATATGGGGAGGGGGAAGGGTGAGTTTTGACAGGGCGAGAGAGAGTCATGGACATATACACACTAACAAACGTAGTAAGGTAGATAGCTGGGGGGAAGCAGCCGCAAGGCACAGGGATATTAGCTCGGTGCTTTGTGACAGCCTGGAAGTGTGGGATGGGGAGAGTGGGAGGGAGGGAGACGCAAGAGGGAAGACATATGGGAACATATGTATATGTATAGCTGATTCACTTTGTTGTAAAGCAGAAACTAACACACCATTGTAAAGCAATTATACCCCAATAAAGATGTTTAAAAAAAAAAAAAAAAAAAAAAAAAAAGAATCAGAGTGAAAAAAATCTTCTGAATTGCTTTTATTTACCTAAGCATACATTTGCATAATTTATTTCCCTATAGCATTTATATGCATATATAATATATATTATGCATATATGCATATAAATATATATTTTACCCTCATCTACCTTGTAACAGCAATATAATTAGGTTAACTATTTCTAATGGTTACCTGGGATTCCATTAAGACATTGAATTGTACATAAGTATTGTGATGTTTTCCTGGGAAACTGCACATTGGGTTTCTTTCTGCTTGCAATTCATATTAGTGTTTAATCACCTCTTCCTAAACTCATAATGACATTTCAAAAGAAGTTTGTTTCACCTACGTCTATCTAAAAATTTCTTTTAGAGAAATTTTCTTGTAGATATAAGATATATAATCTCATATTCTGCTATTTTATATCTCAATAATTGTATGTTGGCAAATAATTATTGCTTTAAACAGCCTGATTCAGTCTGTTCCTGCTGGTATAACAGAAAACCACAGACTGGGTGGCTTATAAACAACAGATATTTATTTTTCACAGCTCTGGAGGCTGAAAGTACAAGATCAAAGTGCTGGCAGATTCACTGTCCGGTGAGGGGGTGCCCTTCCTGGTTCATAGAGGGTGCCTTCTCACCGTGTCCTCACCTGCAGAAGAGGGGAGGGAGCTCTCGGGGGCCCCTGTTATAAGGGCACTAATCCGTTAATAAGAGCTCCACCCTCATGACCTGATCACCTCCCAACTGGCCCACCTCCTGGTACCGTCACTTTGGGGGTTAGGATTTTAACATGTATTTTGGGGAGACACAAACATTCAGTCCATAACACAGCTGTTTCTAAATATCCACATGAGGGAATGTAAGGTGGTGCAGCCACTGTGAAGAAAAGTATGGAGGTTCCTCAAAAAAGTAAACAGAGTCACCACATGACCCCTCAATCCCACTCCTGGGCATACATCCAGACAAAACTCTAATTCTAAAAGATACATGCACCCCAGTGTTCGTTGCGGCACTATTTACAATAGCCAAAACATGGAAACGACCTAAGTGTCCATCGACAGAGGACTGCATAAAGAAGATGCGGTACATGTATACAATGGAATACGACTCAGCCATAAAAAAGAATGAAATAACGTCATCTGCAGCCACATGGATGGACCTAGCGATTATCTTACTGAGTGAAGTAGGTCAGACAGAGAAAGACAAATACTGTATGATATCACTTACATGTGGAATCTAAAATGTGACACAAATGAACTTATCAACAAAATCTTATCAACAAAATAGAAACAGACTCACAGACATAGCGAACACACTTGTGGTTGCCAAAGGGGAGGGAGGTGGGGGGGGGAATGCAGTGGGAGTTTGGGATTAGCAGATTCAAACTATTATATATAGAATGGATAAAAAACAAGGTCCTACTGTAGAGCACAGGGAACTATATTCAACATCCTGTGATAAACCACAATGGAAGAGAACATGAAAAAGAATGTGTGTGTGTATATATATATATATATATATACAGACACACACACACACATGTATAACTGAATCACTTTGCTGTACAGGAGAAATTAACACAATGTTGTAAATCAACTATACTTCAAAAATAAATTTTAAAACAATAAATAAATATACAGATGATTATCCTTCATTTAGTTTTAAAAAGTGTCCACATAGTTTAAAAACTGGTGATGAAAAGCTTTGCCAAACAGTTTTGTAGAATAACTCGGAAGTTTTCTCTCAGATAGCTTCTCACTTCCTAGTTTTATTTCTACCAATCAAAAATAACAATTAATGTACCTCCCATAAAGGGACAGTGTCAGGATTACAAATAATAGAAATATAGTTGTCTGGCTTATTTAGGAACTAACAGGTAGTGATACTAGCTATTAATAAATTACAATGCCCAAGTAAATTAGGCAAAAAGCAAACAAAAAAAAAATGAGCTCTTAAAGGTTAATCTGTAAAGAAATATATTTGTAAAGCCCAAGAACAATGAAATTAAATAGCTAACACAATCATAATTTTACTTTAGAGAAAAAAAATTCTACACTTTCAAGGGAAACACTTTTCTAGATTCTTTTAACCCAGAAGGACTGTACAATAACTGTGAGACCCTCTGTTCAAGGGGGAACCTTCACCAGATTATTTTTATATGGAAAATTTCCGAAATAAGTCACAAGAACAGTTCCATCTCTATTCTATCAACGCCTATCTGCACTGAGAACAATACTGTGATTTCAATCAGTGAGAACGTTTATAAAGACACGGAACTCGTGCTGAGTTACAATTATGAATGGACTTACAATGATGAACTGCTTTTTACTGCAAATCGTTTTGAGAAGCGGCAAAAGATTTTTGGTTGGTGTATTCTTCACCTGCCATCTTCCCGGGGGGTTCCGTTCCTTGTACACTGGGATCAGGTGGGCTTGAGAAATCATAGATTCACCTTTGGTAACCATAAGTGTGTTTTCGATATCTGGAAGTGTGTTTCTGTTTTGTGAGTAAGTTCATTTTTAAAACAATTAGATTCCACATATAAATAATATCATATCCCGTTTGTCTTTCTCTGTCTGACTTGGTTACCAAAGGGGAAACCTGGGGGGAAGGGATAAATGAGGAGTTTGAGATGAACATACACACACTACTATATACAAGATAGATAACCAACAAGGACCTCCTGTAGAGCACAGGGAACGGTGTTCAATATTATGTAACAACCTAAACGGGAAAAGAATTTGAAAAAGAATAGATACGTGTGTGTATAACTGAACCACTTTGCTGTACACCTGAAACTAACACAACATTGTAAATCAACTGTACTCTCATAAAACCAAAATTAAAAAAAAAAAAAGAAATCAAAGATTTATAAAGATTCGATGTGTGGTTGACACTGATGATAGCCAATATCCAAGGGGGTCTTCTGGGGGCTCCAGGAGCAGCTGGTAGCTCAATGAATCCTCTCATGCAGCGATCAAGTGTCTCTCTTCGTGGTGCCCTCCAGTGCTCAGCGAGCATCCACCTGTGCCCTTCTGGCGAGATCTCTGGACCTTGGGTGGCTTTGCCTCTCTCCGCTGCCTGGTAAGGTCAGCTGTTTTCCTCCTCCTGGTATAAACGCTGTGCTGTTGCCAAGGCGACTGAGTGTGATGGGATGCATCGCGGCAGCCTCCGCTTCACATGGTCAGAACCTACAGAAAACTGGGTTTGCCTCACTCCTCTGGCAAAGCATGTCGCGGGTCTTTTCTGTTCTATTCAGTCCGTGTCTCCAGAGAGTCCGGCTGACCTTTCCAATCTCCCTTGAATTGACTTTCTTTCTTAGGATTTTCAAACCCTCACAGCTTTCTGTCGTTTGATACACTGGGTTTCCTGTTCGGACCGACACTGTGCTCTGGACACAGCTCCCACTTGGGGTCGGTCCTTTCTTGAAAAGTATGGGTTAAGCCTGCATCTTTATTATATTTCAGTTTCATTCTACAATACTGGACTGTTCCCACTAAGGCAGTGTTAACTCTCTTCATAAATTTGGGAGAAAAAAATGCAATCTTATTTAACAACAACAGAAAAAGACTAGAAACACTATCCCTGTGGTTAAAGCACAGGAGTGTAAGATAATTCTATCAGACTATGCTCTTTGGATTAGTATTACTGTTCATTTATTTTATCAAGCTTACTTAGGGCAGCTATTCTTTTAAAGTGTTAATTATTGTCAACCTGAAATGTATCTCTTGTTGTCGTCGGAGAAGATTCAGTACAGAACTTTAAAAAGTCATCTTAAAACGAAGAGTACAGGGCTCATCCTGGTTTCCACGACTGAATCTGCATTACACTGGCCAACCGTTCCGTGGATCTACACCCCGATTATTGTATCCAAAACGACGGCTGAGATTAAACAGCAGAGGCTCGGCAGTGAAACGACGCCGTGACCCTAGCTATTGCGTCTACAGGACATAAAGCAAACAATTTAACTCTTCTTTTTCCACCCACTTCCCATTAAATGGGCCAATTTTTGGATTAATAGGCTGGCTTGAGCATATACTGATTTCAAGGAGATGATATACATGCTAATTAGATGGCAGAAACCATAAAATTCTAGAGGCATGGACTTGCAATGATAGTTTCCACTTGACATAATTTTGCAGGGACGCCCTCCCTCACAGTGATATTTTATGGTAGCGTCTTTCAAGTCATATGCTCCTGAACTTAGAGGACACAAGAGATACCAGACAGGACCGAACAGGTCTATCCAATGGAGCCAGACCATCGCTGTTTGACATTGCTCTTGGTTAAGGCTTGAAGAATTCCCCGGAAACTTATCCAACAATGATAGAGAAGTATCCCTCAGGGGAAAGCATGGAGTGGGGAGTGTACTGAATCTTAGGAGAGAAAAGCACGTTTTGAGATATAAAAATACGTGCAGTCTCTCCATATATTGTATCTGGACATATACATATTATTATTATCAAAGACCTGTATGTGCCAGGGGAAATTTAGGTTAGAAAACATCTCTGTCAAGAGTGAGTGTCTGTCCCAAAATAAGCATCTGATTTAGGTCATGTGGTTAGAACTGTAGATGGAAATTTTTACTACACAAAGGGGTACGAGAAAACCAACGTTCACGATGCTTGCGTACCCCAAATGTCCTATGTGTGCACACCCGTGTGTGTGTGTGTGTGTGTGAGAGAGAGAGAGAGAGAGAGAGACAGAGAGAATGGAACAGAGAGGTTGAGAGAATGGAGGATTCCTTTGAAACCAAAACACACTTTAACAAACATCGAATATTTCATACCCAGACCATTTATCTAAAATAGAACTTTAAAGATTCAAAACCTTTTTTTTTTTTTTAATACGTCAGGTCTGCTCTCCTGGGTGAGAAAATTGCAGTGGATTTTCCATTCTCACTCTACATGTAATTGTAAGCCTTCTATATGCAGAAATGCAGTAAGCAAGCAAGAGATTTTCACAGACATTAGGTGGTGATGTAGGTTGGCACCCATTTTGTCTTTTTTCCTTTCTTTGCTATGGAATGATTTAAATAGCGGCACCAGGTCAAAGATCCCTGTGAACTGCAAAGAGTTTAAAGCACATGTGAATAAATTAAGGATCAAGTATCAGATAAAGGTAATCTTTTTTTTTTTTTTTTTTTTCTTCCCAGAACAATGTCACCCCTGATCCTCCAGCTGGGAAATAACTGTTCTACTTAAGAATGAAGGGTATTAGAACTATGGTTTTACAGTGGACGCTCCAAAGACGCACTTGACTCTGGATATGCGTGCGCGTTTGCATGATTAAACAGGGAAAGAGCAATAATAATTAAAGGATGTTCGCAAATGGCAAACTTTTAAAAATGCATACTTTCACGCTGTGCCGTTTTAAAATTTTAACAATTTCAATCACGTTGAAATGGCACATTTGCTGTCAACTTTCACGTTGTGTCTGAAAGCATATCAAAGTATATGCTTTGTGGCTTAGAAAATTCATTTGGCTTAAATGATGTATTGCTGATGTAAGGGGATGCTGCCAGATCTTCCTCGGCCTTAGAGAGGAATCCCTAAACAATGTGAGACATGGTTATTTCTGGCTGCAGAATCTTTGGGGTCTATTCTCTGTGCCAGCTGCCCACAAACGTTTTACTGCAGCCATTAAACACGGTATCTTATTCATATGCAATTATGATCCAACCCAGACCTTTGCAGGGAAAGCGTCTATCACTGTAACGGTGAATCAAACTGAAAAACAAACAAAAATCCACCGGAAAACACAAACTTTACATAAGGCCTTTCGAGGAAATGTCTCCAAGATAAGATTTAATCTACAGTCTCCCCAAAGAATACCCCCAAAGGGGATGTTAGTGCCTTGTGGTTTCACAACTCTTTATCTGCCCAGTTATACAATGAGGCGAATAAACAATGCCCAGGAACGCCTTAAACACTTACCAGTGCTAGAGAAACCCATAAACAGAATGATGGGTGGGTGTTCCTTGATTCTTATGGAGACCCCTTGGTGAAGGATCTCTCATTTTCAAAGACAGACCATGCATCAATATCTCCCTTCGTGTCTATTTAAGACCCACGTTTTCCTGGAAGGGCTGAGTTTGAACATCAGCTCCAAATGCAGGAAGGAATCCGTCCATACGGAGACCAGACCCAGGCAAGCTGGCTGTTTGCCACCTCGCTTTGCATCTTTTCCTCCAGAGCTTTTCCAACAAGCTCAGTGTGGATACCAGGCCAGCAAGAGGAGGTGGGGCAGGGTACAGCTTCAGGCACTGGAGAAAGAACCCAGGATCTGGAGAGTCCCAGCTAATAGAGAAGCCAGACCATCAGAGGTAGGAATACAAATCCTCATCATTACATGTCAGAGCTGTGCGATGGCAAATCCAAAGACCTAGACCACAGACCATCTACACCCTCAGCTCCTGCAGAATCCTAACTTGGGCCCACCTCCGTGAGAGGGACCCCATCCTTGTCCATAAATGCAGTCGGGCAACTTCATTCACAGAAGCATCAAGTTCTTCCGACATCTCATGTCCAACACTTGTAGTCCATAGTTTCTGGGCAGAGAGTAAGAAATCCGTGCATGGCAGCATGTTTAGCATTTACCCTCTAGATGCAAGCATCCGCTCCCAGCTGTGATGACCAAAAATATCTCCTGGCATTGCTAAATGTATCCTGCGGGGTGACACTGGCTCCAGGTGGAAATCACTCTCCAAGCCCTACTCCGGATTCACTGCAGTCTGGTCATCAAGCCCTCAAGATGGAATGCCCCCTGCAGTGCCGGGTTCCCGTTTCCATTCCCATGCTCCATAAATCAAGACCCTTGCAGAATCAGAGTCTACAGGCTTGGAGCCCCGAAAACGCTAGGAAATCTCAGACCCTACCAGGACCCTCTGTTAACGGTACTGGGTTGCCACTGCCTCATGTGTTCAGCCTTGGAGCCTACAAGGTTTCAGCACAGGAAGAGTGAGAAATTGAGAAACGCAGAGACCTGGATGGAAGACCCCTGATCTGCCACCTACCAGCCAAGACCAAGGACCCCAGGCCACACAGAGAGAAAACAGTGTAGAAACTTGGAACTGAGCCCGCACGGTGGAAATGCTGGGAGCGGGGTGGTGCTGGGAATGCAGGGTTGGGGACACAGTGCTATGGTGATCATGGAGTGGAGAAATCTGAGTGAGTACATTTTAGACTGATCTCACACTCTCTGTATATCATTGGAGTCCTTGCTCCTGGCAGGGTATGTTGTGGAGGATTTTGCTTATACCTAGATAATCAATCAGTATACTTAGGGTATTTGCTTTAAAAGATAGTTATTTGTACTGTTCTAAACACCAGTTCAGTATTTTCGTGATTACAGACTGATCCAACCCAGTGGAAAACTTTTAAGCATCTCTTTAAACACCCGGGGATAAAGAATTCTCTCATAACCTCTCCGCATGTTTGTGAGAGACATTTTCCTGAAGACCCTTGAGAGAGCACACTCTGTTCTCTCAAGCGCTCCTGAATGCTTGGCAGGAAATAAATCCCCTCATTCTCATTCTGCGGGAGTAACCCTCCCCTGATTTGGAACCTTGCAGCATCTTGGGAGCCGCTGGGGAAACGAGGAACCACATCGGCAGCTATGAAACCAGAAATGCCTGATGAACACCAGACACGAGATGGGCTTGACTCATGCAAATGAACCTTTACTCATCTTAAAGGACGTCTTCGGGATTTTTAAGATGTGGATAGTAAATACCCTCCTCTGACTTATGTTTGCTGTACTGGTTCAGGAATTCTGAAAAAATAATTTATTACGCAACGTTGCTCCATAAGAATGCAGTCAAAGTGTTTATTTTATTTTTGGTGTAAAACGTAATTAAGAAGACAGTAATTGTGTGTGCATACTTTATATATAAAATAAAATTATATCATTTCATATATGGACATATATGCATACTATATGTATACAGTATACTATAATTAATACAGTATGAAATATATAATATATATCAATATATCAATACATAGCACGTATAACACAGTGTGTATATATGTACTGTTTCAATATAGTGTGCTATTACATTGTATACTTTATATAAAGTATACTATGTATACTACACATGTGTTATACATATACACGTGTATATATGCTGTACAGAATGTTGACAGTATATAGGTAGTAATTATATACCTATGTTTTTATTTATGTAATATTTAGAAGGGATCGTAGTTTTTGTTTGTTTGTTGTCATGGTAACATGAGAGGTACAGACTAAGAGAGAGAGGCATTTGTCTGTCTTTTAGATGCAAGAATGTCTGGCTTTGGAGGTTTCTCATCCGTTCCACAGGGAACTGCTTTTGAGCATCTCGAGTCCTTGGCAATCACACCAAATTTCTGACTCTGAAAGCCCAAGAACAGCTTGGCACCAAGACAGCTCCTGTAGCATTAACGGAGCTGGGGTAGATAGTCCATCATCCTTAGTCATGAAGAAATCAAGGTTATTGGATCCCAAAGCATGAGTAGCACATGGTCTGTGAAAGATCTACTTCGGTACCCAAAGCGCCCAGAGCCTGCAAAACAGGTTTGTGGGAGGAAAGAATAAATTACATGAATGACTGAAAGCAGTGTGGGTGTTTAGGGGACTTGTGTGGATCTCCAATAGGGGCACAGTACGTTTGCATACAGAAGCGAAGTCTAACCATGGGTGGTGTTCAAAACACACATACATGAGTTTAGCAACGAGAGAGTCTGATGTAAACATGGCAAGTGTGGAAGCAATGTGATAGGAAAGGCTTTCCTTGCTTTGATGATGGATTAGAAAGGGAGTGGATGAATCCACCCGGACGATAGCAGGAAGGAGGGGGAAATCGGAAAGGTCTGTGAAGAAAGAGTCAAAGAGAAGTGGAGAGACTTCTTTAAAAGTCTTTAAAGACCTTCTTTAAAAGTCTCACGGCACTTGATGGACATGGCTTTGTGGTTCTTTGTAGAAGTCAAGATGGGACCTGGGATGGAAAATCCACTGGTTATGTTTCTGGCCCCAGCTCGACGGCCTTGGGTGAGCTCACTGGTTTTGCGTGTGTGTGTGTGTGTGTGTGTGTGACTGCGTATCTCACACTTTGTGTGAGTGTATATGTGAATGGGTGATGGTGTGCGTGTGTGTTGATGCACGTGAATGTGTGAATCTAAAATAAGGAACTCATCTTAATACCTGCCTCAGAGAGCTGCAGAGAATATATCAGTTAATATGTAGAGAATATATCGCTTAACCCATGGATTTTACAAAGGGTGTCTGGCTCGCGGCAAGTGTTTACGAGTTGTCAACTCTTTTTCACAACCATCGTTAAGTTCTGTGCTGAAAGACGGAGTCTGATTCACCTGGATAATCCCGAGCTTAGGTACCTGTCCGCACACGCTCACACAGTGCGTAAGTAAAGGAACACACCCAGGGATGGCTTGGTTTCGGGGTTGCCGGGACAACGTTTAGATTTTAAACTAGAGCAGCATCACAGCTGTTAGGAGCAAACAGAGCCAGGCCAACGCTCTTGTCAGAACTGGAGGGATTTTACATCAGATTGGCAGGATACAAAGTCAAACAGTCCGTGCTGGTAGCACAGCTGTCGGAGAGGAACCCCCTCGTGCTTTCTTGGCGAGAGGGGACAGGCTGGTGCCAGCCGTGTGGGACACAATTGGGAACAACTGTCCAATCGACAGGGGCACTCGACCACTGGACCAGCCATTTCCTGTGGTCACTGTATCCTCCAGACCCATCTGTACCTGTGTGAGGTGATACGTTCAGGACACACTGCCTTGACACACAGCACCAGGGCACATTGAGGGGTTTAAGGTGAAGGAATTGGAGAAACGGCAGGTGCAGGAAGGACCTTCCCCTGAAGCGGGTCGGGAAACCCTCGGGGGCACGTGCCGTCCATATACCCAGAGAAAAGGAGTAGCCTCCTCTCACAGATGGAGGGGCACCGAGAGTAACTGAATCATAAAGAACAGACCTGCTGTCTCTCCCAGTTTACTCCATGTGCCCCCAAACTGCTGTCCTGTCACGTGTATGCACAAATCTCCACTCTTCCTCAAGCCCAGTATAAACACGCTCGGGCCTGCGGCTGGACCTAGAGGTGATCATACTGAGAGTAGGAAGTCACACAGAGAAAGACAAATACCATATGATATCACTTATGTGTGGAATCTAAAATACAGCGCAAATGAACTTATCTACAAAACAGCAACAGACACAGAAAGCAAACTTAGTTAGCAAAGCCGGGGAAGGGGGAGGGATGAATTAGGAGTTTGGGATTAACAGATACACACTACTTTATATAAAATAGATAAACAACAAGGACCTATGTATGTATAGCACAAGGACCTATATTCAATATCTTGTAATAACCTATAAGGGAAAAGAATCTGAAAAAGAATATATATATAACTGAATCACTTTGCTATACAC
Organism: Phocoena phocoena; assembly: GCF_963924675.1. NCBI lineage: Eukaryota > Metazoa > Chordata > Mammalia > Artiodactyla > Phocoenidae > Phocoena > Phocoena phocoena. The sequence continues at coordinate 2,948,894 of NC_089240.1, forward strand.
CTGAAACTAACACAATATTGTAAATGACCCCTAATTCAATTTAAAAAACGCTCAGGCTTAACTATTTCTTTGGGTCTTCATTTCCTTATGAAGTCTCCCCTGTGACATAAAACTTCTATTAAATAAATGTGTATGCTTTTCTTTTGTAAATATGTCTTCTGTTACCGAGACACAGCTGAGAACCCAGGAGGGTACAAGGAAAAGGACATTTTCCCTCTCCTACAGAAGGGACGTATGTACGTGTTTATTTACGGACATGTTTTCTGTCGTGTCCAGAGACTGGAAACAACTTATGAGGATCAAGCTAAACAATGCTACTCTATGGAGGCATAAAAAAAAAAAAAAAGAAAAATCACCTTATGAAGGGATGCGAAAAGACTCTCCAGATAAAAAATTATTTAGGGAATAAAACAGTGCAGATCTTCTAAATTTTGAATGAACAGGAGAAAAAATTCCCACATTTACATCTATATGTGTTTGTTTGTGTGTTTACTCTATTTGCATGTATATTTATTTTTGATTTTAAGTATAAAGAAACTGTAACAATTTACAAAAATGTACAAGATTATCTAATGGGGTCAGCAAGGCTGGCTGTATGGGGCATATACAGAAGCTAAGCTTATCAATGTATATCCGTTTATACATTTGTTCTTAAATTTTGAAACATGTGAAAGTATCACCTACTAAAATTTTAAATGATAATGTATTTTATGGAGCCACCCAAGCTTAATGATTTTTCTTGGATGTTCATAATTTTAGACTTAAGAATTTAATTAAAAAGATAGGAAGTATTATTAAAAGGTAATGTTTACAATTTAGATATATGTAAGTACTATTGCCTGGAAATATTTCTGTGTGTGACGTTTCATTAATAGAGACTGTGGGAAATAAGCAAGGATTTCCATAGCTTATACTTCTCCAAATACCTTCATGTAACTACTGAAATCTTATAAATTATTTTTAAAAATTAATCTATGCAAGCAACATTTACCAAGCAGTTTCTCTTATTAGGCTTTTCGTGGATGAAATAATCATGTGTGGTGCTTCTTTAAAATTCACTCCCAAGGATGTCACTGAGTGAACGTTTCCTTATGTAATCAGAAAATAAGATTGACAAGAGATGGCCAATGGCTTCAATGAAGAAGAACTGCATGATATTTTACAGAAAGGTCAGTTCTACAAACTGGGTCCCCAATTATTCTGGTTTGATAGCCATGCTTTAAAAAGCATGGCCGTTTATATCATGTTTTTCTGAAATAATAGAGATGCACCTCTTCATTTCATTTTGTCCTCCAGAATCGTTAGGTTTTTGGTTTCAACGCTGGCTAGTAGTCTTTGTACAGAATTTCATACAAGAAATGCAATGTTTGAGGACTTCCCTGGTGGTCCAGTGATTAAGTCTTTGCCTTCCGATGCAGGGGGTGCAGGTTAGATCCCTGGTCAGGGAGCTAAGATCCCCCATGCCTTGTGGCCAAAAACTAAAACAGATGAAATATTGTAATAAATTCAACAAAGACTTTAAAAAATGGTCTACGTCAAAAAAATCTTTAAAAAAGAAAAAGAAATGTGATGTTTGCCCAAGCCTGAGTGGTCACAATTTTGCCAGCATTATTGGACATTTGCACCCAATATACAAGAGGACATCTGCTCAGTACTGAGAACATTTGCTTTGAAATGAATCAAATTTCTTCTAGATAACTAGGGGGGGAAATCGTGTCCTTTTTCTTTTTGGATGAAAGAACACATTTTATCAAAGAATACAGTTTATCCAAGTAAACCACACTTACAAATTTTCAATTAACAAGTATAAACTGCCACTGACTTTTTACAAAATGCAAATAGATGCACAAGGGCCAGATAAAGACACAGAAAATGATCAGAGACTCAGAAACCAGCTCTCACGACTCTGCATCAGCCAAAGTTCCCAAAGGGTAAACACCGCCCTGACAGCTAACAAGATTGATGAGTTTTGCATTGGTTCTGACCTTTTTATAAACGGAAAGCTTGAGAACCATCAAGTGGAGGACATCACTTGAGAGCTAATTAGACAGAAGGAACCAGAGGTCACGCCCCACACCTGCAGAATTAGAATCTGTATTCTAACAGGTTGCCCTGGGGGCTTGCTTTCCTCTTAACCTGTGATTCCTGCTGATTTAAAAGAAACCACCTCGTCTTCCTTTTCTGATGACCCTTACCTCATGACCATGTGGTCCCCCGGGCATACTAATGATATGAAGCAGGACCCCACAGGGCTCCTGGGCACAAAAGCCTTTGTGCCCCCCCCCATTTGTTGGTTACAGGAAATAGGCTTCATTCGGCCCCCAGGACCTTCCCTGAGTTCCAACCGGGCAGGTTCAAACAGATGCTAATCAGGGAAGGGAGGGGATGAAGAGACAAGGGAGGAAAAGTCAAGAGAAACAATGGTGCAGCCTGGGGTCCTGGCTTCCTCTCAAGGGATACATGTAACAATACCTTTCAGCTGTGTTACAGATACTTAAAGCCCCACCAGGTGGAAGACGTTAACTGCGTGCTGCCCACCAGCACACAGACCCCAGACCCGCTGGAACCAGAAGGTCAATGATGCTGACTTCCGATGACCTCACCACCAACCAATCAAAAGAAAGTCCATGAGCTGATCACACTCTCTTTGAACCATAACTATAAAAGTTTCTACCCTCTCCAAGTTGGGGGACACGGTTTTGAGGGCATTAGCCCACTGTGTCCCCGTCTGCCTGGCAAACGAATACAGATATTCTCTTCTACTTCACCCCAAACTCTGTCTCTGAGATTTAGTTCGGCACCGGGGTACAGAGGCCGGATTCGGCTTCACTAATGGACCATCTCTGAAAGAAGGGTCCCCGCCGCAGCAGTTCACATATGTCACAGTATCTTCTGGACAGTGGTAAAATGTGTGTTGCACGGATTACGTCCTAAAAATTGCTGAAAGCTTTCATAACTCCTTGCTCTAACCCTGATACAGACAGCTGAAGATACACGAAAGGCTAAAGGTATAGGAAAGAATGAACTAATTATTAGTTTGGTCAATTAAAGGTATTTAGATTGACATATGCATTGTATAGAGTGATAACTTTTGCCTGTTTTTGGTATGGATATAACTCCTTTGCTAATACACGAATTATGTGGCTAGGATGGTGGATGTGTTTTCATCAGCATTTACATTCTTTTTCCTTAGCATTTTCTCTTCTCTGTAACAGGCTAGTCCGTACTTTTCACCAGATGGTTACTTCCCTGGCCTCTGTCTTGACTTGTCAACCAAAGTGTGCTTTCAGCTTGGACGTCTGAGGTGATTTTAAGGTCAGCTCATTAAGCATCGCCTTCTTATGTCACCTGTATGTAGGTCGTTGCCTATACTTCTATATCTTTCCTTGTTTATACGGCTACCACAAGAGTCTGCATCATTGGCCAGCTTCAGGAAATACGTATCTTTTTTCAAAATTCAGTGAACATTGTCTGTCTACAGGGAAGAAACCTATTACGGCTTTTGGATTTAACAAAGGTTCAAATATGTAAACCTGAAAGAGGAATTCTCTCTTACAGGTTCCTGGAGGAATCTTCTGCCTTATTCAGAAGGTGTCTCCTCTGCGACAGTTTGTATATTGTAATCCTGCCATCCCACCCACCTGCCCATGGCTTCATTCACACGCGGTCATCATTTTCTTGTCATTCTTGAACAAGCCATTGACTAAAATTGCATTATTAAATTACTTGGCAAAGAAACATTTATTCTGACAAATAACATGTATAAAGAACAAGAACCCATATAAAGTAGTTCTCCTTACAAAATGATGAGTCTTAAAGAGATAAAATTACAGAAAGGCCAGATCTCAAAATGCCTCTTCTTTGAAACTTACTAACATGATGAAAGAAATAAAGGATCATATTAAAAATACACTGAGAAAATAGTTGCATCTCACATACCTGACAGAGGAGTAATAGGCAGAATATCTTAAAAATGTATCCAAACTCAACAATAAAATAAATCAGACAATCCAATTAGAAAATGGACAAAACACAGGCATTTCACAAAGAGGTTGGACTGATGGCAGGGAAGCAGATGAAAAATGATATAGTGTTATCAGGAATTAGGGAAATGCAAATTAAAATCACAAAGACATATAGCCACACACCTATGAGAATGACAAAAAATATATATATACTGACAACACCAAATGCTGGCAAGGATGTGCAGAAACTGTCACTCATACATTTCCATGGAAATGTAAATGACACTGACCCTCAGCAAAACAGTTTGCTAATTCCTTAAAAAAAATAAACAAGGAGCTACTTACTATACCACCCACAACTTTTGGACATATAGCCTAGAAAAATGGAAGTTTGTGGCTTCACTTGTGCATAAACTCTTGTTCATAATATTCTTACCACCTTTATTCATATAGGCTCAAACTGGAAGAGCCACTAAATGCTTCAGCATGGGAATGGTGACATAATCGTGTACATCCATAGAATGCCATATTACGTGCTTGAAATTAAAAAAGATATATATATATACACACACACACACACACACACACTGCGAGAAGAGAGAAGAGATTGGTGGTTCTCAGGGGTGAAGGGGTTGTTGAGAAGGGTAAGGAAGGTGGAAGTGGCCATAAAAGGACACATGAGGGGGCTTCCCTGGTGGCGCAGTGGTTGAGAGTCCGCCTGCCGATGCAGGGGACGTGGGTTCGTGCCCCGGTCCGGGAAGATCCCACATGCCGCGGAGCAGCTGGCCCTGTGAGCCATGGCCGCTGAGCCTGCGCGTCCGGAGCCTGTGCTCCGCAATGGGAGAGGCCACAACAGTGAGAGGCCCGTGTACCGCAAAAATGTAAATAAATATAAAGAGATTTTAAAAAATATATGCGTACACACTTAAGTCTTGTAATTTCAGGCAAGTAAGTCTCAACACCATTTTGTATCTGTTTTTGTATAATCGGGATAACACAGATGTCCTGGCCTATTGTAAAAGAAAATTATGTACTATCAGTCAGTCAAATGTGAATGAACACGCTTTGGAAATTAAAGGATAGAAAAAAAAAAAGGATTCTCCACGTGCGGAGAAGTCTGTATAGCGGAAATGACTAGTGGTTTTATTTGTGCCTCTGAGATGATGTCTACCCTAGACTATGCCTTCTTCCTCTGAATATTGCTGGATGGAATACTGATGACTGAGGACTGTGGAGAGCCCCAGCGTAAGTCAGCTAGGGCGTCCATGACAAAGTACTCCAGACTTTGGGTCTTGCACAAGGTACAGTAATTGTTTCCCAGTCCTAGAGGCTGCAAGTCCAAGATCAAGGTGTCTGCAGGGCCGGCCTCTCTCCTGGGTGTGTAGACAGCCATCTCCCTACTGTGTCCTCAAAGGGTTTGTGCACTGGCTCTGACATGGGACCTGGGATGGAAAATCCACTGGTTATGTTTCTGGCCCCAGCTCGATGGCCTTGGGTGAGCTCACTGGCTTTGCATGTGTGTGTGTGTGTGACTGTGTATCTTAGTGTATGTGTGTGCCTTTGTGTGAGTGTATATGTGAATGGTTGATGGTGTGTGTGTGTGTGTGTGTGTGTGTGTGTGTGTTGGTGCCTGTGAATGTGTGAATCTAAAATAAGGAATTTATCATAATACCTGCCTGTGTGTCTGTGTCCTAATCTCCTCTTCTTATAAGGACACCCATCCTATGGGATCAGGGCCCACCCTAATGACATTTTACCTTCATGCCCTCTTTAAAGACCCCAGCTCCAAATACAGCCGCATTCTGAGGTCCTGGGGGTTAGGATTTCAATGGATGAATTTTGAGGGGATGCAATTCAGTCCCTAAGGACCCCCAATACGCTTCAAAAATAATCTTTTTTTTTTTTTTAATTTCAGTTACATTTGGGGCAGAAGCTGTGTTAGACTTGGAAGAAACAATGCCTGTAGTCTTTTCCAAAGGCAACCAGGACAAAGATGAAGTTGGAGCAAAGGTGTTAGGTTTGTGTTGTTGTTTTTTTTTCCCTTACTTCCAACATGCAACTTTCCTCTAAATCTGACACATACCTTGAATTCTTCCTCTTCTCTCCATCTGCACTATTAATACCCCTGTCCAAATCTCTATTGTCCCTCGTCTGGGCTACTGAAATACCTCCTAGTATGTCTCCCTGAGTTTGCTATCATTTCAGTCCTAGAATCCATTGTCTACAAACAGCCAGAATAAGCTACTGATGTTTTTAAAACTTATATTAAACATATCACTTTACTGCTCAAAATGAGTGCATTTCTGATGCGCTGAGAATCAACAGCCCACGATGTCCTAGACAACTTTCAAGGTGTTAGTTTTATCAAGGCTGTGTTTATGGCACCAAAAACACTGAAGGATTCTGGAGTTAATGTTATATTTCAACATAAATTCTCCATATCTGTTCATCTCTTTCTTTCCAGGCTGCTATAAATTTGTATGATGCGGGTAAAGGAACTGGATATTCATGGACCTCATTTCTTATCTATCTATTTTTGGTGGGTTATGGTGAATGGAAGCATTCGTAACATTGGCCTTTTGCCTGTTTCTGCAGAAACTCAAAGGTAGAGATTACATTCTGGTCAGGTGGAGGTGTTCTGTTTGTGTGTTTAACATTTATATTTTTATTGCCTTTGGACTCTGTTCCACTTAATGCTTCTCACTCAAATGGCTGTTTATGGGTGAAGAAGGACTCAGAATATGAGTGAGGGAACTCCATCTTGAAAGAAGAAAGTAATCTAGTTGGACCTGAAAACTGTGGAAAAAAAAAAAAAAAACTTCCTGTGGATAAAATGCTTGAGGTGTTAACTAGAAATAGATGTATTACGGATTGAAATCATTAAAGATAAAGATAGCAATGTATTAATTATCTTTAGGAGTATGACAACAATCATTTCTGCATCGGATATAAGTATAGAACATACAACTGAACATTGAGTACTGTATTCTAACTTCTACATTACTAGGCCCCGAAATTAAAGTCAATATTCTACTTGCATTTAGAAGAGTCTATGCTCAGTTTCAGTGGAAGAGACTCTTCTCAATACCAAAATGATTTTTGAAAGAGATGATTTTCTGACCATGAAAACAATGAGAATGCTTGCTAACTTTACCGGGTTTCTCCACCCCAGAATCAAGTCTTCAACCAAATGTGTATGTATTTTTTTCACATTAATTTGTATGCCTCATGTCTTCCAAACAGTCCTGTATACTGCAAGCCTTATTTTAAACTCAGCGTGCCTCTTGCCACCAGCGGTTTATTTGGAGTAATTTAATGCATATTGCAATCCATTTCCTTCAAGAAGGAAAGTTCGAGGCAAGTGAAGACACCAGTCCCTGGGTTTGTCATTAAACTCTTAAGGGCTTGGGGGCCAGAATGGCCAGGATCAAGGATTTCCATTTGTCTTTTCAGATGCAAAGTTTGGCTGTATACTTAGCGTTCCAGGAACAACTCAATTCACACACAATAGAATTTGCCAAAGGTAAACCAGGCAGGGAAAGCAGGTGCTATCAGGTTGCTTGCTATGTGTAGAGAGGCCTGAACGGTCTCCCCTCGGAAGATGAGCCTCGTGAAGCATCTCCGTGGTCCTCTGCCCTCCTGGTTGTCAGGGAGATGGCACAAGGAGAAAAGGGATTCACAGGAGGTGAGCAGAGAGTCAAGGGCCCCCGCTGTGGCTGACCCAGAGCCACGCCTGCGCTACAGTGATTCCGGCCTCCTCAGGGTCAGGGGCCCATCAGAAGCATCGCGTGGTCTGATGTGAGGCCCCCGATGGGCGAGCCCTCCCCGACGTGTCAGTCAGCAGAATGAAGGTACCTCCCCAGGAGCTGCCTTTGGCTGAAGGCAGCATTTTCCAAACGCCACATCTGGAGGAGTATTCCCCACGTTCATGGTGACATGAGGGACATCTAGCTGTCACAGTGCATTTATTGTCTTACTCTTTAAAAAAAAATGAATAGACTTTATTCTTCAGAGCAGCATTATGGTTACAGAACACTTGTGCAGAAAGTACAGCCATTTCCCATATCCTCTCCCGATACCCGTGGTTCCCCCAATAATCAGTATCCTGCCCTAGTGTGGCGCATGTTACAACTGTCCGCTGGAAAAATGCACAACCTAAAAGTGGAAAATTATGTTTTATTGGGCAGATTTCCTGAGGACTTAAGCCCAGGAGGCAGCCTCTCAGTTCTGTTCCCAAGAGGGAGGGGAGGCGTAGGGGTTTTTGCAACAAAAACCAGGTAGAACATCAAGAGAGGACTGTTCGTTGAAGAAAAGCAGGCATCTCCAGTTAACGAATTTAGTACTTTTCTATGTATGGGGAGATGCAGGAGTCTGGGCTCAGTGAAAAGTCATTCCTCTGATGTGCGCCTCAGCTACCTGGGGCCAGTATCCTGTTTATCTCCATCCTGAATCCCCTCAGGGGGCACCGCTGGGAGCACCTTCAGTGACCGAGGGCTTAAAGGCATCAACATCCTTTGCTCACCAATATGGCAGGTAACATTCTCCATCCACACACTTCATAGACACATCATCAGGGCGCCCGAACTCCATAGTTTACATTCAGGTTCACTCTCGGTCGTGTTCATTCTGTGCCTTTGGACAAATGTGTAATGACAAGTATCCACCATTACGGTATCACACAGAACAGGTTCACTGGCCCCAAAATGCTCGGCCTCTTCACTGTGGATTTGTTTTTTTTTTTTCATTGTTGCGTCTTGTGCCTTCTTTATGTACTCTGGATACTAGTCCTGTACTGGATGTGGAGTTGGCAAATATCTTCTCCCAGGAGGTACTTTGTCTTTTCACTGTCTTCACACGAGCTTTCAAGTAGCAAATGTTTCTAATTTTCACGAGGTTCCCTTATCAGTTTGACTCTCAGTGCATCACGTTTTTATGCTTTGGGGGTCAGCTCTCACAACCCTGAGCCTAGCCCCTGATTCCAAAATTGTTTTCCTGTATTTTTCTTAAAAAATAACACTTACACATTTGAGTCTATGATCAACTTTGAAGTAATCTTTGTTCAAGATTTGTGGTTGAGGTTTTGTGTTTGTTACCTGTGGACGGACGTCCAACTGCGCCCACATTTGTTGAAAAGCTACCTTTCCTCCGTTAAATTGCTTTTGTAACCGTATCAAACATCAGTTGACTTGTGGGTTGTGTGCGTCTTTTTCTGAGTTCACCGTTGTGCTCCACGGAGCTCTGTGTGCCCCTCCACCAATATGCCACACTGTCTTGATTACCATGGAAATATGGCAAGACTTCTTGTAAGATAGCATGACACGTCTTACTTTATGCTTCTTTTTCATCAAATGCTTTCAACCATTCTAGGGCCTTTGTCTTTCCATATAAATTTTATAATAAGCTTGTCTATGACTACACAAAAAACCTCGGTGGGATTTTGATGGGAATTGTATTAAAACCTACCAATCACTTTGGGGAGAATTTGACTCTGGTGTCTTTGGGTGTCAGGGCTAGCAGGGTAGGAGGATGCTACCCCCCAGCCATGTATCGTTGGTAGAACTCCGCATTAATCTCCTTTTCTGGTGGTGGTGGACTCAGGTAGAAAAGCATGGTTACCTGGGGCATCATCGTCTGTTGCAAGGATGGAGGTTCCAGGTCTGCGTATTCTTCTTCTGTTGAGCAGGGCATCCAAAGACACCTGCTGCTATGTCCTTCCCCCAGTTTTGAGATCCTAAACCGCTCTGCCTTCTGCTTTTTGCCTTTCAGACTTCTCCTTTGGTTGTTTCTTGCACCATTTCTAGGGCTTATAGTTGCCCTTGACGGAGAGGAGCAGAGAAAGAGGAATCAAAATCATCTTCTCTATACAGGAAGTAGATAGTGTTTATATTACTCCAAAGTGCACTACTGGATCAAATTAAACATTTTTTTTAAAAAAATCTATTTCCGTTCTATTTAGTTATTATTTACTTTTGGCAGCACTGGGTTTTAGTTGCGGCACGTGGGATTCTTGGTTGCAGCATGCATGTGGGATCTAGTTCCCCGACGAGGGATCGAACCTGGGCCCCCTGCACCAGGAGCATGGAGTCTTACCCAGGGAGGTCCCAAATTAAACATTTCAATCGTATCTGCAACACCAGTGCTAGAAGGAAATTCTAGTCCTTACAGATAGAAGAAAACCAGTCATCGATAACCAAATGTGAAGTGACTGACTTGGTGTTTTTAACATCCAGGTGATAAATCAAATATATGAGCTTTTACGGTGCTGGTAAATATTTAGCAACTGCCTACAGGGGAAAAAGTCCGATCTGTAGCCGCTCCCAAGTTATTTGATGTACATATCCCCTTCGCTGACAATTTTAAGCTACCTACATGACATCACGCAGCTCACAAAATTCTTGAAAATGTAATCAGCTCTCTCAAGCCAGGATGAGTTGGCCCCAGCATGCCACCAGCTCCACGCCAAAAACACAGGTGAGGTTGTGCCTTGTGAAAATACTGAAGTGGGTCTAAATGCTGTGACGTAGTAAGTAGCATTTCAGGTTCTCAGAGCTGCAAGGTTGTTGTCAAATTTTAAACACATCATTTCTTTTTTTTTTTTTTTTGCGGTACGTGGGCCTCTCACTGTTGTGGCCTCTCCCGCTGCGGAGCACAGGCTCCGGACGCGCAGGCTCAGCGGCCATGGCTCACGGGCCCAGCCGCTCCACAGCATGTGGGTTCCTCCCGGACCGGGGCACGAACCCGCATGCCCTGCATCGGCAGGCGGACTCTCAACCACTGCGCCACCAGGGAAGCCCAACACATCACTTCTTATTGACATACAATGAGCATCTTTCGAATACACTGAATGGGCAATTCTCCCCTTGTCAGGAAAGAAGGCTCACTTCTCTTCTCTTTATGTAGATGTGTTTCTCTAGGAAGCATCACTAGAAAATGAAATTAAACCATCATCTGGAATTTTGGGGGATATGTTAGTCACAGAAATTTGATTCCTATTGGTGTCATTGACTGACATAGATAAAATATATTAGGTAAAAGATATTAGATAAAAGACATAGATAAAAGATACTATCTCCTGAGATAGTGGGATTTGGCATCAAAATCTCAATCTCTGCATTGTTCCTGTCTATAGATGGTACCACTTGGCATGAGAGAGCTTTAGACAGACACACCCTTTGGCTGGAGGAGAAATAAGCTAACATTTGCTTCTCTCAAATTAATTTTTGTAGGTACTTTTAGATGAATCTTGCCTGTAAATATGTAGTCTGAATATCTTTTACATGTCTGAAACTTGGCTGTTATCCTTTTTTAATTTTTAAATTTATTTTACTGAAGTATAGTTGGTTTACAGTGTTGTGTTAATTTCTGCCGTACAGCAAAGTGAGCTAGTTACACATACATATGTTCTTTTCCAGAGTCTCTTCCACTGTGGTTTATTACAGGATATTGAATATAGTTCTCTGTGCTATACAGTAGGACCTTGTTGTTTATCCATTCTATTGAACCTTTTAATTGATGTTATTTTCTTTTTACATCTTTATTGGGGTATAATTGCTTTACAATGATGTGTTAGTTTCTGCTTTACAACAAAGTGAATCAGTTATATATACGCATATATCCCCATATCTCTTCCCTCTTGATGTTCCTTTTATCAGCATAAAGTTAGTTGGCCAAAAGTTATCCTTTTCCCCAAAACTACACTATCACGATCAAAGGTTGGCTTGTTTTTAATTTGTAAAAAGTTTCACAGAATCAAGTTGAAGTGTCCTCAGCATGGCTATGGATCATAGGTTGAACCTTTAACCCCCAAGGGAATGGTATTTGGAGAAAGGGCATTTGGGAGGTGATTAGGGTTAGGTAAGGTCATGAGGGTGGGGACCTGACAGTAAGATTAGTGTCCTTATAAGAAAAAATACCAGAAAGCTTGCTCTCCCTTTGTCTCTCTGCCATGTTGAGGACACAGCAAAAAGGCAGCTGCCTGCAAGTTAGGAAAAGAGATCTCACCAGAGCCTGACTCTGCTGGCCCCCTGATCTCAGACTTCCAGCTGCCAGAACTGTGACAAAATACACTTCTGTCCTTGAAGCCGCCCGGTCTGTGCTATTTTGTGACAGCAGCCCGAGTTCTCTAGTAAAGCGTCATAACCGTGATTTGTGTTAAACTCCGGGGAAGATAGTTCTGGCAGCAAAAACTCATCAGCGGTGCAGTGAGTGTGGAAGACACAAGGGGAAGAAGGAGCATGTCGCCAGGTGTTAATGCATTTATTCATGTCTGCCTGCCCCTTCCCTGAATGAGCTCACCAGGTGTGGACAAAAACCACAACAATGCAAAAACAGAAAAATCCTTCAGGGCAAATGCCTTCTTTTCTTTTAAGCTCCCTGATTTCTCCAAGAAGGTCTTTGTCAGCATGGACCCCACCTTTCACTGCACACTGTGTGTGGATGTCTTCGAGCATGGATGGAGTTTGGATGGTCTGCATCCCTTAGGTGCTTACCCAAGGAGTACAATTTGAAATATCGGAGGGCAGGGATCACGTGTTTCAATGCTATGTTCTTAGCATGCAGGAAAACCCTTACACATCACAGAACGTTAATACATATTCGTGACCAAAGGAATGAAATGCAAGAATACAATAAAGGTTGTCATCTTCCCTGTGGTGAGGGAGTGGTTATGAAACGCACGCACTGTTTTTTATATTTCTCTCTTCCACTGCCCATGCCGTGCTCTGTTCTGCAGGCTGAGTGCCCTCCCCTGTCACAGGTGGCAGGAAGAAGGCTGCCCAATGCCCCCTATAATGCTGGCCTTTATTTTCCTTCAGAAACAGGACATTCTCAAAAAAAAAAAAACAAAAAAAACAAGTGAGACAAATTATACTAGATGCCTTACCAACGTGATTTACTTTCAAAAGTTACCTTTGTCTTTTCATTTCTAATTAGACTAATTTTCCTCCTTCAGAGACCTTATGTAAATACGACGTTTGCCTTTGGATTTGGCTTCGGGATGAATTCTGACTGGATACGTTTCTCATTTTGTGGGGAAGGACACGCAGTAGCCTGGCCATTGGCAGTTGGAAGCAATATCTAATTCCCAGGAGAGTATTAGAGACAGCAGAGGGGGAGCTCCAAGCACTGCTTTCTAACAAAATGCCAAGGGTAGATTCAACATCATCTTGGTCATTAATTTTGTCAGTCGTTTGCATGCTACTATTTATAAAGATTTCTCCCATCAATCTATGACTAGTTTTCCTACAGGTCAGCAACTTGAAAATGACCATTTTGTAAAAGAATCTAATACCAACACCAGTCCCCAGGAGCAAGCTCATGTATGGAAACAAAGGAGGGGGCGGTTAGTGACATCTGACTTTAAAATAATCAAAACACTATTTAATCCTTTGTGAAACTGTAGTTTATCATTCGTTGGTATCTGTAAGTTATTGTTATAAATATTACCTGTATTTTTTTGTTATATACAACTTTACACTTTGAAGTGTGTATCTGTGAATTTGTAACTGAAATTTATTTTGCCAATGTTTTTGAAGGAACTGGACAAAGCTTCTGTTGTAGCATGCCAAAAACAAAACAAAACAAAAGCAAAAAACCACAAAACTATTCAGAGAAGGAAGAGTTTGAAGAGACTGTTGATATCATTGGGTACCAGCTGCACAACTAAAACTCCCATGCAAAAAATATACACTCTTTTTTTCTGTTACAACTGAATTTCGGTTTTTAGCCTCCACTTCACCAAGGCTGGAAATGTAATTTTGTTGATTCACGCTCTTGCACTAACCAGGTTGTTTAGGGTTTTAACTGATGGTTGTGGAGGAGGGGGAGGGTAGACAAAGAAGGTCCAACTTGTGTTTGGCATTAGCTTCTGCCCAGACGTCACTACTTGATAGATGCCAATTCCCATCTGGTCTTCAGGGGTGGGGCTGTGCTGGGCTCTGCTGTGGGTTTTTTTTTTTAGTCCCTTTGGCTTAAACTCATCCCCTGCCTCTTTCCATGTGCTCCCAATGGGTGGAACCATTGCTACCAGCTTGCGCCATGCTGGGTCAGAGTCCATTCCAAAGAACCAGCGGATCCCTCTGCCTAGATATGCCATAGCTACTGGTATATTTCCAAGGGCTATGGCAACAAGGAACTCTAGGAAGTCAGAATTTCCCATGAGCTAGATCTGGAGACAGGAGAAGAAAGAACTGATTTGGTTTGGAGGGCCCAGAGCAAGGCTTCTGACCACAAAGATCAATGTTTCAGCTTTCCTGATAGCCCCTCAAACTTCCTGTAGTCTTTGGAATCTTTATTCCACTGAAAAGTGAAAAAATATTCACTTTTTGACCTGTATTCATTCAACCCATTTGGCTATTCCAGGAATGTGAAACTCAATGGCCACAAATTGACTTTTCTGCGCCTTGTATTCTGTGGATTAATGACCTCTTCTTAAATTCAGAGAATGGGCACGGATTTATAAAACTGACTGGAGAAGGGCACATCACATCAGGAAACGTGACTGGAGGGTAGAAGACGAAATCGCCATAGTTGTCTCATCAAAATGATACCGTGTCCCACCAGGCTTTCACTGAATGTCACCTTGGTGAATTCCAAATCAATTTGCATAGTTTTCAGAATAGAAAACTCTTCATCCTCTCTCCTTGGAAGTACATGTCAAGTCATAGCTTCTCCAAAAAGATCTACCTGAAGAATTCTGTTGTTTTCTGGGCACATGGCGTTCTAGGTTAACCTGCATCAGTTGTCTACACTCATGGTACCGCCATTTGTGGAGACATCTATGGCCATGTCATTCCACCAGCCTTCTGTGGACCCCAGCTCCTCCCACCCATGTGGCTATTTCTGTGTTCCTACAACCTTCACAGCCCCTCTGACCACACGGTTGGTTTACCCTGTGACGACCATCTATTTTGAGCTGCATTATTCCATCCCTTTGAACGTGAGATAGCGTTCTCTTCTATGGTAAATTGGAAGCAGTTCAGGCCACTATTTCTTTTGTGTTCACTGGAATTCCAGCAAAGTGAGACCAAGAGAAACAAAATCCCTCACTTGGTGCCCCCTCCAAGGTGAAGTATTCCAGAAAGAGATGAGAAATAGAGAAGCCAATCAACCAAAACCCTACATTCTTTTCAGCCATCTGGTCAACCTTATCCATCACCATGTCTTAGAAATTATTGTATCTTTAAATCACAGCTGTAAGAACTATAGATCTTTATCTATATAACTTGTCATCGGTCGCATTTTAAAAGTAACAGATAGTGGTCTTCTAATTACAATTCTTTGAGAAGGCTAAAATACACAATGGGAAGTCCTCCAATTCACAGTTCTCAATAATTACCTGGTTTGGATATTTCTCGAGTATATAAATGTGAGCCAAAGGGATCTGTCATCATTGACAGCAATATGATGACTTTTCTCTAACTGGAAAAATTGGTATCTAAAGTATAATGTACATTCTCTGTAACATATCCTACCAGAAACACATGCACGTGTAATTTAAAGATGTATATTCCCCTGAGTCATCATCCATGTGGTGAATATTCAAGAATAAATCATTTTAACCCTACTCTTCATCAATTACTGAGCTAATTCTGACAATAAAATAATCTCACTTGAAAGAATCATGCTAAAAAATCAATACCCTGTGATATATATGCTAAGCTTCTGAAAAAAAAAAAGGACAATGAATCATTAACATTTATAATATAATCTCATTCTCTGTGGTGTTGCAGGTGAAATCATCTTACAGAAATGGAGAGTTTACATTTTTATATTTCTCGATAGTACAATGTCACTGTTACACATCTATGGCAGAGTTTCAATTTAAAAAATAACCTGTCAACAGGATCAGGTTTCCAAATTTCTAATGAAATGTAAACCAGTTATAAGTATTTCATAAATCTGTTTTTGGCTACACAGCAGTTTGGGTCTGAAAAAGAAACAAACATGTTATCTGAGAATGAGGAATTTCCCAAGAGAGCAGGGGACATTAATCTCACTTTTGAGAAGAAGACCTGAGAATCTTAATGTGGAAACTGCTGTTTAAAAAATAAATTAAAAGGATCTTGTAGTGATCATAAATACCTTGTCACAGCCTGCTTTTTTTCTTATTATGCCTAAGGTTTCCCCTAAGCATTCCTGATACAACCATGATTAGGCCCTGCATTCATTTTTTTATTACTGCATCATAAATTACCACAGGAACTTCCCTTGTGGTCCAGGGGTTAAGACTCTGTGCTCCCAACGCAGCGGGCCCAGATCCGATCCCAGGTCAGTGAACTCGATCCCACATGCATGTCACAACTAAGAGTTCACATGCCGCAACTAAAGATCCCATGTGCTGCAAGTAAGACCCAGCGCAGCCAAATAAATAAATATTACCACAAATGTAGTGGCTTGAAACAAGCCCCAGGTCCTAGCTCACAGTTGTGTAAGTCATAATTCCAGCATAGCATGAGTGTCTTCTGCTCAGATCTCACAAGACTGTAATTAAGGTGTTGACCTCTTCTCTTCTTGAGCTGAGAGTCCTTTTCCAAGCTTCAGTCATTCAGTTCCTTGTGGTTGTAGGAATCAGGTCCTCATCTCCTTGCTGGCTTTCCTCAAGGGGCTGTGCTCAGCCCCCAGAGGCCACCTGCATTCCTTGTCATGTGGTTCTGTCCAAACTTCACAGCCAGCCATGTAGAATCTCTCTCTGGTGGAATTCCTTTCATGCTTTGAATCTCTCTTGCAGAGAAGGATGCTGTGCTTTTGAGAGTCTAACCTGATCGCGTCAGGCCCACCAAGGATAATCTCTGTTGAAGTCAACTGTGCTTTCTAACATCGTCTAATCATGGGAGTGAGAGCTCATCACCATATTCTCATACCTTGCCAGTCCCAAGGGGAAAGACTTCTACAAAGATGTAGGTCGTTGGGGACTGTATTACAATCCTGCCTACCATAGGACCCTGGGTTTCTTGACCATAACGATGAATAAAACATAAATCTAATGAGCATGAAACCATGCGCTGAAATACCACGATCGTGGGCGAGATCAAGCAGTTAGAATGAGGCCATGCTCTCAAGAACGTAAAGAGGCATGAGAAGTTAGACGTGAATATCCAGCCATGATGGAGTATTTTTTCCCTTCATAAGACAAGACACGGAGTGTGGGCTCACCATCATACTGGTCCTGTCAGAAAAGCATCTGAGGCTGAAGACAGCCAATGATTCAGAGCTCTTGCCTCTGTGCTGCCACCAAGGATGCATCCCCGGCAGTTCATCCCCCGGCACAGAGAGAGCCCCCAGCCCTGAGAATAGCGGCTTCGGATATTCTGAGCAGGTGATGAGATGACAGAGTTGATACTGTGTGTCACTCAACTTCCTTCTTTGTCCTTTTCTTTCATCAAACAAACCCGTTTCCTTTTGCAAAACCAAGGTACTTAGACACTACATCTGATTGCTCCATGTGAAGGATTTAAAAAATTACATTCAGAAGCCATCAGAAAAAATCAGTGAGATAAAGTGTTGGTGGGAATTAGCCATTTAATAAAACCCTTTACCCAACTGGGGCTTCACAGCATGGCCAGCGCAAAGGACAGCCACTGCATTCCACATTATGCCCCAGGCAGCAGCACTTAGCAAAATGAAGTAGTGACATAAAACGTCACTCCACTGTGGCCATGTATGTGGCAGCCCTTGCTAGTACTAAACCATTCCCTTTGGATACCTGAATACATGTGTTGGGATGAAACACGTTCATGCACATCTACCCTAAAATCTACCCTGCTAGTGAGTTTCTTTCAGTAACTCAGGTGTAAAGAGGTGGAATAATCATAGTTCACTGATATCACTGATCTATGTTTTATTTTCTTTTATCCACCCATCCATCCATCCACCCACCCATCCATCCATCCATCCAGTCATCCATCTACCCACCCACCCATCCACCCATCCACCCATCCCCATCCACCCATCCATCCACCCACCCATCCACCCATCCATCCAATCACCCGTCCATCCATCCATTCACCCATCCATCCATCCACCCACCCATCCATCCATCCATCCATCCATTCATCCATCTACCCACCCACCCATCCACCCATCCCCATCCACCCATCCATCCACCCACCCATCCACCCATCCATCCACCCACCCATCCACCCATCCATCCAATCACCCGTCCATCCATCCATTCACCCATCCATCCATCCACCCACACATCCATCCATCCATTCATGTATTCATTCATTTTTAGCAGTAGAATAATTATCGGCCTACAAGCCAAAGAAAGAATGAGAATATTACCAAGAACCTGGATCAATCTACAAGTTATTTCCCTAAGTAACTGATGGCTTGAATTTTTATGGAACATTCCCTTTATTTAAGTTTAATCTTATAAAGTTATATACTGCTAATATAAACAATTATTGATGTCACTCGGTTTTGTGTTGAAACTAAAAAAAATGGAATCACGGGTTAGAGAAACTTTCTGAGGATTTTTTTTTACAGCTATATATTAAGGTGTTAAGACCCACAGCTTAGTTTTGTGTAGCTACAGTTTATCCACTTTCTTTCTGTATAATATTTCATCCTCGTTTCACTATAATGTCACTGTAGTGAGGAATTTAACAGGAATTTAGGTTTGTTTTATTGCATACCAAAGTACAGTGAACCCTAGCTCACCGTGCAGTGCCATTTTTTACTAAATACTTCAATCTCCACATGCTGCCCGGAGGATTCGGTTTTCTCTCTCAGTGTAATGAAGATTGCATCTGTCGGATACGATTAAGCCAGTTATGGTAATTCACAGAAGCCTGAACCCAAAGGAGACCATAAACCAGAAAAATAAAACCAATGCTAACATGTTTTAAAATCCCCATAGCTTTAAAATACTCTGGTAATGCCAGGTAACATTACATTGACAGAGATCAAGCAAGTTCTTAAAAACGATTATCTGTGATGGATGAGTCTCCATTTCGCGGTTCGTTAGTGGGGAGAAAATAAGTGTTCAGTACAGGATGAAATAGTTCCTTCTGATGTTACTGAAATTCCCCAAACATATTTTTCCTCGTACTTCACAAAGTTATTGAGAGTTTGGACTTCCACTGTGTCTTTCACGTAAGATAAATCATCTTATCATTAGCACCTGAATTTCTCTGAAAAATGATTCTTGTTACCTTTCTGGAAAAGAAGAATGTTACAAGTATTTAAATCTTAGAACACCCATTTCCAAATATATTACATATTCTCCTAAAGGAGAAGAACACAGCCTAATTAACATGGTTTAAGTAACTGGGGGATACATATAGTCTGCAATGAATCAATTCTTTTTCTTTTCTTTTCATAAATTTATTTATTTAATTAATTTATTTTTGGCTGCGTTGGGTCTTCGGTGCTGCATGCGGGCCTTCTCTAGTTGCGGCGAGCAGGGGCTACTCTTTGTTGCGGTGCGTGGCATTCTCATTGTTTCTCTTGTTGCAGAGCATGGGCTCTAGGCACGCGGGCTTCAGTAGTTGCAGCATGCAGGCTCAGTAGTTACGGCTCACGGGCTCTAGAGCGCAGGCTCAGTAGTTGTGAGGCACGGGCTTAGTTGTTCTGCGGCATGTGGGATCTTCCCGGGCCAGGGCTCGAACCCATGTCCCCTGCATCGGCAGGCGGATTCTTAACCACTGCGCCACCAGGGAAGTCCTCATCTTTTTCAATAACCTAACTTCTTTTCTCTCATGCATGGTGACGGCTCTGGAGAGTGTTGACAGGGAAAGGCCACCTCTGCGAGAAGAATATGATTTTTACAAGCTGCTAATGACAGAACAGCAAAGTAGAAAGAGGGTCAGTGAAGCACAGGGATACGGCCACACTCCTTGAACCAGAGGCAACACACAACACATCTCGTAAGCCCAGGAATTTCAGCAACAGGTGCTGCCTGTGATCTGAAGTCTCCCCAGCTGCCTCATGACAGTACAGACGAGAGGAGGACATTTCCCTCTACCCTTCCAGGCTGCTCTGGCTGGTCTAAGAATGAAATGGACATGAGACAGACGAACAGGAGAAAATCACACAACGTTTAATCACACGTGCACATGGGAGAGACCTGGGAGAACTGAGTCACTCACCAAGATGACTGAACCCCTCCCCTTAAGTACCATCTTCAGTTAAGACAGAGAGCCTGTTGGGATAGTGATTTGGGACCTCAAAGGGGAGGAAGGCTGTTCCCATGGAGACGGAGAAGCAAGTGTTTGTAAGCAAGTGTTTGCTGGGCCTGCAGAGACAGGGGGACACAGAGAGGGATTGTAACGGGCAGACAGGTTCCTCCACACCTACCCATCCAGTTCACAGTACAGTTATCTAGGGTGACAGCTCCCTTCCTGGGCCACGTCCTCTGTCTACATTCTTCAGGCAGTTGGGGGAAGGTCCAAGTTTCTCCCTGAGTTTTTCTGGGGCCTTGATTGTTCTCAGCTAGAAATAATCCACATGGCACAGAGATGTTTTAGGGTGGCCGGTTTTGCTCCCCTACACTGGTTCCCCTGCCATCTGACTTCACAGAGCAGATATTTGGCAAAATCCAGGAAAGGTTATTGACTCACCACAGAGAGACGGGTAAGTCTGGGTCCTGAAAGAGACCAGGACACGTTACTTATCAATTTAAATGTCACAGACATTGTCTAGGTTTTCTGTCAACTAGTGGGAGTTGGACCAATCGGAACACTTTATATTAATCCGACAAGATGGAGGAGAAACACTGTTCCAACCTCTAGTAAAGGGGGATGAGCTCCAGGAAAACAGATACAGTGACGCAAACAACATTTGTGTCTCTATTTTTACTCATAAATACACGCTCCACGTATTTGCTTGTATAGGAAGCATGTAACGTATGACGTGTGACAAGTAGATCCAAACAACAGATAATACTGTTTGCTACTGGGCTGTGGATCTGGTTGTCTTTCGTTCTTTTGAATTTGATACCTTGTAAGGCTACTTAAAAATACATATTAAAAAAAACATCCATCACAGAAGTCACATACTGCTAAGTAATGCTTTGGAAGGCCATCATCTTAAACTTGATGTTTGCTGGTAAAACGGTAACAGTAATACAAACTGGGTTAAGGATTTCTAGAGTAATGAAAGAAAATGTATTCATTCAACTAAAATGTGTATAGAAATGATACAGGCTTTGGAAAGAAAACGGCTGGATTTTTTTTTTCTATATCTGCCATACTTAACGGCTTCATATCTTCTGCTCCACAAACATGTAGAACACAGACACTTTGGTTGCAAAGCATCTCTAAATTTAATTTCTGTGCTAACATTGTCTAATATTATGATTTTTAAAGAAAAAGCAATTTTGAGAATAATAAAAGGGACGGTTGGAAAATATTATCAGGACTTTGACACACAGATAAGCCTAAAATTATCTTTCCGTTTAGCTGTCAAAAAACATCTCAGTTATCTGGACCTATGAATGGGCTGCCATTTATAGGTCCTCAGTGATCTGTGCTTTCCTGAATTATACAGATTTTTACAAGCATAATGTTATTACTGAATTTCTTCCTTTGAATCAACCTCCTCTCTTAATTCTCTTCATTCCATTGACTTTTCTGTTTGTATTGACTATTTACAGATCATGCTTTTACAGATGATGGAATTGAAAAACGCATTTTCTTGGGGCCGATATGCTCACTGATTTTCACTTGCCAGATTCTCCGCTACGAACGTCGACTCAGCCAGATAAGACACTGGCTTGAGAGAACCTTGATCTTGAACCTTGATCTTGAACCTTGATCTTGAACCTGGCTTGAACTTAGCCAACTACTTGGAAGATACACCTCTGTTTTCAGAATTCTTCCCACCTTTCTGACAGCTAAGCAGAAAGAAAGTCAAAGTTCACCTTAAGCTAGAAACACCTCACCAGACTGCCCCAGAAAAAACAGGTATATTCTCCTACAATAAACAGTTCTGCTACATGAGAATCTAGTGATTAGCAGAATTTAACTCGTGGAAATCAAGTCATCCCGCATTAGAAAAAGATGGTAGAGAAAATAAGGGAAGAGAGGAAGATATGATATGTCTGTATATACACACCCAGGCAGACCTCAGTTTTTTCTGTACTTCACAGATACCGCAGTTTTTACAAATTGATGGTTTGTGACAACCTTGTGTCCAGCAAGTCTATTGGGGTCATCTTTCCAATAGCATTTGCTCATTTCATGTCTCTGGGCCACATTTTGGTAATCAACACAGGAATTTGCGGGGGCAGCACGATTCAGCCCATTACAGCTGTCAAAAGTCCTGATGACACCAAGTATGATTACAAAAGGAAGTAAAATTTATTTTCATTACCTAAATTACAACGATATTATTCCTTGATATCTGATGCTCAAAACCCGGGTGCTAAAACTGCACCAATCTTGGTGCACCAAACCTTGGAGTTGCGCAAAGAGCCACATCCCTGGCACACAGCACGCCTGACCGTCTTCTCTCTGCGGCTCCCGTGGGTCCATCTCAGCAGCGGGGAAGCCCAAGGTTCTCACAGGCAGATTCTCACTCTTTAGGACCCTTATCATTCTACAGCTTCCTGTGAGCAGGGTAGGCACATAAACAGATGTCCTGCAAAGCTCAGAGCCTGGACAGCAAAAAGGTTTACACCTTACTCGCCTCGTGTTGAGGTCAGAGAGGAGAGGGCTCAGTCTCACCTGGGCTGCAGGGACCGGGATGCCGGAAGTTTAGGATTTCGCCCATCCCTGAGGCCTTCCGTGTCCGCACACTGGATCCAAAGGACAAGCCCAAGACCGGAGGACAGAGTCCACTCCCTCCACATAAAGTAAAGCTCTTGACTAGGATGCGATTGTCACTCCCATGGTTGAGTTATGTTCTATGCCACAGGTAACCTTAAGATACCAAGATTATTTCATGGGTGTGATCCAGTCTCATGAACACACCTCTTATTCAAATATGAAAAGATGAGGGGAAAAGGGGGGTTTATGTTTGCACGTTTTGAAACAGAGAAAGCAGAGAAACTGAAGAACGAACGGAATTAGGTATACGTATCTCACATCGTAAGTGATGATGCTGCACTCTGATTAGGACAAATTAAGACACAGACCCCCCCATGATCACTTCCCCACACAGACACGCCAGGAACATGATCCAGATGACAAAATGCAAAACTGCCCCCTCTCGTGACGGATTCGGTGGCTGCTTCTTTACCAATGACAGAGGTAGCCTTTCCTGTCCTCCTCGGAGATAAGAATTATTGACATACTCTATCATAGAAATATCTCCACATTCCAACAACGTCCAACCCAGATAAACCTCCAATCCTTCAGATGGTCCCCAAATCACCCACCAGCGTCCAAGTCCTAGGACAGCTAATTGTAACAACTTCTTACTGAGACAGCCCATGGCCCCCACGGTTTGCATTCTCCCTTGCTGCAAGGTGTAAAAACATTCACTTGCCCAACAAGTATGTTCCTTATGACTTTCTGTCATTTGCCCAAAGACCCCATTCTTCTTTTCTAAAAGTGTAAGTATTTTAGACATTTGCCTTCAACAAATCACTTCATATCTGTATCCGACAGACCATACTGTTCTTCGACAACAACGCAATTAAGTTAAAAAAACACAAGTATGACTACAAAATAAACATCCATGTCAATTAGAAAATATATGTAATAAGTAAGCCATTCTTCAAACAAAAAGCTTTGTGGGCAGAATCCCTGTATATAGTTCACTGGAATGTACTTAAGTTGATAAGTTTTTGGAAGACAGATAAATTGGTAGATTACTAAAATTTCTATCTATAACACTTATATTAAACAAGCACTGAAAACTGACCGTTATAAAAGGTGATTACGAAAGAAAATCCTGTGAAGCATCAATTCCTTTCCAGCATGATTCAGATATTAATCATCATAAACTTGGCTTTAACTGATTCCTTAGACAGCAAACGCCACATTTTCTTGCCACTTGTGTTAATACCAAGACATCCTTTCACTAGACACACACCTTCGCTTTTTACACATACAAGGCAAATAAAGAGAATTAAGGGGAAAAAATGGTGGTGGTGACCCCAATGGTATGCCATGAACAAAATTCACGGATCGTGCTTTGTTGAAACCCATCCTTGTGATATGCTTTTCAGAGGCAATTCAGACGGGTCTTACCAGCGACCAAATGTACGATCCTGCTAGACAGACTTCCCTCAGCTTTTCTAATCCGATGATGATGTCTCAGAATTGAATGCTCCCCACCCGGTTATGTATTAATCACACAGAATTGGTTCTACAGCTAACAGTTTTCTTCTACAGAAGCTGTGGAGAAACAAAGCGTCACAATATTCTATGTTCTCTTGTTGCAGTGGTTTTTTTTTTTTGGACAGAAATGTGGTCCCAGAGTGTTTCACCGTAGGTGAGGTCTCTTTCATCTACGATAAACTCACCCGTGAAGCCTGCGAGGAGGGTTTGGATAACAGATGGCTGGGAGCCCAGTTCCATCCTTGGTGCAGAGATCTGTCCGCTGTCAGTGGTCTAAGGAGACCCCTGCGGAAGAGAGAACAGGCTTGTAGCAGCAGGACACTCCAGGGGAAAGCAACGAGAGAGAGAGAACTTTGTCAAATGATGACCGATCATTCTGAAGAAAGGATTATTACAACAACTGTCCGTTTTTTTGACATTTCTATGGAATGTCAGTATCGGGTGCAGACTTTCTCAGTAAAGACACTCGGCATAAAACTCCACATCAAATGGATTTCATTTTCCAATTTGCAATCTTTTTTTTTTTTTTCTCCCCAATACCAAGGCCAACTCACTAGTTGACTGAGCCCTTAAGTGTTACGAATAATGTCTGTTTTGCGGAACTGTACTTCAGGCAATGACTAACACCATGTGGCTCAGACAGAAAGGCAGACTCTTACAAAGGGCACACGGGGAATCTTTTGGAGGTGAGGCTCACACCTGAGACCTGGAAATTGGATGAACACATTGAAGCCACGCCATGTAGCTGAACAGGGCACCTTCAAGGTGAGTCTTTAACGTTTGTTTATTATTGATTTTTGCCTGAGCAGGATATAAAGATGTCCTTCTGAAAACTGTGCTAACACACCTTCAAATGGCGAAACATCTTATCCACTCGGTCCTGTCTATTGGGAGATAGAGGCTCTTGGATAAAATGAGTAGACCTGCTTTCTGTGCAACTTGGGATTTTCTAAGTTTTTACTCCACTTCCCAACCTACTAGGCTGGTTTTCCCCTTTCGATTGCTCTGAATCATTCACAAGGTAATTTATCATTTCAAGGTTAAAATGTCACCCAAACTATTATCTTTATAACCTCACGGATGTCTGTATTCCTTTGCTATTGCTGCACAATGAACTCCACAGGTAGCAGCCTAAACTCACATTTATTATCTCACAGTGTCCGTGGGATAGGAGTCCAGGGCTGAGCTGGGTCCTCTGCTCACACGTATTAAAGCCAGGTGTTGGCCTGCCTGCATTCTCATCTAGAGGTTTTGGGTATTTAATTCCTTGTGGTTGTAGGACTGAGGTCCTGTCATTTGTCAGCTGCTGGCTGAGGGAGGCTCAGCATCTAGAAGCCACCTCTTCCAAGTGTACATCACAGGTGCTTCCTGTCTTCCCTGAGCCCTGCAGGAGTGCACCTGCTTTCATCCCCTGATTAGGCCAGGCCCACCCACACTAATTCCTCTTTGGATTAACTCAAAGCCAACTAGTTAGTAGCCTAATCATAGGAAATAAATCCCAGCCTATCCACAGTCCCACTAACACTCAAGGGGATTGAATCATACAGGGTGTGTACCACCATGAGGCACGATTCTTCTTTTTTTTCATGTTTATTTACTTATTTATCTTCGTTGCGGTGCGTGGGCTTCTCTCTAGCTGTGGCGCATGGGCTCCAGAGCGCATGGGCTCTGTAGTTCGTAGCACGCGGGCTCTCTAGCTGTGGCACACAGGCTTCGTTGGCCCGTGGCATGTGAGATCTTAGTTCCCTGACCAGAGATCAAACCGGCATCGTCCCCCTGCATCGCAAGACGGATTCTCAACCACTGGACCACCAGGGAAGTCCCAAGAGGCAGAATTCTTGTTGGACATCTTATAACCCTCCTTGGCATAACATACTCAGAGTTTATAATAAATACTGCTTGTTTCCTTGCAGTTTTTATTGTGATATAGAGTACGCATGCAAAAGAGTGAAAATTCCTCCTTTCCACGACTAGTGGCAACCCCACCTCTGCCATATAACCAGCATCAATATACTCATGTATCTTATGGTACCTTGGACCTATCTTGCAACAATGGGATGCTGTGCTAATGAGTATAGCTTTACAATATATTTTTTTTTTTTTACTATCCATTGGGCATGTCTCCCTATCTTGTTCAGTGTTTATTCATTCCAGAAGAGATAATTAACCATTCCTAAAGCTCATCCTTTCTTATCTCCTGTGCTTATTTATTTTGGCACTTGCCAGGAAACTTCCACTTTATGCTATGTTAATATCTTGGTGCACCAGAATTAGGAGTGTTTTCCTATGAAACCAATTATTTTGACCTGTCCCTCGTCTTTCTCTTTAAAGCCTTAATACACTGACTCAGTAGAATATCGGCGGTCATGTTCACCAGGTCAACAAATTATCTCAAAACCGAAGTCAGTATCTGTGCCCCTTCTGCCTTTCCTGGTCTTTTTTTTTTTTTTTTTCTGAGCATTCCCAACTTTCTTGTCAGCTCCTGGATGTGTCTAAGACAATTTTGATGTATATTTTACTTGTTTACAATCACATCAACTCAGAGATCTGGTCAACCTCAAGTGTAGGAAACCAAAGTCTCAAAAGGCTTTCATTCTGTAATGTCCCAAATATTTGTATCTTGATTGCCAGCAATAGTGTTTTTCTTAAGGTATCTTTATGGAATGAGGTTCTCCGGGGAGAACGAAACCCTGAAGAAAAGTATATTGGGATATATGTCTATGTATAGCTGATTCACTTTGTTATACAGCAGAAACTAACCCACCATTGTAAAGCAATTATACTCCAAGAAAGATGTTAAAAAAAATAAAATTTAATTTAAAAAAAGAGACTAAGGTCAAAGAAGATGGGTAAAACATAGAAAGTGGAATGACAGTACTAGAATAGGTGGGTTACATATGCAAGTGGGTTGAACTGTGTCCCCCGCAAAGATACACTGAAGTCCCAACTCCCCGTCCTGCACAGTCTGAGCTGATTTGGAAATGCGGTCTTTGAAGATGTTATTACGTAGATAAGATGAGGTCACCCTGGAGGAGGTGCCCCTGCTCTTCTTATAAGATAGGAGAAAGACATGTGGAGATACAGTCACAGAGCAGAAGCCATGTGAAGACAGCGGCAGAAATTGGAGTGATGGGGCCACAAGCCCAGCGGTATCCAGGGGCCACCAGAAGCCGGAAGAGGCGGGAAGGACCCTCCCCTGGAGTCTCTAGAAGGAGCAAGGCCTGCTGACATCTTGATTTTTGGACTTTTAGGTTTCAGAACTGGGAGACAAATTTCTGTTGTTTTAGATCACCTGGCTTGTAGTATTTGGTTAAAAGCAGCCCTGGGGAACTAATGTACCCAGAGATACCTAGCCGCAATCCAAGTGACTTTGTATCTTGGGGTGCACAGAGAGCTGAAGCACAGCTTCCCCTTCCAAGTATTCAGTAGACATGAGGTCTGGGCAACCTCCTATTGCTGCTAACCTTGAATCACGGCTGCCCCTGGGGATGTCTTGAGCCACAGAATGTGGCTTCGGGCTGCTGTGAGTACTCTGGGAGGATGCTATACGTGGCCCTAACATTTGTACTTTGCCCGTCTTGGAACGCAATCGTGACCCTGTGGGGAGGCTCACGCTCCAGGATTTAAGGATGAAACAGCCCAAGAAGAGGCAGGTTCTGCCATGCCAGCCCCTCAGTGGAGGCCAGCCAGGGCTGAACATCTCTCTGAATGTGAGCTTGTGAGTGAGTTGTGAGTGAGACCAGCCTAGATCAGTAGAGAAACCAGCAAGGAACATGCATTCTCATGAGAAACAGGAAAACATCATGGTACTAGGACACTGAAGCTTGAGGACAGTCTGTAATGCGGTGAGAGGTTAAGGGGCACCGCCTCGATTCCCTTCAACTTGGATGGCAGTGATTGAAGAATCATCCTTTTCAATACTGGAAAACTGTTCTGTAAAATCTGCTCTTTTTTTTTTTAAAGGTCTTTTTCTGGTTCCTCTCTGTCTTTGTAAAATCCTTTCTCTTTTTGTCATTTTTCTCCTCTCCTCTCCTTTCCACACGTTTCTGTTCTTCCCTTCCCTCTGTCCTTTCTTCCTTCCCTCTGTCCTTCCTTCCTCCCTCCCCCGCTTCCATTTTTAAACTCTTATCTAAAGTTTTTTACATGAGAGTTTAAAAATGGAAGCATCAGGCACGGCCACCATCAACACCTGTAAGTGGAGTTTTAACCAATCTACCTGCAGAGACCAATGCTGGGATTCGCCACACTCAAGAATAACCAGACAGGAAAACTAAGCAGTATCAGGTAGAATGCTAAGAATTCCTAAGAGGAAGCTGGAAAAAGCAACCTCTAACCTCACTAGGTCAGCCTGAAAGACAGATATGTGTTACTAGGAGCTCATATTCTTTTTTCTTTTAATTTTATTTTTGGTTGCATTGGGTCTTTGCTGCTGCATGTGGGCTTTCTCTAGTTGTGGCTTTGGGCTGCTGTGAGTGCTCTGGGTGGGTACTTTATGTGGCCTCGACGTTTGCACTCTGCCCCTCTTGGAACCAATCATGACCTTGGAACCAGCCATGACCAATCATGACCTTTCTCTAGTTGCGGTAAGCAGGGGCTACTCTTTGTTGCAGTGCTCGGGCTTCTCATTGTGGTGGCTTCTCTTGTTGCACAGCATGGGCTCTAGGCCTGTGGGCTCAGCAGTTGTGGCCCGTGGGCTCTAGAGTGCACGGGCTCAGTAGTTGTGGCTCATGGGCTATAGAGCCCAGGCTCAGTAGTTGTGACGCACGGGCTTAGCTATTCCGCGGCATGTGGGATCTTCCCGGACCAGGGCTCGAACCCGTGTCCCCTGCATTGGCAGGCGGATTCTTTTTTTTTTTTTTTTTTTAACATCTTTATTGGGGTATAATTCCTTTACAATGGTGTGTTAGTTTCTGCTTTATAACAAAGTGAACCAGTTATACGTATACATATGTTCCCATATCTCTTCCCTGTTGCGTCTCCCTCCCTCCCACCCTCCCTATCCCACCCCTCTAGGTGGTCACAAAGCACCAAGCTGATCTCCCTGGGCAGGCGGATTCTTGACCGCTGTGCCACCAGGAAAATCTCAGGAGCTCATGTTCTTTAACTGCGCTCTTAACAGCAATCAAGTCCTGACAAAATCAACTAGGATTTTGTGCTGCATCATGCTTCATGGGAATTTATTTTTTCATGACGCATCCACGTGCTCTTGCCTGTGTTTGTTTTATAATTTTCAAAATATTTGGGGAGCATCTGTATAATCGTCTCTAGCTGAATCCATCTGGGGTTCCAAAATCCCTTAAAATATGTTTTTAACTCCATCACAAGCTGTGTCATCTTTCTATACTATTCACAGATGATCGAGCTTCTTGATCCAACTTGATTTTCATGTTAAAATAGCTTGATTTTTTTTACTGTAAAATTCACATGATTTTTATGTCACTTCCATAAGGAGAATGGTAGAATTAACTTTTTTTTTTTCCTTGAGAGAAATTCCCATCCTTCGAGTGTCTCAGTTTTCATGGATGTCTCACCCACCATGTACAGATATTTGTTTTATTTTTTCTTCTGGCTTTTTTTTTGCTCCTACAGTAAATATGTCTTCTTTAGAGTTTCCACTGGAAAGGACCGAAAATAATATAGGACCCACTCACGCACAAAACCATCTAAATGTACTACACGTCAATAATCTGACGACATGCTTCAGATGATTATATGTTTACATATAAATCTATATAAATATATGATCAATGGATATTGATCAGAAACAGAGCCATCCTCAGCCACCCCCCCCCCATTTCCTTTCTATTCTTCTCCGGAAATAATCACCGTTCTGAATTTTATGTACATCTCTCTCATGCTTAATTCTATCCAGGATAAGCTGGATTTATTTATTTCAAAACAAAATTTGCAGATCTCTAAAAAATAAAGACTACCAGGGCTTCCCTAGTGGTGCAGTGGTTGATGGTCCGCCTGCCGATGCAGGCGACACGGGTTCGTGCCCCGGTCCGGGAAGATCCGACATGTCGCAGAGCGGTTGGGCCCGTGAGCCATGGCCGCTGAGCCTGCGCATCCGGAGCCTGTGCTACGCAACGGGAGAGGCCACAGCAGTGAGAGGCCCGCGTAACGCAAAGAAATAAAAAAATAAAAAAAAATAAAGACTACCTTCAGTATATGTTATCTGGTGGCCTTTTAACATCATACTATAGTACTGTATTTGAAAATGTGTGACTGATTTTCTTTAAATCTTTAAAGGTACAGACAACAAGCGTAAAATGGGCTGTCCTTTTTCATAAATCAAGGCAATCCTATTTGGAAAAAAATGTGGAAATCTTAGGCATGAAATTAAAGTTTGGCTACATTTTATAATTTTGGAAAATGGCTTAGGGTAGGCATGAAATTAAAGTTTGGCTACATTTTATAATTTTGAAAATAGAGAAACTGAGATTTTTTTTTTCTTATTTTAAGAATAATTGTTCCTCTTCAATTAGCAGCAATGCATTGCATTTAGTCTTTTAGGAGCCTATGTGCACCTGAAGTTTTAATGAAAGTTTGTGAGAAGCCACAGTAAGTATCGTCTGAGGGCAAGTTTCATTCTAATTCTGCCTGTGCAGAGAGGCTTGTTTTAAATAAGACGATGGATTATATGACTTCGAATTCTAAGTGAACGTAAGAGTCTTATAGACATATAATATATCTCCAGCGGTAACACAGCCAAAATCAATTTGGGGATGAAGGTCAGTAAAATGCAGCAGAAAACTGAAATGAAAAAATGTTGAAGGGATTTTAAAATACTGATGGAAATGGTCTTCTATTAAATGGACCTGCTTAACCATAAACAGAACGAAGGGGGACCGGATGAGCTGTTTCTTACTTAAATATTTCCTTCGCTTATAGCAATTTCATCTTATTTTTACACAGCTGCCGAGCGTGTTTGTCAGAAGAGAGTTGGTTCGCTGTTAAGATGCTTTCTGACGACACACAGAATGCAGCACCTGACTCCAAAAGAAGAGGGGGCGCTGAGAAATTATCTCACTGTGAACATCTCCCATCCCTGAATTCTCACTTTGCGTTAGCACATTAAACATCGGCAGGGTCCACTGTGAATCTTGGCAGTGGGTTCACATCTGAATACACCAAGATGGATCAGAGGTATATGCCATCTTGAGAAACCTGAAGTCTAGAAGGAAAGTCATATGTGTACACTGATATGTTCAAAGTGTCATATACAATATTATGATCCAGAGAGAGAAAGGTAATTGGTAATATAAATGAGGAGCTTTCTTAATGCATAGCCACAAAAAAGTTTACTTAAGGATTTATTTTTAATTTTTTTTTTTTTTTTTTTGGCCACACCATGCAGCTTGTGGGATCTTAGTTCCCTCACCAGGGATCAAACCCGTGCCCCCTGCAGTGGAAACGTGGAGTCCTAACCACTGGACCGCCAGGGAATTCCCAAGGATATTTTAGATACATCATTTGTGGAGTGAAAATTTGAC
Organism: Phocoena phocoena; assembly: GCF_963924675.1. Classification (NCBI taxonomy): domain Eukaryota; kingdom Metazoa; phylum Chordata; class Mammalia; order Artiodactyla; family Phocoenidae; genus Phocoena; species Phocoena phocoena. The sequence continues at coordinate 2,980,583 of NC_089240.1, forward strand.
AGGGAAAATAAAACAAGCAAGAATAAATCAGAGTGCTTTGTGCAGAATATATTTATATCTGTTTCAGAATGTGTAGTCACTATATAATCATGTTTTCATGAGCAAGTTTTCTTTTTGCCTTTTTAAGAATCCCAGCAGAAAGGAATTTGGACAAATTCTGAGAACTATACTACTTTAAATAGGTATCAATTTAATTGATCTGCATGTACACTTTTAATATTCCAGTATCTCAAGAAAAAGAGTTGGCAGCGTGCAGCCTGAATTGGAGTTTTCCACGTTCTTCTAATTTGACATAAAATTCAAGAGGTTCTACTCAACCTGATTATCGTTATCGCTTCTTAACAGTCAAAAAAATAACTCTTTCTTTCTTTCGTTTTAGCAGCTTTATTGAGACACAACTGAAATACAATAAAACCTGCAGGAGTTTAATACATAAAATTTTACGAGTGGACGTATGCATACACTATGATACCATCACCACCATCAAGAAAGTAAACGTATCCATCACCTCCTAAAGTTTCTTTGTGTTCCTTTGTGTGTGTGTGTGTGTGTGTGTGTGTGTGTGGACATGTTAGTAAGAACACTTAATGTGAGATCTACCCTTTTAACAATTTTTTAAGTCCACAATACCATGTCATCTATAGGTACAGTGTTGTAGAACAGATCGCTAGAATTTATAACTGAAACTTTATATCCACTGAGCCCCATCTGCCAGTAATAATCAGAATATACATTACACGGGGAATTTTTCATTTTTAAAATTATTTTATAGATTGGGGAACCATCTGGTAGCTCAACTAATATGTGCTGATAAACTAATTTTTAGTAATACCCTTGTGCACTTGTGTGAAAAAGGACAGAACAGCTTGCTGGCGTGTTACCAACTACAAAAAGGAACTTCTGCTAAAACAGTTTCATGTTTAAGTAGCTAATATGATATTTGCGGGAAGGAGAGGCTGAGGGCCCATTACTGTTGTTCATCTCTCAGAACACAAAAGAAAGCAAAAGTGGACTGTACTATCACACATTTATTGAAAAATTACGTTTTACCTTGGGAGTGAGTCTGGCTGCTCAGGATGTCTATCTATGAACTAAGCTGAATCAGGCAGTGATTTCTGACTAGGCAAAAAATAAATGGTCATTAAAAACTGTCTATCATTATCATCACCATCACCGTCAACATAATCATCACCATGGAATCATCATCTCCATCACCCTCATCATCACCATCATCATCACCACCAGCATCATCACCATCGTCATCACCACCATCATCACCATAACCACCAGCATCACCATCACCATCCTCACCATCATCATCACAATCACCACCACCATCATCACCATCAACATCACCACCACCACCATCACCACCACCATCATCTCCATCAGCACCATCAGCACCATCCCAACCATCATCACCATCACCATCATCACCATCACCATCATCACCACCATCATCACATCATCTCCATCAGCACCATCACCATCATCACCATCATCATCACCATCAACATCACCACCACCACCATCATCACATCATCACCATCACCACCTTCAGCAGCAGCAGCAGGACCATCATCATCGTCACCATCATCATCTCCATCACGCTCATTACCATCATCATCATGATGGCATCATCATCTCCATCACCCCACCATCAACATCATTAAAATCACCATCACCACCACCATCAACTTCACAGTGTGTTCTTACAACAATCTCTAGGTATATTGCTTATTTTTCACCAGTTAGGGTGTCTTCTTCATCAGGGTGGAAACCAAGTTTGTCTTTTTTATCTCCCTATGCCTATCTCCAACAACGTATCTGGTCTAAAAAAGATGTCAGGTCAAATTACATGTAGATGGCTAGACTGATTAATACTTTGTTGGTGGTGGTGATGAAAGAATCATGTAGATCATTACGAAGACATACAAACCTTATACTCCATTTGAACTGCATCAACTAGAGGCATGGACCTCTAGCTTACAACAAGCTTGCTTCATGACTGGCTGGCAATCAGGTGTTGATATACCAACACTTATCAGACATATATTGAGGTTACTCATGTTTCTGAATTTGGTAAGTATCCAACAGCCTCTTATGTTGAACTTACAACCTCTAATTAATAGATCAACTGGAGCCTCAGAGATTCTTGGTGAAAACAATTTATAAATAGGATGGGATCATTCACTCACTTCTTAAAAACCGTTGAGCATTCACTCTTCTGCACCAAAGGCATTTGAATTCTAGAATAAAATAAATTCTAGAATAAGAGTAAAAAAGATGGCCCAGGTAATAACACAAGGAAGTATCCATGCACTCCTTGATTTAATCATTCCAGAAGTAATTGTTTTTCTTCTAAGCGGCCACTGAGCTGGGCCCTGGATGCTTAAATGTTAAGTAAATATGGACCTGATCCCTCATCCTGGATGGGAGACAAACATGTAACAAGATACTCAAGACAGAGTAAGAATTATACAGAGTGATCAAACTATGCTCTGAGGAAATATGCAATCCTATGTAGCCCGGCAGGATCAGGAGATGGTCAGAAGAGAAACAGGTGAGCTGTGTCTTAACTTATTTATGAGATTCTTCTAGGTGAAGAGGGTGAACAGCGTTTGCTTTTATATGGAGTGGGGTCAGCCTCAGCAAAGCCACAGAGCGTAAGTGTACACTTTAAGTACAGCCGTGTGAACCCTGTGGGAAGTGGAAAGGCAATAGGCTGGCGCTGTGGGCTTAGTGTCCAAGAGGCTATTAGGAGAGGTAAGTAGGGGCTTAGATCATGAAGGGTCTCGCACCAGTGTAGGCATTCAGCTTCTCCTTAGAGATGGCAAATAGCTACCGGTGTATTTTAAGAAGAAAAGCGACAGGGTCAGATCGATAATTCAGATGCCTCTGAGGTTATGCACGTTTTATTGGTCTGATTGAAACATTTTTTTGAGACCTTGGAAAAATGCCGATTGGCCTCAAAACTGTCTGAGATCAAAAGGAGCATGACGGGGCTTCCCTGGTGGTGCAGTGGTTGAGAATCTACCTGCTAATGCAGGGGACACGGGTTCAAGCCCTGGTCTGGGAAGATCCCACATGCCGTGGAGCAACTACGCCCGTGAGCCACGGCCGCTGAACCTGCTTATCCGCAGCCTGTGGTCCACAACGGGAGAGGCCACAGCAGTGAGAGGCCCACGCACCGCGACGAAGAGTGGCCCCCGCTCGCCGCAACTAGAAGAAAGCCCTTGCACAGAAACGAAGACTCAACACAGCAAAAATAAATAAAGTAAAAAAAAAATAAAAAGGAGCATGACATTCTGAAATGGATGTTTTTCCATCTTTATAACAAATCTTTTTTTTTTTGGCGGTACACGGGCCTCTCGCTGTTGTGGCCTCTCCCGTTGCGGAGCATAGGCTCCGGATGCGCAGGCTCAGCGGCCATGGCTCACGGGCGCAGCCGCTCCGCGGCCTGTGGGATCTTCCCGGACCGGGGTACGAACCTGTGTACCCTGCATCGGCAGGCGGACTCTCAGCCACTGCGCCACCAGGGAAGCCCTTTTTTTTTTTTTTTTTAATTCAGCATCAAATACCTCTTTTGTCTTCATTTTATCCCTGAACTTCTGTTTCACCCTGTTTCTGATGATTAACTAAAATTAAAAGAATCCTAATAACACCCAAAGTTTAACAGTGTTCTTTGAGTCTGTGTCCAATTTTTCTCACTTTCAGTTGCTGCGCTGAAACAACTGGAACTCATCTTGCCACTGACTTGTCTCTGACTTTGTAAAGGAATCCCAAAGACTTTGAAGTGCTCTTTCCATGATATTTTGATAAAACTCCGAATCTGCTACTACAGCAGGGCACTGGCTGGTACTTAATACGATAGGCATAATGATTGCCCTATACAAAGAGATACCATTCATTTCCTCATTTTACAGCAAATCCTTATGCTACGTAATGTGTAAATATATAGGATGCATTTACATAGCCCCGGCATTTAATCTTCAGTGGGCGAAAAAGAACAATTATACAGTGAGGACTACTTCTGGCAAGGTAGGAAAGTATGAGTATAAATGATCCTACAAGTGTAAGGCTGAGAAACATCACTGCTATTGATGCAGAAAGCAAAAGGTGTCCATTGACAGAGTGGTGAGAGCAACTCTGTGTCTTCCCATCCTTCTTCTGGATAGAAGAGTTAACTGTAGAAAATGACACTCATTCTCCACTGCCTTTCTGTTACCCTGGAAGAAATCTCCTTCGTCTTATCATACGTCATTCCTTACTTACTGATTTATTCCTTATTGATTCTTTCCCTACAATGTGAATTATTCCTTCCTATGGTGAAATCCGCAGAAAAATGTCAAGGTTCTGTCCCTCTGTGGGCAGGCAGACCAAGAGTATCACTCATTATTGAAAATAAACTCCAACTATGCAGAAGCTACTACCATCCCAGGGGTGGCAGTCCTTATCAGAGAAGCTTGCAGTGTGGGCTGTGCTTCTACAATCAAACCAACACTGTACTAGTCCATGCTGCTGACATGCGCTTACGTGGATGTGACTGTCTGCAACTGAGCACCCTCACGTGTGGAGCATCTCTGAGAATGATTCGTGGGGGGGAAAGCATATAATTGACGTGGGTAGGGGTCGTCATGAAAAAAAAATAACTTTAAAGAAATAACGTTTAGTTTAAGACTTGAAGGAAGAACAAGAGGGATTCAGGCAAAGACTGAGGCAACCCACATTTGAGGAAGAAAACAGGACATGGTGGGTAAGAAACTTGGAGGATGAGGAGGCCTGAGTAGCAGGGGAAGGAAGAGATAAGCTGAGGTGATTGGATTTAGTCCTGAGTTCACTGTGAAGAGATGCACAGTTCTACAGAGTAGACCAAAATAATCACATAGACACTTTTCAAAGAAATATACTGCTCAAGTTCTGTAAAACACAGATTAGACAACCACCAATCTGTTCTCTGTACCTGTGAGTCTGGGTTTTGTTTGTGTAGATTCCACACATAAGTGAGATCATACAGTATTTGTCTTTCTCTGTCTGACTTATCTCACTAAGCATAATGCCCTCAAAGTCCATCCACGTTGTCACAAATGGCAAGATAGCCTTCTTTTTTTATGCCTGAATAATATTCCAGTGTGTGCACGCGTATGTGTGTCTGTGTGTTATAAGTGTGTGTGTGTGTGTGTATATATATGTGTGTGTGTATATATATAATCTCCCACATATATACATCTGTATATCACATATATATGCATGTACTTTATATATATAATCACATTTTCTTTACCCATTCATCTTGAGGCAAGGTGGGGCGGTGAACAAAACAGGTGAATAAAAAGGTACAAACTTCCAATTATGAAACAAATAAGTCCTGGGAATGGAATGCATAGCATAGTGACTATAGCTACTGACACTGTGTTTTTAAATATTTATTTATTTATTTTATTTATTTGGCTGTGCTGGGTCTCCCCTTTGGCAGGCATGCGGGATCTAGTTCCCTGACCAGGGATCGAACCCAGGCCCCCTGCATAGGGAGTGTGGAGCCTTAACCACTGGGCTACCAAGGAAGTCCCTAACACTGTGTTTTTATGTTTCAAAGTTCCTGAGAGTAGATCTCAAACTTTCTCATCACCAGAATAAAAACTTTATAAGTAGACTTACTGTGGGGATCCTTTCACAACGTGCACAAATATCCCGCCATTATGTTGCACATACACTAATGTAATATGTTAATTACATCTCCGTTTTATAAAAGAAAAATCAGGAGGAACTCTGAAAACACCAAACAGACAACGCACATCCAGACCCCGGGAGATGACACAGACCAGAAATCTGCAATATTTTCTCTTCCAGAAAAGCCAAATAAAAAGTAACTGTTTTAGGTTTTGTGGGCCATATGGTTTCCGTCAACAAGTCTCAACTCTGGAGCTGTCATGGGAAAGCTACCGGAGACATGTAGACAATACACACGCGGATGGTCACGGCTGTGTGCCTAGAGAACGATCTACAAATACACGCGGCTGTCTGGGTATGGATTCTGAGCTGTAGTTTGCCGATCCATCACCTAGATGATGGTGGTGGTCTGGGAGCTGGAGGAATAGAGTTTGAAGGTGAAACTAGCAGGAAGTGATTATATCTACTTCCAACTCTTGGGTGGAGTCTTGACAAATGGAACCCAGTTGGGGGTGATTCTGCCCGTAGGGAGATTTGTCAAAGTAGAGAGAGACTCTGGGTCCTCACAGCTCGGTTGGGAGTGCTATCATGGGAGAAGACCAGGGGTGTTGCTCCACAACCTACAATGCCCAGGACAGCCTCACATCAGGGTTACCTAGTCCACAATGTGAATAGTGCTGAGATGGGGAAACGGTGCTTGAGACCATTGGGTTACCAAGTGGACTCATTTTGTGAGAAACAATTAAAAGGAGAGTTCGAGAGGAGAAGAAAAACTGAGATCATTTCAGAAGCTGGAAGGGAGCTCCCTGGCGGTCCAGTGATTAGGACTCTGCGCTTTCACTGCCGTGGCCTGGGTTTAAGCCCTGCTTGGGGAACGAAGATCCCGCAAGCCGTGCAGGGCTGCCACAAAATAAAACAATAAGAAGCTTGAAGCAAATGGATAGGGGACACATTATAAGTGGACTTAAAAATGCAATTCTAAAAAGAGAAGACAAGATACTTGATATAATTTCCTCTATTCCTTAAAATCGCCTTGTGAGATCGTGTCCTAATGGTGAGAATCTGGACACAGAAAAGATAAGCTTTCTGCCTTGTCATGTTAAGACCAGACAAATTCAATCTTGTGGAATAAATCTGATCACACAGAGAAAGGACCTGATACAGGATAAACCACCCATTTCCCTGCTGTAGGAGGGGAATTTCACAAGATGGACACGCTTCCATGTAATCTGTCCTTGTTCTGCTAAACGGGATACAACAATATAATGAAAAGCAATCTATCACCTCAAATGGATCTGTCCAATCCCATATCGATAAACTCCCTAACGTGGCTCTTAATTATGCCCGGACAATGGCTTAGTTGTTTCCTGCAAGCAAATGTCTCCCAACATGTTCTTTTTAAATGTTTACAATACAAGCAAATGCGATTTAATTGTACTTTGTGTCATATTCTACTTAGTTTTGATGCAACAAGGGATCTTATAATCTGAGAATGGATTGTGTCTTGGGGAAAATCTGGCCAATACTTGTGTACATAACGTGCTTTTACTATTTGTTACTGGTGGTGGTGGACAGAGTGATGGTGTGTGTATTTCGGAGGAGGTGGCAGGGTGAATACACTCATCGGTAAAACTTTTAAGAAAAAATAATAATGACATATTTCTGTACCCCCAAATATCACTGTTAGCAACATCTGTGAGGTTTAAAACTTACTGCTGAAGTATCTGGAAATGTTCATGGAAATTCTAGAAAGCTGGGGGTGTTTTAGAATCAGTTCAGACATTTCGTAGAAAAAAAATATGGCCAAACAATATATGAAAAATTTACTATCTTCAACATGAGGAATAGAAAATAAAAACTACAGTAAGACATATGTTTCCACCAACAGACTGGAAAGAAATCAAACTGCCCCATGAAAGCAGGTGTTTGTGAGGACATGAATAGTGGCGTCAAAACACCTTCAGGATATACTGACTATAAAGTGTATTTCCTGGGACCCAGCACTTCCACTCCGAAGCGTAATACCCAGGACCAGGTTCTTAAAAACTTCAGTAGGAGCTCTGGAAAAGAATCCTCAAATCAGCACGCATTCAAAAACTAATTTTTTAGGAAAATAAAACAAGGATGATGTTCAAACACAAGAGAACAGAAAAAGCTTGTTCTCTTCCTATTTTGGAATGTTATATGTTGGTGAAGTTCACTTAATCGCTATTACATGAGAGTGCCTTTGTAAGCATAATACTGAGTAAGATACGCAGTTGGCGTAAGTTTCTACACAGTTAAGGCGAATGTATACAAACCCATAGCGAACCTAAGAATATAGTGTGTAAGGATATATACGTATACCCGAGAGCAAAGAGACAATCAGCAAAAATCCATCACCTTAATAGGCAACAAAGGGATATGTTTCTGGAGGTGCCCTACAAATACTGATCAGAGTCTGAGGCTCCATTTTGATTTTAGATATAGCATGGTTAATTTTTACTAGTTTTTATGCATGTTATATATGTCATATATAAGTTTACATGTATGAATACTTCAGAAATGTTTGGTAGTCATCACATGGATTTTGTCACTTACAGTTAGATGGCTACTGCCTTCACTTATTCAACATCTCGACTTCCAGCAAAACTACTTGAGTTTCCTTTTGATACATGCTCCATCTTTTTTTTTTTGGAATTGAAGTATGGTTGCTTTACAGTGTTGTGTTAGTTTCTGCTGTACAGCGAAGTGATTACATATCTTCCATGTATATATAGGTGTGTGTATGTGTATATATATATATATATATATATGTATTCTTTTTTCAGATTCTTTTCCATTATAGGTTATTATAAGATGTTGAGTAGAGTTCCCTGTGCTCTACCATACGTCCTTGTTGGTTATCTATTTTATATACAGTACTGTGTATATGTTAATCCCAAACTCCTAATTTATCCCTCCCCCCTCCTTCCCCTTTGGTAACCATAAGATTGTTATCTCTGTCTGTGAGTCTATTTCTGTTTTGTACATAGATTCATTTGTACTATTTTTCAGATTCCACATATAAGAGGTATCATATGGTATTTGTCTTTCTCCGTCTGACTTACTTCACTTCGTATGATCATCTCTAGGTCCATCCATGCTGCTGCAAATGGCGTTACTTCATTCTCTTTTATGGCTGAGTAGTATTCCATTGTATATATGGACCACATCTTCTTTATCCATCCATCTGTCGATGGACATTTAGGTTGCTTCCCTGTCTTTGCTATTGTGAATAGTGCTGCTGTGAACATGGGGGTTCAGTCTCAGTATCTGACATTTATTGTAGAGTGATCCTACTTAAGAGATCTTGGGGCTGTCCATATCCCACGGAAGCACCACCACATTCCATCCCATCACTAACAAGTTTAGAGGTGAAGGTGGTCCAAATTAATCCAAGAGCGAATCTTAAGCATTATACTGAGAAAATGGAGAAAGAAGATCTACAGCCACTGGATCTGCTTCTCTGTGAGCTCCTTCTGAACAATTTGTCTCCACTCCCCAGGAAAGTACCCGATGATTCGTGAAGATGATACAAATGAAAGCAGAGTGGCAACTTGAAAGATTCTTGTCCATTTTAATGGATAACCAGCATTGTTCTTGAACTTTCTAACTAACATTCTCCCATTTTTAAAATGTTTTCTTCACTAGAGTTTAGTTTTTCATACCTACATGAAAAATAGCCTTGACTTATACTGAATATTATATTAAACTTAATGGCTCCATAGCAATGCAATGCTTAAGATCTTGACACTGGATCAATATTATTCAACGGAAGCAACAAGATATTTTAAACACTTTACCTGCTCAATATGGCTTATTCCATAATTGATGAAATTTTTCAAAACCAGTAGAAAGAATTTTAAATATATCCTGCTGTAGGCATGTTTCATAATTCATGCTTGTACTAAAGCAAAAAAAAAAAAATTTTCTTTTTCCCTCTGGAATGCCACATACACTCAGAAGATTCCTTTTAGTGATGATAGGAAATAATCCATGAGGGTATGAGTTTCAGGATCATTAATTCACACCCTGGTGGCACAAAGGATGTTGACACATGTCATAACAGCAGTGCCAGACCTTTGTGTAGGTCAGGTTTGCTAACTGATTAAACAGCGGCAGAATTCAGGCATAACATGGGTCCTGTGAATGGCAATAGGAAACTGCCCAAAGACCATAAACATGTGATCAAATTGGGAAAGTTCATGTAGGCGAATGAAAGAAAATTAAATAAGAAGATTGAGAAGACATAAAGTTGAATTTAGACATCACATTATAAACATTCTTTTCCATATTTTTTTAAAAAGGAAGATTGTTAAGGGTTTATCATAGTGACCATATATCGAAGTGATTGATATGATAGTGGTACGTATAGTAATTGTGGCCACCTAAATTACTGATAAGCAAACAGTCATGCCTTCCCACCTGTACTAGTCAGTTTTCCAGAGAAACAGAACCAATAATACATGTTTATGTAGATAGATAGATACATAGGTAGATAGGTAGATAGATAGATCTATTATGAGCCGTTGGCTCATCTGATGATGTAGGATGGCGAAATGTGTAGGGTGGTCCAGTGGGCTTGACACCCAAAGGCCAATGGTGCAGATGACGTCCAAAGGCCATCTGCTGGACAATTCCCTCCTGCTTGGGGAGGCCCATCTTTTTGTTCCATGCAGGCCTTCAGCTGATTACACAGGGCCCACCCACATTACGTAGGGCAATCTGCTTTTCTTAAAGTACATCAGTATAGATGTCAATCTCAACGCAAGACACCCTGCAAGTGGACACATATAATTAACCTTCATGGAACCTCAAAATAAAACCTGCTGTTGGACATAGAGATTAGACTTGTGGTTGCCAAGGAGTCGGGGACGAAAGTGATGGACTGGGAGTTTGGGGTTGATAGATGCACACTATTGTATATAAAATGGATAAACAACAAGGGCCTACTGTAGAGCACAGGGAGCTATAATCAACATCCTATGATAAACCATAATGGAAAAAGAATGTACATGTATACATATATATGTGTTATGGAATCACTTTGCTGTACAGCAGAAATTAACACAACACTGTAAATCAACTATACTTAAATTTTTAAAATTATAAAAAATAATTTAAAAATTAAACAATTAAAAAATAGCAATGTTTTAAAAAAAAAACAAAAACCTGCTGCTGAGGTGTATACTCTCTCATCCCATTAATGCCTGACATGGTCACATGTCTTGTCTTGGCCAACCAGACTACGCAGAGGGTCAGTGTGACAGTTTCTCTTCATAACCTAAAGAGTCAACGTAACCCCAATAAAAAATTAGCAGTTTATGGGCAGAAGCTGGCAAGCTGATTTTAAATGTTATTTGTGAAGCCAAAGGACCTAGAATATCCAAAGACACTTGAAAGAAAAAAACAAATGCAGAACTTACACCCAGTGACCTCCAGAACTACTACAGCTCAGCAGCTGTCAAGCAATGTGGTATCAGCATTAAAGACCAACCATTCACTAGATCAATCGAACAGATTACAGAACTCAGAAACAGAACTCTATACCCATTTGGCTTTTGTCTAAGGCACCAAAGTAATCCACTGAAGGTAGGGTGGGTTTACGAATGATGCTGGAATAACTAGTTATCTTTATGGAATTAATGAACCTTAACCCCTGCCTCCCACTGCAAACAAAAGTTTTTAAAAATTAATTTGAGGTGTATTATAGACCTAAACATAAAAGATAAAACAAAGGAGATTACCTCCATGCATTGGGAAAAAGCACATGTCATAGTTCACAGAAAACAATAACCATATAAGAAAAAGATGAACAATGTAGACTTCATCAAACTTAAAAAAAAAATCTGATCATCAAAAGTCATCATAAAGAAAATAAGTAGGTGGTCCCCGGAGAGCCTGGGATAAATTTATATATTATGCTGTATGCCATATGCCATGAATTATACTTTAAATATTATATGCTATAAATTATATATGCATTAAATACATTATATATTGTATGTACAGCTCAAGATTGCTTAGAGAGATGAATATAGTTAGATATGAAATAGATACACTGACAGATGATAAATACATGGATACATAGGTAGATAGATGATATACAGATAAACAGATACAGATATAGCTAGACAGAAGATAGGTTTATGGATGGATACACAGATGACAGATACAAGGATTCATAGATAGATACATAGATAGATGTTAGCATATAGATAGACAAATGACAGATAGATGCAAAGACAGACAGACACGTGATTTGAAAAAACGAAGTAAAAATGTTAGTGGTTTAAACCAGGTGGAGTATATAGGTATTTACTGTAGAAATATTTCAATTTGCTGCATGTTTTACATTTTTCAGAATGAAATATCAGGGTAGGATAACCCGTTTGAGCACATGCTGCCAGGTAACAGCAAAGGAATAGATTTCCTAACACTTTTTCATTATCCAGCTTAATTTTGATACCAAACCCATCAAAGGCCAGCATTAAAAAGGAAAGCTACAGGCCACAATTTTCCAATACCATAACTGATAAAATTCCATGCAAGACATTTTCTAGAAAATATACCATAATATGGAATTCTAATTTAGGTTATCATTCATTATCAATCAAAATAATTCACCACTTTAGTTTAATAGAGGTAAAAAATCATAATTGAAAATTCTGTATCAATCCCTGATAAATAATGCTATTATATTTCTAGTCTGCTTTATATGAATTGATAAATAGTACATATTTTTTAAATACCTATAACTAAGCTCCTAATTATTCAGGAAATATTGGAAACTTTCTCTTTGAATAAGGAACAAGATAGGCATGCAAAAACGTATTCTATTCAGCATTGTTCTAGAGATTATTTCCTGGGTGATTAGGCAAGGAAGAAATATGTGACATGAACGAGAACTCCAAAGCAGCTAGGGATACAGTAATATAATTAATACGTGAGTTTAGCAGCAGTGTTAGGCTCAAAGTCAACGCACGTACAATTTACTGAATTTTTACGTAAGAGAGATAAAAGGGAAAAAAATGGAAAGAAAATACCATTTACCATGGCATGACTGTAATAACTACCTATAACAAATGTAAACAGAATACATTGGAAGAAGTCCTCACAAAAGCAAATTAAAACCATCATAAGAGAAAATAAGAAAGGCCTAAATGAATGAAGGTTCCTAAACTTTTTAATGGTTCAAAGAATCAATATTGTACAGGTTTGAATTTCCCACCAACCGATCTATCCCTATGGCCAACCATCCAACAGGTTATTAGGGAATCTGGTCAACTAAATCTACAATTTATATTTAACTGCAATTAACAAAGACTAGCGAGACTTTGTCTTGAAGAGGAGAACTCGGGGAGTACGGTGGTGTTTTCTATACCAAGAACAAATTCTCTGAATCCAAAGGTGACCCCCAGCTGTAACACAGACCCCGCAGGCGATGGGCTCAGTCTCACAGCAATGCCCCCATTTCAGATACCAGGTGTAAGTCTCTGGGGCCACCTGTACTTTGGATCAGCTAGATATAAATTTGCGGGTATCCACAACCCCTACTCAGGCACACCACCCTCCCAGCATTTCCTTGGGTTCACCCACTTCAGACTCTCCAAATCCTATTATCTATGGGATTTTATGGAGGTTGCGTTACATAGGTATAAACGATCACGTCGTTAGTAGTTGGTCATAGAAGTCAATCTCAGGTCTCTCTTCCGTGGAAGTCAGAAGGGAAAGCTCAAAGTTGCAACCCTCACATCTCCCGGGTGGCCTTTATGGCAACCAGCCCCCATCCCGAAGCCATCCTGGGCCCCTCTAGCCATCACTCGTTAGCATAAACTCATTAGCATAAACGCAGGTGTCCTTGGAAGGGGCTTGCCATGAATTACAAGGAAACTTATCCCTCAGGAAATTCCAAGCGTTTTAGGAGTTCCCTGCAAGACTGTTAGCTGTCTTATTGGACATAAAGAGATACTAAATTGTCATTAAAACAGTATGCAAAAATCAGAAAATAAACCAAGGGAACAGAATGGGGAGGTCAGAAATAGACGCATTTTACACGAATAAATGATTGCTCAACAATGGAAACGCTATGAACGAGAAATGTAAAACCATAAAGCATCTAGAACGTCACTATTCAGTAAGACACCCAGTGGCCACAGATGCCAATTCAAATGTAACTAACCAAATTAAAGTTGAAGTTCAGTTTCTCAGTGAGACTAGCCCCATCTGTGTGCTCAGAGCCTGCACTGGACGGCAACAATCTGAACATTTCCATCATCTCAGAAAGTGGAAGTGAGCAGTGCAGTGCGGATCCACAAAATATTATGATGGAATATTGTTAGGAGCTCACCGTACAGTGAGATTTTAAAGCAAGATACACAAGGCCTAAATATTAGAAAAATGTTGATAAATCAAGGACATTATGTTTCCGAAGCACTCCGCATCCAGTGTGAACACAAAGGGTAGGAAGCACAGCCGTGCCATCAGGTAAGGACGTTGCAACATACGCAACCACCAAGAGCTTACAAATACCACCTCGGAACCAAGAAGGAAAAAGACATAGGAATCGGAAAAATGTCGAAGACCTCATCAAGAGCCTCATAAACAACAACACCGTATTCGAATAACCAATACACATACAAAATGGTAGCCAGTTCACTGTGCCCAAGAAAATACATGTTGTAACACCCATGATGTACATCAAAAGACCCTCCGGCTAAAGAAAAACAGTTTGACAATACCGAGTGCTGTCGACGACACGGGGGAAGAAGAAACTTCCAAAGACTGATGGTGAAAAGTCAACTGGTACCCAACTTCGAAAAACATTCTTGCATTATCTCATATATCTATGTACCAGAGACTCCATCCGTGGGTGCAGACCCAGTTGAAATGTGGGAAAGATTTCTACACTCTATCCACGGCACGTTTCTTATTTTTCATATCCTCCACCTGGATATGATCCAAAGGTCCACCCCCGTGGCTAGCAATGGCCATAACACTCAGGATACTGTTATTTTTGGAGGGAATGGAAGAGTTGATGTTTGTGAAGCCAGGGGTGCTGTCGAGGTCTTATTTCTTTACTTAGGAGCCCACTCTGGAAGATACCGTTGAGGTCTACGTTTGTGTTTTATGCACTTTTGGAGCCTATGTTATATTTCACAGTAAAAATTCACTTAAAAGACAAGCTAACGATTGATTGTGTTACCAGGCAAGGACTTGTGTGCCCTCGGTGCAGAACGCCAAACTCTGACAGCAGGGGTTTACAGCAAAGGAAGGGTTTATTTGCGGGGTGTCAAATAAGGCTCAAAAGACCCTAACTCCTCGAGGCTTTCAGGGAAGTGTTTTGAAAGGCAATATTTGGGGTGAGGGTTTCAGGGGGCATGACTTTCTTTCGACTGGTTGGTGGTGAGGTAACAGGGTGATGTTCTGGGAATTTTAATCATCAACCTTCTGGTTCCAACCAACCTGGGGTCTACATGCTGGTGGTCAGCACGTGGTCACCGTCCTCCACCGGGGTAGGGGTCTTAGTTTCTGCAGAAGTACTCAGAGATATGCATCAGATTATTATCTCTAACCCTTGAGGAGGAACTAGGAGAGCTGTGACTCTGTAATTCTAATCTGTAAATCTAATCTAATCTGCTTGAGTCTGCTCTTTGGAACATGGGGAAGGCCTAGGACAGAAAGCCTTTTTGTTTTCTATAAACAAGAAAACAGGGAACACGGAGGGGGTTTTTGTACGAGGGAGGTTCCCTGCAGGGTCCTGCTTGGTTCAATCCCCCCTGTTCTTCGATAGTTCTCAATCCCGAGCGGAACAAGGATAGGTCAAGAAAGGGAATAGAGTATTGGATAGAGAGGTTAATCATAAACTCGGTAAGGGAACTCAGTGTTCGGGGGACTCGGTTTCACTTCTTTCTGTAATCCAGAGTGTAAATGTTTCCACGTTATGTTCACCTCTAGACTGTGACTGCGAAACACAAAGATCACAGAAGCACTGGGGATGGATGTGAACATTAATTGTGGACTGTAAAGCACAGATTTGCAACTAGAAATTCCCGATCATTTTCTTGCATCCCTTACCCTCCTACAAAAAAATTCACACCTAATTACCCCACCTCCCCCCTCTCTTTTTTTTCTGTTTTTCCAAATATTAGTGATAAAAGTTCTGAATAGAAAGTCCGTGTTTTGAGTTCCACATGGCAATGAAAAACTTCTTGTCATAAGACCTTGGACACATTTCTAGATATCGGTGGGGATCAGTTTTCTCATCTTTAAAACATAGTTAAATAAAATAATCTCTAAGACATAATTTTCCATCTTTAAACTGTTATGCTTTCAATTAAATATATGTGGCTCCCATTGTGTTTAAAGAGAAAAAAAACAAGATGCCAGTATTCCCTGGATATTTATTTATAAGCGTATTTATATTTTCAAGCAATTGCCACAAATCAAGGACATTATGTCCGAGCATCAAGTTTTAAAATTGAATCTTGCCCCACCACCCTGCCCTGCCAGTTCTCATTGTAGCAATGACTTGTACTGTACTGATTGGAATGATTAGTCCAGCATTCAGAGAAAGAGTAAAAATATTATGCAGCTGGACCACAGAGAGGGGTTGCATCTGTTAGGAGAAAACAAGATGAGTGATGTTATCTATTTGAAGATACACATTGAGGAGCCTCTGTTAAGCTGCTGTCCTGTCCTGAGACACGCACTGTTTTTGCATTTTAAACAGACCCGTCCTCCTTACAAAGTAAGTGAAATGTAACTACTGTGACCTTGTTTGTGGGGTTTCAGAAGCTAATTAAAAAGGAGCCTAAAGATATTTCCTAAACACTCCGAGTACGCCCATCTGGCTTGAGGATGTTTCTAGGAGGGTTATTCATCCACTGTCTCCCTAAGTGAGGAAAATGCATTGTCGGTTCTCCATGGAGGGCTTGCTAATTAAAATGCTGATTCCACCAGAGATGGAGGCTCCGTATTTTCTGCTTAAAGTAATATCTGGTGAGCCAGCTACACTTGACAGTACTAAGTTATTCAATAAGAGGAAATTCTCTAGGAAGCTGGGGTGAACCAAAGGGACCAGTTCCATTAATGGAGAGTTAATCTTCTCAGCCCTTTAATAAACCTGAAACAAGATCACCATGCAGAAAGCAAACGGGACACGGAGATGAGTCAGGGGAGGTCGGCTGAAATTTCTTTGGAAGGTTTGACAAGAGGATGCAGACACCCAGCTTTGGGTTTCCCAGGACTCGGGCTCCCTTGAGAACGGTTGGATACCCCAAGTGTTACTCCTTCTGCCGTATCTATATGTTTGTGTCAAAATTATATTGCCACATAAAAGAAAAAAGTTCTGCTAGATGCTAAAACATAGATGGACCTTGAAAACATAATGCTAGATGCAAAAAGGGTCACAGAGTGTATGATTCCACTTATACAAGATGTCCAGAACAGGTAAATTCTTAGAGGCTGAAAGCTGAGTAGTGGCTCCAGGGGTGGGGGAAGGAGAGTAGGGGGTCTAGTGCTCATAGGTACAGGGTCTCATTTTGGGGTAATGAAGAAGTTCTAGGACTAGACAGAGGAGATGTTTGCACAATATGGTGAATGTACTAAATGCCAATGCCTTGTACTCTTTCAAATGGTTAACGTGGTAAAATCGATATCGTGTGTATGATGTCACAATTAAAACATATATATTTGTGTAGATAGATATGATGGATGGATGGATAGACAGATATGATGGATGGATAGGCGGGTAGATAGATAGGTAGGTAGACAGATAGATCCATATGCGAAAATAAAAAGGTCTCCAAGTGGATGGCAAGCGTGAACACTGGATGATATTTAATTTTAAAAATGCAGAAGGCGTTCCCAGTAGGATTCCAACATGAAAGAGGGGCATATGCTTCTTTCACGCTGTCAATATTCTCACTGTCCAAAATTATGCTCTCGTCCTCAACGCAGGACTTGCACGGCAAGGGTAGATTCAACTTTTCGCAAATCAGTGAAACGATATGTTTAAGACCAAACTCCTGACTCTTCCTTTGACATCTACGCCTCCCAGCTGGCTCCGAATCAATAAAGCTAACATACGCTCCACGCTGGTTTTATTTCTCACTAAATCCACAGGGTTTCGAACATTGCCCAGCATTGAGTAGGAAGTCAATACCTAATGGGTATTGGATGAGTGGGTGGGTTTAGTTCTAAATCACCTATATTTTATGAATATTACTCTTCCCTCAATCACTAAATAAGGAAGAAAACAGCAGTATGTCGGCTTGGCAACATTGCAGGCAATGTTTTACTGATGGTTCCCAACCTGGAAAACGTGTTAATCCGAAGTACAAGAAACAGGGGATTTAATTTACTCTTTCTGTTGTTAAAATTCATGTACCTGACAATCATCTTCTGATTTCCAAGTACTTTAAATGTATTTTCCTCTTCCGCCGGCATTGTTTTTTTATCAGAATTTTAAAAACTGAAATAACGCAGACATGATGTTAATAGATAATAATACCATAGGGTGGATGAGATTTTCTGTCCACAGGGCCACACATCATCTACTTCCTTGCTCTGCCATCTGACGTTTTTCTGCCAACCGTCCTGAGGGTTTCAGGCCACAGCACTGTTCTGACTTCCCTTTAACCAGACGAGCTCTTTCTTGGTTTCTCTAACGCCCTCTGGCACCCACAGAAACTTCCCCAAAGTCCAAAGGAGAGCAGATCAGCTCGACAGCCTGGGATCTGTGACAACGTGGGGCGTATCCTGTTAAATGGGAGAGATCTCCCAGGCAGTTCAGAGGTGGGTGTTCGCCCAATTAGTAGAAATAGGACCCATGCAGAAAGCTTCTCCAGGTATTCTAGAGCCTAGAACCGTAGTTCCTTGGGCAGGTTTTGTGGAAATCACCTCTGCCTCCTTTGATCGCGTTAACAAGATGATGCGCCGTGGAAATATACAGGACAGGACGTTACTTTGCGTGCTGCTGAATTGGTCTCATTTCCCTCCATCTTTCCAGGCATAAACTCATCCTACCGTATCTCTGTCATGTGCTTTTCACCTGTTCACCTTTCACAGGAAGACTCTGCGACCATTTTAAGGCCATTCTGCTTTTTTCAGCGCCATTTTCTAGCAATTTATTCAAGATGGGTACATACGGTGACTAAGGGCCTGGACCTGTTTTGACCCTCACCGAGACTGGTCAGAACAACTGTTTTAAAAGGACGTTCTATCTTTTTTGGTTTGTTTGTTTTTTGAAAGATGCATTTGGAGCAATTCATGATTCATAGGTTGCTTTACGGCCACTTCTACAGATAGTATCCTTCCTGAAATTGCATGAGTGAATATAGGATATTCATCTATGGGGTCAAGTCCCCGCCATGTCTGCAAAACTTGTCTGATTCAAGCCAGGGAAGTTTTAAGCAAGGGACGGACTGTGGAAGCTTGAGTATCCTGAGTTACACTATCATCCTTTTCTCTGGGAGGGAACACTGTATAATCGTCAACGATTATAGAGTATTTGAACTTCCAAAATAGAAAAACCTAATAGAAACAACAGAGAATGGAAACATTGTTTGAAGGGAGCAGAGCAAATAGAACAGAAATACAACAAAAATGAAGAAAAAAGTAATCTTGTTATCATCAAGCTTCTCTCTTTTCCTAAATTATTTTCAGTGAAGGAACAATCTCCCTGCTCGTTACTCCCCATGCTAAGGGAAAATGAAATGGGTGACACATAATCCCAGTCAAACGTTCACCTTTATCTACCAAGCAAGATCGTATTTAAAATGCAGAATAGGTACCAGGATTCACATTAGTTTTGAAGGGTTCTCAGGAAACTCAGCGTTAGTTTCCTTAGCATCTTAGTGGTAGAGGAAGAACTGTTACTTCCAATAGAATTTATACTTGCAACCTGGGTAGAATTTGCTTGTCGTTTGTCTTGAAAGAAAGGTTTTCCAAGGAAAAGCCTTTAAAAGAAAACAAAACATCATTTTCCCTGAATTTACACAGCTAAATGTCTTCATCCTTGAAAATTCAATGTGTAGAAGAACAATTTGAAACATTATTTGTATTCATATGTAAAATGGGGTTTAATTAGTTTCTGGACTCAGAGAGAGCAATATATATACACTGCATGTGTGTGTGTGTATATATATATGTGTGTATATATATACACACTGTATATATATCTGTACACACACTATATATATAGAATGTATATATACACACATTGTACATATACACAGCGCGTGTATATGTATAATATATATGTATATACAGTATATATATATGTATAATCAGTATACATACTCTATACAATCTGTATATATACAAAATCTTTTTTTTTTCCACTTACATGTATGTCTGGGAGGATATCTGAAAGTCATGAGGGAAAAGGGACAGTTCTTTGAACAGAACTCTCCCGTATCCTCAAAATGGCTAGCATACCTAGGCCCTGACCACTAACATATCAGAACAGACCTCACAATCCTTGGGTCAACTACAACTGACCCTGAAGGTTTCCAAAATGTTAAATGATTATATGTGATATTTCACTGTTTTAGTTTAAGAAATCTTGACCCTAAAGTCCCCCCTTGTATTAGTCAGATGAGTCAGGGTTCCACAGAGAAAGAGAATCAGTAGGAGAAAACTGTATATCTATGTCTGTCTATGTATCTATCTATCCAGTTATCTATTCATTTATGTATGTATGTATATATCTATCTATCTATGTACATATGTATCTATCCATTTATCTATTTATGTATGTATCTGTCTATATATCTATGTATCTATCTATTTATCTATGTATCCATTTATCTATCTATTCATTTATGTGTGTATCTATGTATCTATCTATCTATCTACATCTGTCTCTGTCTCTACATATCCTATGGAATTGAATCGTGATTTTGGAGGCTGACAAGCCTCAAAATCTGTGGTTGGCAAGCTATAGACCCAGGAGACCTGATGGTGTATTTGCAGTCCAAGTTCAAGTGCAAAGGCAGGAAAGGATTGAAAACCAGTTCAAAGAGAGTCAGGCAGAGAGAATGAATCCACCCTTTTGCCCTTTTTGTTCTGTTCAGGCTCTCCGTGAACTGGGTCATGCCCAGCCACATTAAGTAGGGTAATCATGGGCTTGACTCAAATGTGAATCTCTTCCAGAAACACTCTCACTAATACACCCAGAAAGAATGTTTAAACCAACACCTGGGCAACCCCATGGCCCAGTCAACTTGACACAGGAGATAAGCCATCACGCCCCCAAATGAAAACAGATGTCGTTTGTCCACTCCCACCACACTCAATGGCTAGCTGGGATCTCCAAAGGTGGTTTTCTGTGGGAGTCTGGAACCATCCTGGAGAGGAGTGCTGTACCTATCCCATCATCTCAAGCTGATGCACGGAGACTGGAAGTGACTGTTATTTAGCAACCATGATGTGGAAAGAGAAAAGAAAACATCCATGAAGACACAACGCCTTCTCAAGTCCTTTAGGGGCACGACACGGAAGAAATTATTCTGCATTGTTTTACCTAAGACGATAAATTTGAGTGCCTAGGGATAAAAGAATTTGGTCTTCTCTTTGAGGACAGCATTAACAAACATTGATCCAATTCCAACAATCAAATTAACTTTTTTGAACTGTGAATGTGCTGAGACCCCCAGTTCAAGGCTAATTCAGAAATAACTAGTCCGTACAACTATTATTTCCAAGAGTTGGCCTTCTTATAAACACTCACCATCCTTAAGGGGGATCACATGTACTTGGCAAACGATCTTTGTTTATGATGCAAGAATGAGTTTAAAGAAATGGCATTTTTCACTCTGATCCTGAAGACCTTGTAGAAATACTTCAGAATATTAGATAAGAACAGGTGCTTACATGTCAGCAGTCGGTACTTAGTCTATTATGGCCTCAATCCACTTAGCTACAAACCCTATGCAGACTGTGGAGGACATAAGTTGGAGAATGACCATCGACTTACAAAAATTATGAGGTTAACAAACAAAAGATGAAAAATACATAACACCATTTTTCTATCTTCCCTACTCATTCTACATATTAACATGACCTTTTTGGTGACCGATCATAGCTAATCTTCCTCACACCTCAATATGTAAATAAAAGTGTGTTTCCAAGAACATAATTTTACATCTGCAGTTCCTGTCATAAATGGCAACAAAGTTTAGCTGCAATGAACACCTCTAAAATGGCCACGTTAGCACATTTGGCAGAAATCATAAAATAGTCCATTTGCCTTAACTTTTTAAAAATAAAATTGACAGTATAATTATTGGATACAGGAATTCTCTTAATGGAATTTCGTTTAAACCGATTAAAGAGAAAAGAATCTCATTATAAGAACAATATCAATTACTCATCCATTAATTTAATGTCACTGTGAATCCCAAAGACTTTCTTGGATAGCTTTTATGGGTCATAATTATGTGACAACCTAAAAAGCCCATGTGAGATCGTCCTATAACTTGCATCTGGGAGGGATGTCCAAGTAATTCTATGTCTGGCTTTGGACGCAGAATCTCCACTCATTCTTTCTGTGGCCCAATATTTGGATTATTATGTTTCTGAAAGAGATTTATTATGCTTCTCTATAAACACAACCTGATTATATATAGGTATATATATATATACACACATATGCTTATAAATATACTGTATATACTATAAAGATTTTAAATAGAGATTATATTTATATCATATAGAGATTATACAGATTTTATATGTAAACAGATTGTATATACAGTATGTACACTGATTATACATATTATATATTCAGTGTATATATATATATATACACGTATGAATATACACTGTGCATATATGTATATACACATTATACATATACACTATGTGTGTGTATATATATATTATAGACATACAATAAGGTATCTCGTAATTTCTCAAAATATTAACAGCTATGTCGAGATGGTCTATCCTTACTGGCGTACAGAGGTTTGACTCAAATTCCACGTTCTTTGCACCCTATATCTGATAGCGAACCCGTTACAAGCAATACATTTTCTTATGACCCATCATAAACATCCCTCTCTTTCCCATGGTTCAGCTCAGTTACCTGAACATCTTCTCTGATCTGCCTTCTAGGGATTGCTGCTTATTTTGAATTTAAAGGTAACATATCCTCTGTAGTTTCCAGAAGACCCTGGCTTATTTTATAGTTAACTGTATGAAATTCTTGCTAATAAGACATCATCGGCTCCCAGGGGCACTTCACCCTGCATCTTGAAATACAAGTGTGTGTACAGGTAAATACGTATTTTTATTATGGTTCAACTGTTTGACCATTCGCACCTTGAAAATGAGTTTGCTATGTTGATTTCCTAAGACTTATCCTACTTTTTCTTTTAAGTAATATTATTCTCTACATTATAGCATCATTTTCTAATGGTTAAAGGATCCCTAAGTTTACCCTGTGCATCCTGTATTCCATGAATGTATTATGAAGGTTGTTGTTTTATTATGATTACACAAAAATACAGTCAATGTAATATAAATTATAATATTGATGTGGATTACAAATGTTAAGATTGTCTGTAATTGTCAAAATTCAAAAAACAAATTCCAGAAGTTTGATAGATGGAATTTCTGAATTTATAAATACACTCTTTCATAGCAAACACTAATTCACATACATAACATTTAAAATGTAAATACCCAGTTCATGGAAAATTAGCATCTGAGGGCCAACAGTTTCAGTCTCATGTCTGGCCCTGACATCAGCTAGCTGCTTCACCCTTAATAAGCCATTTAATTCTGCAGCTATAAAATGAAGGAATGATAGGAAAAAAATTTTTTTTGGTTTATTCAATTTTGTTTTGTTTTGTTTTCTGTTTCTAGTGAATCTGGAATATAGGAATTACTACATCTTGAGACAGAATCTTATACTACTAAAAGCAGGTCCAGCTGTTGGAAAGTTCTACTTTCGAGGCAGCATGTGAACTGGTTAGAGTGAGCAGATCTGGCTTCAAAATCTGGTCTCCCCGTTTCTTACCTATGTATTCCTTCAACAAATATTTAATCACATCAGGTCTATGTTTCTTCATCTGTAAAATTAGGATACAAATTTCTACCTGTTAGTTGATACATGGTAGGAAATTTATTCCCCATACTTAAGGTTATGTGATGAACATATATATTTGTGTTTTTCACATAAAATAACACCTATGACCAATTTTTCCTAATTTACCTTGGCAGCTGCTATAAAAACAACCCTATTCCATTTTACTGGTCTCTTCATTTGGGAAGAAGCAGAATATACAATACGTAACATAACTCAAAAAATGATGAGCTATGGTGACTGGCTTCAAATTGTACCTTATGTGTGGTCATTTTGTGATGAATCTCAGGAAAGAGAGGAGAGGCATATAATTTAGGAAGCAGAGATTATGCGGTAGGTAAACTGCAGGAACTCATCCGAAAGCAAATTTAATGGTATAATTTTATAGTGATATTGACAATGTCATTTAGACATCATTTCAATGAAAGTCATTTTGTTCAAAGAGACTTCCTAAATAGAAAAAAAAGAAAAGAAAAGAAAGAAACTAGAAAAGCTTTCCTAAAAAGCACACTCTTTGTTTGTATTTCAGTTATTGGATGTTTCAGGGTAGAGTTTTCCCATTTTTCCCATTTTCCCTTTCCTGGTAGGCAATTAATCTCTAGTTGCTTCATTTCAATCTCTGAACTCATCTGTGTTCATTCTCTAGCATCTACTTCTTAAATCTTTTGGTACCTGCAGTTCTCCAAGTTGAGATCTTTAAAAGCAAAGCATGTCTAGAGTCAGAACTCACTGAACACAAATGTTCACCTCTGACAGGATAAAACGTTTAAACTTTTAGAACTGTGTATGTACAAGCGTATATACACACATGTATGCATAGATACATATGTATATGTATGTGTATACATGTGTGTATATGTTTGGACACCTACACGTATGTAAATGTGGATTTATCCTGTTGTTTACAGATTTATGGATTTGTTATAAGAGCATCATACTCTATTTTCTCTTAGGAATATTTTGTAATCGATACACATGCTTACTCATGGGCATTCATGTTTGCAAGCAGGCAAGCAGTTAAGATGATTTATGTTCAAGGCTCTATAATATTCCACGATGTGAGTATAGTATACTCTTTATATCTATTTTTCTTCCAGTGTGCCTTTCTGGGTTTTGTACCACTTTGCAAGGCTGCTAAACACATTTTTGTGTTACTCTCCTGATACACATGACCACAAGTTTCTCACGCATGTATAGCTGGGTCCTAAATATGACACCTGGATTCACCATGAACAGAAGAATGCAATGGAATGACATTTTCGAAGTGAAGAAAGTTATATTTTCTGGAACCAGTAAACGTATCTTTCAAAAAATGAACGTGACACAAAGCAGCTCTCATATAAAGGCTGATGGAATTTCTCACGAGCAGAATACTAAGAAGGATTCTTCTTAATAATTATAATGGACACAGAAAAGCAGCAGGATATGAAGAACCAGCAAAGGGCTAATATATTCATATATGTCAATAAATATCAACCACAAAACAATAACTCTGGTTGTCCTTGGACTGCAAATTTTATTTAAACCAAAAAGTGGAGGGAAGTAGTAACCCAAAGAAAGAGGGTATGTGGGTAAATATGTTTGTAGCTTCTAAGGTTTTAGCTGCATTGGGGAATTAGTAATATTGTAACATTTTATATTAGAGTGTTACAAGTCTCAGTTGTGTGTTACCTTCTTTGCATTCATTCTAGACCATTAAAATCTATAAAATGTTAAAAGAAGGAACAAATAAAATAATAAAAAAGTGTCAGTCGATCTCACATATGTTAAGAAAGAGGAAATAAAACAACATGCAATAGATGGGCCAACTAGGGGAGAAAGAAAATATATATATATTTGTATTATGGTAGAGGAAAAAAAATATTAGCATTTACATAAAATGTAAGTGAAGTAACAACTCCAAATAACATATCAAGCTTGTCAACTTGGATTAAAAAGAACAAACAATCGCAACAGTAACAACAAGTTGTACATTATGTATGGTACTGACCGAAACATGAGGACAGAGGAAGTTTGAAAACAAAAGGGTGGAAAGATAAACCATTAAATCCATAACCACAAGCTGGTATGTAACAGGAAATTAAAGTCATCCCATATTTGCATATTTGCACCCACTAATACAGCTTCAGAATACATGCCTAGTGAATATGAAAACAAATTTCCAAAGTTGCAAATGTACGATCCATTCAGAGAAGACACGTGAAGTGCTCAGAGTTATGCAGGTGCGTAGGAAACAACACATAATCAGTGTGTTCATTTTGGTAACTAGGCTTCCCTTCTAAGAGGGGACAGACCCCCTGCGTAATGGCTCCACAGGGAATGCAAGAGGCTAGACCTACGACTCAGAGACGTGAAATGATTTAGAAGAAACACGCACACAGACACCAATGAAACAAAACACATAAACGACTTTTGAAGAGATAGAAGAGTTCTGGGAGAGACTTCACAATACACGAGATACACATGGCAATATGACAGGACATATTACATCCTGAATTCTCTCTCTCCCCGTCAGTATTTAAGCTGGGTTGACCCCATTGAAAGTTAACTCTTTCATAGGGGGAACACATGGACACCTGCTCGGATGGCCTGACATGCTAGATCTCTATGCTACTACAAGTTCATTTTTAAAGACTGGATATTTTTACAGTAGTTTTAGGTCCACAGCAAATTTGAGGAAAAGGTACAGAGAGTTCCCACGTATCCCCTGTGCCGCACACACGCACAGCCTCCCCTATTATTCACATTCCCCTCCAGATGATACATTCTTTATGAGCGATGAACCTCCATGGACACATCGTCAGCACCCAAAGTCCATAGTCGACATTAGGGTTCACTCTTGGTGTTGTACTTTCCATGGGTTTGGACAATGTATCCATCATTATGGTGTCATACAGAGGAGTTTAACTGTCCGAAATTCCCTCTCCTCCATCCATTCATCCATCCCTCCCTCCCCACTGACCACTGGTCATTTTACTGTCTCCATAGTCTTCCCTTTTCCAGGATGTCACAGAATTGGATTCATAGAGTATCTCGCCTTTTCAGGTTGACTTTTTCCCATTACAATTATTTTTTACATGAAAAAAAATGTGACAAAATTTACCTGCTGGAAGTAGTTTGATAATTTATATATCCTCACCTGATTCAACATTACTTAATGTCTCGTCACCTGGATATCTGGAGTTGGAGATAGCAGGGAATTTACATAACAGAGCTAAAATAAATATTCATCCTTCATTACCAAGCACTAGAGTTTAATGAAATTGCAGTACAGTTTGAGAGAGAGAGAGAGACGAGGCCATTGAATGTGAATAATGGATTACATTCTTGCAATGAAAACATGAATGAGGTAACGAAGAATTTAAAAAATAATGTTTAAATAATTGTAGGTAATTTTATTTTGCGATTTTATTTAGTCTTCTTTATAATACTAGGAGGGGTAATGATGGTCCCCTATTGCATATGAGCTTGTTGGAGCTTAGAAAATGTTACCATGGAATTTACACCCAATTCTGTCTGCTTTTATGAAAGATGTCTTTGTGTGGATTTGTCAGTTAGCCCCTGTAAAGTATATGGAAAAGGTCCTTACGTTCAAGAGTATTTTTATGTAGAGAGAAAATCTGGAGATTTTTTTACCCTCCACCATAAATATGAATATTTAGTTGTCTATCACAAATTACAAATTCTGCTTTATGGAAGGGGATCCAGTAGCAGGGAATACTGAATTGGCTTAATTTTAAAACACTTTAACCACTAAAACATCAAAACCTAATAGGAGTTTGAAAGGATACATGCACCCCAATGTTCACAGCACCGTTATCTATGATAGCCAAGACATGAAAACAACCTAAATGTCCACTGACAGAGGAATGGATAAAGAAGATGTGGTACATATATACAATGGAATACTACTCAGCCATAAAAAATGAAATAATGTCATCTGCAGCAACATGGATGACTTAGAGATTATACTAAGTAAGTCAGACAGTGAAAGACAGATGTTATATGATATCGTTCATAGGTGCAATGTACAAAAACGATGCAAATGAGCTAATTTACAAAACACAAACAGACTCACAGACATAGAAAACAAACTTATGGTTAGCAAAGGGGAAGGGGAGAGGAATAAACTAGGAGTTTGGAATTAACAGATACACACTACTGTATATAAAATAAATAACTAATAAGGACCTATTGTATAGCACAGGGAACTATACTCAATATCTTGTAATAACCTATAACAGAAGAAAATGTAAAAAAAAGAATATACATATATGTATAACTGTATCACTTTGCTGTACACCTGAAACTAACACAACATTGTAAATCAACTGTATTTCAATAAAAATGTCTGAAAAGGGAAAGAAACAAACAAAAAATGACAGGACTTTATACTAAATGCGAGGCCCTGATATTTTTCAGGAACTCTATAACCTTTGACTCATTAAGTCAAAGTAAGTCATTTTGATCAATCTTCTATAAGAGAATGTTAGCATTAGAATCTCCCACTGTGAAACATGGTTATATTTCACTCTATTTCTATGTTATAAAAAAGTCACAGGGAAATATTAATCCTGTTGTACAGCTCCACTGGCCTCTCTGTGTGGCATGGAATATTTTCTGGACCTTCAATCTGTTCTTCAACTTTGTATCTGTATTCTGGCGCAGTGCTGGAAGTCTGCATTGAACGTATGCCAAACCACCCTATTATCATTCCCTGTGATATGCCACACTACCTGTGCATGCATATGTGCCATTATCCAAGCCAAATTAGTTTGACAGAAATAGAAGAACTCTAGAAACCTACCTTCCATGCTAATACCTATTGCTGGCTTCACAGTATCTGCCAGAGATTATGTACGGAGACACAGAAAGTGTAACTTTGCTGTTTAATGCTTCAATGTTTATATAGAGGTCTATTTTCTTATTAAAAAAAAACCAGGTAGTTCTATTGTCTCATAAAAATATTAAAACACTTATACTCTTATTTTTATTATTGTGAACTCAAACCAAGATTTTTCTAATCCCAACACCTTAAATCCTTGGTTTACTCCCTTAAGAAATCTTCAGTTCTAATAGCTTCCTTTATGGGGCATCGGTAGTTAGGATAGAGCTGATCACGGTCTTCTTTATTTTTTATTTTAGGGAAATAAAAGAGAACAAAACAAAAGGAAAATCCTCCTGTGTCTTAAGCTGGACATGAGCATGAGGAAAACGGTCTCTCTTCCAGCTTCCCTTGCAGCTGTGTGGGTAGTGTCTGGATGGTAAGAGGGATGGGAGAGGGATGCCACTGAATGGATGAGTGTGCCATGTACGGGCCAACTCCTTTCTGGCAGGAACAAAGGAAGGTAGGGAGCATGAAGGTCCAATCAAAGCTCAGGGGCAGGGCTTCCCTGGTGGCGCAGCAGTTGAGAGTCCGCCTGCCGATGCAGGGGACACGGGTTCGTGTCCCGGTCCGGGAAGATCCCACATGCCGCGGGGCGGCTGGGCCCGTGAGCTGTGGCCACTGAGCCTGTGCGTCCGGAGCCTGTGCTCCGCAGCGGGAGGGGCCACATCAGTGAGAGGCCCGCGTACCGCAAAGAAAAAAAAAAGCTCAGGGGCAGGCAGAGCCACAATACAGAAGGAGCCTGGGTTCCAGCACCATCAATGTCCTGCATCAGTGTGGAAACCTTGTTAATGAATAAAAGTCCTCTTATCTTACTCAACTTATTGTGCTCCTGGTGATTATTCAAACAGCAAAACCTGTTCCTAAATCAGTGCTTCTCAAAATTTCCCCTCCCCCTCATCTTGGCACATTATAGCCAAGAATGCTACTTCTCCAAATGTATGAGCCTGTTGATATCCAGAAGCTTATAAGCTGGAGGCAATGGCTACTTCATAACCCTGACTTGTCATTACACAGGCGAAAACAATAAATAACAAAGAGGATAAACAATCCCTAATACGCAACAAACAGCGTTTTGGAAGCTGTGTTCCATGAACAGGATAGCTATTAGAAATTCTACACCGAATAATTGTGTACAATTAATTAGCTAATCGCAAGATAGGAAAAATAATCAGGATCCAACTAAGAATAAATTTTGTTTTGGAATAGAAAAACACTGAATGATTTTGACCAAGAGACTATGATGTGATAAAAGAAAATTTAGGGATATAAAAGTAACAATAGTGTGTGGAAATATTAGAGGTCAGAAAGAGGTCTGCTGTGGTAGAGCAAATAAGATTTTACTGTCTAGATGTGAGTAAATATAAGAACAAAAAGACAGATTTGAAAGACATGATAAAAAATTCTGATCAGTAGATTGTAGAAAAATATTAACAAGTTTAAATGTTTCTAATTTTATTCATGAATTAGTAGGAACATGAAAATAAACAAGGGGAGTAGCTTTTTTTAGATGATGACTTCATTTATGAGCAAAATTTTGAGGTGATTTCAGAATTTTAGGTTAGCCTTACCTACAATGTAAATGGAAAAAGAAGTGCTCAAAGAAAAGATGAATAGCAAGATGTGTATTTGCAGAGAATAGAGAGTGAAAAACACTCGGGCACACTGAACATTAGGACCGTCACGTATTTTTTTCCCTTACACTCCACTGTTACAATTAACAGAAGCTTCAGAGAGAAAGCTGTACTTGAGCTAGTCCACTGAGAATTAGATAGATGATAGATAATAGATAGATACGAGCTAGCTAGCTAGATATATAGATAGGTAGCTAGCTAGCTAAACAGATAGCTAGATGGATGGATAGAAGGATGGATGGATGGATGAATAGATAGATAATAGCTAGCTAGCTAGCTAGCTAGAAGGATGGATGGACAGATAATAGCTATCTAGCTATAGACAGATAGATAGTAGCTAGCTAGCTAGATACATAAACATATGAGATAGATGAGAGATAGATTGATGACACAGACAAGTGATAAGCAGATAAAATACAGGACACTCCATCTGCACTGTTATTTGTCCCTGTACGTATTCACAGGAAAGTATGAAAGAAAATCCAATGCAACATTAGCGATGGCTAAACTCTATGTCCTGTGTTATTTGTGAACTTTTTGCTTATGTTATATGCTCCTACATTTCTCAAGTTTTCTACACTGAGTATTTATTATTTGGGGCTGACAAATTGATAAAATATATATATATATTTTTTGCAGTACACGGGCCTCTCACTGTTGTGGCCTCTCCCGTTGCGGAGCACAGGCTCCGGACACACAGGCTCAGCGGCCATGGCTCACGGGCCCAGCCGCCCCTCGGCATGTGGGATCTTCCCGGAACGGGGCACGAACCTGTGTACCCTGCATCGGCAGGCGGACTCTCAACCACTGCGCCACCAGGGAAGCCCCGATAAAATATTTTTAAAGGAACTTTTCTTCCAACCATCTTTCCTCTTTCTAACAATGAAATCCAGCCTTATACAGCCTTGAGCTGTAAGTTGTTTCTAATGACAACAAGTGAATTATAATTCTTTGGTAAAAAGTGGCGACTGTCTATGCCAGCTACATTGATTTCCTATGTGAGAAACATCCAAGTGATAATGCTCACTGGTTTTTCTAGTCAAGCATTTCCAAATATCATTAACCAACTAACTTTAAAGATTTATCATATTAAGTACGACATTTCATTGGTGCCAAGTTAATATTATTTTTTCAAGGCAGAATCTCCAGTGGGCCTTTTTAAAGAATTATCCATCTTAGTGCATTGTTCAGGAGATCACATTTTTTAAGAAGCTTCTTTTTTTCCCTAAATATATAACTTCCTTTTACTACTTGCAATCAACCAAAAATATACATTAAAGGATATAATTTTTTCTGGAACAGGTTATATTTCTGATGCCCTTAACTGAAGCAACCTGCAAGAGTAAAGAACACTCTTGGGGCTTCCCTGGTGGCGCAGTGGTTGAGAATCTGCCTGCTCATGCAGGGGACACGGGTTCGAGCCCTGGTCTGGGAGGATCCCACGTGCCGCGGAGCAACTAGGCCCGTGAGCCACAACTACTGAGCCTGCGCGTCTGGAGCCTCTGCTCCGCAACAAGAGAGGCTGTGATAGTGAGAGGCCTGCACACCGCGAGGAAGAGTGGCCCCCGCTTGCCACAACTAGAGAAAGCCCTTGCACAGAAACGAAGACCCAACACAGCAAAAATAAATTAATTAATTAATAAACTCCTACCCCCAACATCTCCTTTAAAAAAAAAAAAAAAAAAAAAGAACACTCTTACCAGGGCAGCTTGGATTTGAAGGGATATATATGTTATTTTGCTATTTATAGAAGAAAGAATTTTCTCTTAGCACAATTGGCAAATGAATATTTTCTTGTGCAAATTGTGTGACCTTTCCCTAACACCTAGGATTTAGTTCTATGAATCTGAAAAGCCTAGAAGAACAACTGAAGAAACATGAATAACTAATAAGAACCTGCTGTATAAAAAAATAATATTCAAAAAATTTAAAAAAAGAGTGCTATAAGTGTTGAGTCCCGAAAATAATATGGTTGAAAAATAATATATTACTATAATTACTATAAATTACATATTTGCTTTGACTTTGTAATAAACCTGAAACCTAACACTCCAAAAAAAAAGAAATCAAATCAGGAAGTCCTACTTTGCATTCTTTTCACATATTATCCAATATATATTATTTTATAAATCTATATAAAACATATATATAATTTATATATATTTACACAATTTGTACAAGTACATATACAAGTGTATATATATACATTCAGTTATAAATAGTATAAAGACATGTAATTTATATGTACATATAAATTATATACTATATATAGTACTTACACAATTTGTATACATATATAAATTTAAATAAATTTAATATAAAATATAAATTGAGTATCAAGTGCATTGTGATTCATTATTAAGAGTTCAAAAAATTTTTTTAATTTTTATTGTAATATAGTTGATTTACAACGTTGTGTTAGATTCAGGTGTACTCAGAATGTTTGTTTGTTTGTTTTTGCAGTACGCAGGCCTCTAACTGTTGTGGCCTCTCCCGTTGCAGGCTCTGGATGCGCGGGCCCAGCGGCCATGGCTCACAGCCCCAGACACTCCACGGCATGTGGAATCTTCCCGGACCGGGACTCGAACCCACGTCCCCTGCATTGGCAGGCAGATTCTTAACCACTGCGCCACCAAAGAAGGCCCTCAGAATGTTTTTAATATGTATTTTTTACTGTACTCTAGGGGAGCAAATATTGCCACCCCCAAATGTCTCCTTGGCATGCGGATTACTGTGAACTGAAAATAATTAAGGCCCCCCCAAAACTCAGGAAGAACGTGTGACCCTCCCCTAACTGCCTGAGGAATGGAGACAGAGGACCTGCCCCAGGAAGGGAGTCTTCACCCTAGATAACTGTACTGTGAACTGGGTGTGCAGGTGGGGAGGAACCCAGCAAGGTCTGCCCGTTACAATCCCTCTCTGTGTCCCCCTGTCTCTGCAGGCCCAGCAAACACTTGCTTACAAACACTTGCTTCTCCGTCTCCATGGGAACAGCCTTCCTCCCCTTTGAGGTCCCAAATCACTACCCCTACAGGCTCTTCTGTCTTAACTGAAGATGGTACTTAAGGGGAGGGGTTCAGTCATTTTGGTAAGTGACTCAGTTTTCCCGGGTCTCTCCCATGTGCACGTGTGACTAAACGTTGTGTGATTTTCTCCTGTTCGTCTGTCTCATGTCCATTTCATTCTTAGACCAGCCAGAAGAGCCTGGAAAGGTAGAGGGAAATTTCTTCTACCCTGACAGTACCTAGTAATAACTTTAAGACATCCCTGCAACAAACTAAGTGACAGGGATCTTAGGATGTTTTTAGATAAAGTGAGGATAAATCACACAAAAATGAAGGAAGCAATGTGGAAACCCATTCATGCCGGAATAGAATATTGAAAAGTTTATTAAGGTTAAAACGTAAAGCTATCAAAGCGAACGCAGCTTATTTTATGCCTAAAATGATAAAGTTTAAATGGTGACCTGGATCACGTTCCGGTTTGCCAGGGGGACAGACAGGCATTAAGCTCAAAGAGCTCAAAGCGTAAGGTGATAACCCGCAGTCAGTGCGTCTTAGAGCATTGCAAGTATTCCGAAGAATGAGATCTGATGGAGGGTGAAATTGTTTCCGGGGGGGAGTGGGCTAAGACCCCCAAGTAAGGCCATTTAAAACAACTGGAACGAGCCCTGCACAGAACGAGGGGTTAATGACCGCTTACGGACAGAAGGGGCAGTTCTGTTCTCTAAATGCCTTGATTAACAAGTCCCAAGCTTTGGGCTATGAAACTGCAGGAAAGGCAGCTCACAGACAGAGCAGAGGAGAGATGCCTGGTAACTTCCTTTAACTCATTACCGACCAGGGTATTATTCACATCGTCCGAGTCAGAACTATATTCTGAACCACTACCATCTTCTGAGACACTAGTATATGTGGCACTCGGACCATCAGAGAAAGAATCTACCTAAAATTCACCGAAAGATTCTCCTTCACTCGGAATTTCGCGAGGCGTCGGTTTTGACAATTGTACGTTTATGACAGACACAAGGTTGGAACAAAAACCTAGCGGAGCAAAATGTGAATGATCACGACAATCATACGTTGTATAATGAACCCCTGATCAACGTTAAGCTCTAGCAACTTCGCACGGTGATGTTAATTGTATCCCTCTCTGAAAACGTACTGATTCATAACGTTCGGGTAACGAAGGACATATTAATACGTCTCCGGTCAATAATGAGATGGAAATATTTGAGATGGAAAGACAACATACAAAAAAGATCCATTTTCTTCTTTTCCCCAGCTTTACTGAGGTATAAAGGACAAATAAAAATTGCGTATATTTTACAGGGCACAAGTGGATGTTTTCATAGACGTATACGTGTGAAATGACCACCACAGTCAAGCGAATTAAAGCCATCTGTCTCCTCACATGGAAAGGAAATTCCACACGTCCACTTTCTCATCCACAATGGCTGGTGAGATTCACTGGCTGCAATTATCACTCTTGAGTATTTTAATGTCTGGATTTCTGCCATGCATGGGTTTTTATCATCTTAGCCACAAAGTGGAATCTTATGTTCCCATCCATCCAGCTGGGCTATGGGAACAACTACTTCTCTACTGTCAAGACTCTCATTACATCGTACGTGATGTTTCTTAGACTTCTATATCTTTTAGCTTTCTGAATATTCATTTTAATGAAAAATGGAGATCTCTCTGTGTATAACCTAGTATACATCTACAGTATAAAGTTGTAAAGTCGTACTCATTACTATAATATTTATCAAATACTTGTTAGGTTTGCCATGCCTAAGTAATTTTTCTATATTGTTACGTATCTCTCATTACACACCTCTGAGGACAGCAATTGGTTTCTGTATGTCCTGAGAGAAGAAAAGAGGTGATGGAGTAATCTAACCACAACACGCAAAACCATCAGAACTGGGGGTGCAACGTTCACAGGCAGAGAATAGCTGGAGATGATATTCTGAATTCAGTACCATCAGTTAGTTGGTAGAAATTCCTGTTGAGAACTGCGCCATCTGTACTGTAGATACAGTCTGGAAACCAAGGCATAGTGACTGACAGTGATTCTTGGAAAGAGACCCTGATAACTTAAATATTTCAAGTGTGACAATCTGGGCCATTTGATGAGAGGATTATCCTTCCAGCAGTTCAAGTGGGAAAAAACCTTACTACAAGCTATTTTGCTAAAGACGAAATTCTACTCCACTCTGTCAACGTGTAATTTGAAAAAAAAAAAAAAATACCGGAGAGCAGTCTTGGTTTAAAATTTAGTCCTTGTCATTTTCTAACGAGTACATCTCTGGTTTCGGATCATTTAATTTGTGATGCCCGGGTTCATTTCAAGTATAACCTACAACACACTAATAATGATATTTGCCATTTCCATTTCTTGACTTTATGATAATTATTTACTATTTATGCTAACAAAGCATGCACTGAGTTGCTTGCTTTATTCCCACATCATTTTCTTCTAATAAGTATCTTATGATGGCGGTTCTAAAATGTCATATTTTACAGGTAAAGTAAACAGAGGCTCGAGCCAAAAGGTTTCATAGAAAGAGCCTGGATTTAAACCTATTTGAGATAAACTATTTCCTCTGAATTCAATTCTACATAATTTATACAGCCTCTTCTCCGATATAAAGCAAGGAGATGACTGATGTTGAAACACAGAAGCAAATGCAATGCATGGGTGAGAGGAAACTGTAACTAATGGAATCTAAAGAACTACAGAGTTCAGTGAAAGAAGTAATAAGTGAACTAGGTTCAATGAAGAAAGTAACAGATATATAGAGATACAATATAATAATAAAATAGAGCTATACACACATAATTAGGAAGTAAAGACAGTGCTCGTCATTTATTGAAATAAATGTCATGGCCCACGGTGTTCAGGTGGATGGTGTAAAATTCTAACGATTAACCCATCAGCGAGCCTAAGAAATTATTTCACTGAGCTAATTTCACTTATATTTGTAAAAAGTGACCATGGAAGAATGGCTACTTCTGAATTTTCAATCACTCCTACGAATTGTTATGTGCCTATTTATTATTAATGCACTTACTGTGTATGTATATCACCATTGAAATAAAAATGCATACCCCACAAATTATCTAAAATTACATTAGATACCTTCACACTGACAACACCCCAAATTAACGCCGATTTCTTCCTCCCTGGGACAAGCTATCGTTGTCTAACTTTCCCAGAAATATCTTAGAGCAATCAGTTGTCTCTTTAGGAATTCTTCATTGATTTAAAAAAAAAAAAAAAATTCGTTCCTTCTTTACTTTTCCCCTCTTAAACAAAAAAGGATACTTTATGATTATAAAGACAAACGGCTCAATTCTCAAAGCAATAAATGAATTCAGAAAATACACTTGAGTTAATTATTCTAAATTAGAGAACTTTTTTCTTTTCAAGATGAAGTAGAAAAAATTATTTCGACAGAAAAAGAGAGACATGTCATCGTGTCAGCCTCTGGCTAAATTTTTAAGAACTGAACATTTTTATATCTTTAATCCAGATAAGAAAGTAAAAAGAGAATGATCTAAATATCAATGGATTTAGGCTGACAGTCATGACTTTGAATATTTCTAGTAATAATCAACAGAATGCAGAATTGGCTCTTACACTATTAACTGTTACCAGCAGTATGTATTTTGACAGCAATTAGACCCTGTTCCCCTGCCCTACACGGTGGGACAGGAAAGTTAGATATTATACAAATTCACAATGCAATTATCTACGTGTCCTTGGTTTTTATCTAAAAGATACTACTTTAAACTTTGTGCTTCTTTACTGGAATACTGACAGCCCTGTAACTGGCACTTTCATTGTCGCTCTGTTTTTCTGTGTTGTATATTAGTAAGTTAACGTGATTCCTATTTATTTTTGTCTACTGTTCAGAAGGTACGTCAGATCACAAAATTCAAACAATTTTTCCTTTTAATGATCTATAAAAGAACTCAATTTAAATAGACATTTCCATTTATCATCCCCAACTTAAATGGGAAATGCATTATTTCCATGAATTTAAATATCTTCACAGTATATACGGAAACGATCCTAGCCAAAGCAGTATTTGATTTCTGACTCCAAAAAGTAAACAGCATTATGCACTGGACCTGGATAATAACAGTATCACTAACATTTCATGGTATGTAAAATGCGATCCGTTTAATTTTGACGGGAAATTAACATTGACTTTTCAACACAGTTTCAGTTATAAAGTGCTCTTTTTTTTTTTTCTGTTTCAATTGAATGATTGTTTTTAAGATACAGAACCTGTCATTGGAAATATGTACAGTCGACAGCCTAAAATAATGTCGGCATTTCAATTAAGATAAAGCCGTCGCATTCAAGAACAGGGAACTATCCCACGTCAGCTTACTGAAAGCTAGGAGTCAAGTTAAAGGGATGTGAAGCAGACTGCAGTAGGTTAGAAAACATTTAAGATGCAACATAACACATCTTTTAAAATGGAAAATTTTTACCTAATGTACTTGTTGGCTTATTTTCTGACCTCCCCCACTGAAATACAATCTCCAAGAAGGAAGGGAACTCGTAGTACTTATTTCTGCGATCCCCGTTGCTAAGAGAGTGGGTGATGTACTCAAGGCTCCATAAACGATTCTAAGGTGAATGGCTAAATTGTTAAAATTACAATGCAATTTACAAAATAGAAATTCCAGTAAGGAATTAACCACCCGGAAAATGAGGGTGGTTTTTGTTAGGGCATGGTACAGAAAGCAGCATTTTCAAAAAGCCTACCCTAAGACAGAAGTGATTTTACAGATGCCCAAATCTAACTATGGCTGAAGCAGAATGAAGAGGGTCACAGGGGATATTTTGGTGGTGAAGAGAGAACGTATAGGAGGTTAAAGGAAGAGCCGGAACCCTTAAATATTTCAGGTTGCACATTCCCTACTTGACAAGGGAAGAAAATGTGAACATAAAGAGAAGAAGACCCCTAAGATTCAGACTCTGAGAAGAGGTGCAGAGCCTCCCTCCTGGGCAGGCAGGACTGTAAGAATCCAGAGTAGATTCCACATTTTCAGAGGAATCCAAACCAATTAGGATGAGTGAAAGAACCATGCACTGGACAGAAGCGAAATTAGCAACCGTATCTGCCCAGGGTGTGCTGTGGGCATATGTTCCAGTGGACCCTACATTCATTGTGTTGAATGTATACCTCGTGGAATTTCTGAGACTGGAGATATTTGTTGAGCATCAGTAAAGATGGCCCAACAGCTCCACTGCTTTCTTGGCCCTCTTATTTATTTATTTTATTTTAATTTTTTTTTGCAGTACGCGGGCCTCTCACTGTTGTGGCCTCTCCCGCTGCGGAGCACAGGCTCTGGACGCGGAGGCCCTGCGGCCACAGCCCACGGGCCCAGCCGCTCTGCGGCACGCGGGATCCTCCCGGACCGGGGCACGAACCCGCGTCCCCTGCATCAGAAGGCGGACTCCCAACCACTGCGCCACCAGGGAAGCCCAGCCCTCTTTTATTTTAAGATCTATTTGTCTGTTCTGTTTTGCACTGGCTTTTCCAATTATTTGATAATTCTATTTCTCTTTCAACTTTTTAATTTTTAAATTTTTTTCCAGTTTTACTGATATAATTGATATGTAATACTGCACAAACTTAAGGTGTACAACAGCATGATTTCATATGAGTATGTATTGCAAAAGGATCACCAAACGTTTAGTTAAATCACCTTACATAGTTAAAAATTATTTTTCTTCTGAGACTATTTAAGATCCACTGTTAGCAACTTTCAAATATGCAAGACAGTATTATTAACTATAGTCACCATGCTGTACATTAGATCCCCAGGACTTATAACTAAAAGGTTGTGCCTTTTGCTCTTCACTCATTTTGACTACTCCTCACCCCCTACCTTTACCAACTGCCAATCTGTTGTCTGTTTCTATAAGCTTATTTTTTTTTAGATTCCACATATAAGATAGATCATACAGTATCTGTCTTTCTCTTTCTGACTTATTTCACTAAGCATAATACCCTCCAAGTCCATCCCCGTTGCTGCAAACGGCAACATTTCATCCTTTTTTATGGCTGAGTAATATTCCATTGTATATATGTACCACAACTTCTTTATCCATTCGTCTGTGGATGGGCATTTAGGTTGCTTCCATGACCTGGCTATTGTAAATAGTGCTGTAATGAACACTGGGGTACATGTGTCTTTTTGAATTACAGTTTTCTCAGGGTATAAGCCCAGGAGTGGGATTGCTGGGTCGTATGGTAGTTCTAGTTTCAATCTTTTGAGAAACTTCCATCCTGTTCTCCTTAGTGGCTGTACCAATTTACATTCCCACCAACAGTGCAAGAGGGTTCCCTTTTCTCCACACCCTCTCCAGCATTTATTGTTTGTAGATTTCTTGATCATGGCCATTCTCACAGGTGTGAGGTGATATCCCATTGTGGTTTTGATCGGCATTTCTTACCGTTTTTCTCTAAGTCAATTCCTAAGCTGCTGCTTGGTTTATCATCCACTCTTGATATCTTCTGCCTTTCACCAAGTAAATTTCTAAACAAATAACCATTGGTGACTTTTTTTTTTCCTCCTCCGAAATTAACAGAATGAAAAGAAAACAGTAAAAGAGAGCTCCAACAGTGGTGTGAAATGGTACCTCTGATTGACATGAAGCCCATCCTCCCTGGCATTCAAGGTTCCAGGGCAAAGTTGTCCTGACTGTGAAATCTTGGGACTCTGTCTGGTGGTTTTGTTTTGATTTATTGTTCTTGTTTGTTTGTTTGTTTTTTCCCTGGCCGGGGGGGGGGGGGGGGGGGGTATGGGTTAGCCACAAGGTGGGCAAGTAAGAAGTAACCAAGCCCGTCAGTGCCTGGAAACAGCTGTCCATCACTGACAGACTGGAAGTTGGTAACACACACCTAACCTCCTGGTTCCCAGGCTGGGGTCATTGTGAGCCTCACCTACACTGGATACAAGATTTCCACCGAGAGAGGAGTTCTCCATTTCCCCCAAGTGGTAAAGGACATGAAAAACGGGCCATTATTGGCTTCACTCGTCCTCCAAATGGGGTTTTCTGGGGTGATCTATCAAAGTCCTTGTGAAACTGACACCTAGACTCAGCACAGTTTTCTGGGACAAGCAAAATAAGACCTTTTCAAAAGACGGTTGCTTTTTTATATCTGTATTGTATACAAATTGTATTGTATTTGTATTGTATACAGATTGTATTGGCAAAAACCAATACCTCGCTTTCATTTAAGCATGCTTTGTAGGAATAATAATATATCCCACAATATATAGGACTTTATTTTATGGAATACATAAAACTATATATATATATATATATATATATGACTCATTCATATAAGCAGCAAAAATACTGTTTTACATTCTTTATGATTCATCAACATGTTTTTTTTTTTTTTTTTGGTGGTACGCGGGCCTCTCACTGTTGTGGCCTCTCCCGTTGCGGACCACAGGCTCCGGACGCGACGGCTCAGTGGCCACGGCTCACGGGCCCAGCCGCTCCACGGCATATGGGATCTTCCCAGACCGGGGCACGAACCCGTGTCCCCTGCATCGGCAGGCGGACTCCCAACCACTGCGCCACCAGGGAAGCCCCATCAACATTTTAGTTGCTAAAATGGGAAATATTGGTTTCTACCTTTGGGGAGACACATTCAGTAAAATAATCCTACTTTTAAAACAGAAATACATGAACAAGTAGATACTTGCAATGTCAGCACACAAATATTCATGAGGAAATAAGTTATCCAATCATGGGAGGATGGCAGTGTTTTCTCAGGGCTACAAACAACTTCTTCCAGAATTTTCCTTAAAATATTTTTAGTTTTGTATTAAGAGGACAGAGTGCTGGGAAAAAATAACACGTGTGGCCTGGTTGTTTGCATTTGTCAAGTCCTGATATAGATAGATAGATAGATAGATGTAGATTTTTTTACATTGATAAATGCATACATATGATATTGTCATTAAAACATCAAAATAGAATAGTTTAGCCGCAAATATTTGAGAAATGTTATTTACAGATGACACGTCAGCCTCTTCAGAATGACCGAGGTTTCCCCAGACTACAGAGCAAAAGTACAGGCACTTGGCTTTAAAGAGGAAGATGCAAATAAGACACCAGCTTTTGATGTGTAGCAAAATTTGAATATTAAACAGAAGATGATTTTTTTCGAACTGGTATGGTCTAGTGTGTACATATTCTGCATTTCAGAAAAAACGATTTTAATTTCTCTGCATTTAAAAAAATATAATGCCAAAAGTAGGTAAATTTTAAAGTCAGATGTGATAGACGGATTAATTATACCATGAAATAATCTTCTGGGAATGTATTTAGGAAAGCAAGCTTCCCCAGGACATTTAGAATGAGATTAAAATGTTCCAAAATACATCTTATGTGAGCACCCTTACACTCATGTAGAAGTTCTGTGTCAATCGTACCAGTTTTGCCGTCCGTTTAAACTGCTAGTTTTTTTGTTTTGTTTTTTTACACCTAAAGCCATTTCTTTTTAATCGAAGTACAGTTGCTACACAATATTATATAAGTTACAGGTGTACAATAGTGATTCAATGTTTTTTACAAGTTATACTGCATTTATCGTTGTTATAAAGTATTGCCTATATTCCCCGTGTTGTACAATATATTTTTGTAGCTTATTTTATACATAATAGTTTGTACCTCTAATCCCCTACCCCTGTCTTGCCCCTCCCCCCTTCCCACTGGTAACCACTAGTTTGTTTTCTGTATCTGTGAGTTGGCTTCTTTTTTGTTACATTCACTAGTTTTGTTGTATTTTTTAGATTCCACATATAAGTGATATATAGTATATATCTTTTTCCGTCTGCCTTATTTTATTTAGCATAATGCCCTCCAAGTCCATCCATGTTGCTGTAAATGGCAAAATGTTATTCTTTTTTTACAGCTGAGTAGTATTCCATTGTGTATATACCGGATCCTCTTAAAGCAATCACCTGCTGACGGGCACTTAGGTTGCTTCCATGTCCTGGCTATTGTAAACAGTGCTGCTATGAACATAGGGGTGCACGTCTCTTTTCTAATTAGTGTTAAATACTAGTTTAATTGTTCTGTCACAAATGTATGGCCATTTATTTACTTAGCTAAGATGCTTCGATTGCTTTGATTTGCTTCGTTTTCAAAAACTTCCCTTTATAATGATGCTAAATAACGCTTTTTGTCACAATTTTTCATTAGTAGTTTACTGCTGCTTGACAGCAAAAGAACAGATACATACAGTCACGGAGTGCACTTTTCAGCAGTTTCCTTGAAATAAGACACAACACAAATTAATATTTCAATTACATCTCAGAGCGCTTATTACTCCACTGATATTGTTTAATGTATCGCTGGGTTTAGTAACCATGTTTCCTGAGGCAAAGTGATTTCCACGCATGAGGATGTTGTTTTCATTTAGCGGTCATTAAGCAGTTACCCAGCTTAAGAAATAAGTAAGTAAAATAAAATAAATTTAAAAAGAAACTAACCAGCTTAGGCAGCACGTTTTTATCTAATAATCCTTGGGATAAATTAATACATTCATGGGAGCCGACGTCATCCTTTTTACTTTAAAAATTATTCAAAATTTAGATTTCCTTTTACTCAGCCAGCGGTTCTCAAAATACGGTCTCTGGGCCAACAAGGTCAGCATCACCTGGACACTCGTTTGAAATGCAAATTGTTGGGCACCCCCTTAGACCAACTGGCATTGTTAACTGAGTAGACCATAGAACAGGTCCACCTACTTCAATGAAATTCAGAAAGACTAGGAAGGTTTGAGATCATACGCGGTATCTCTGACGTTATCCTAGGGCTTTGCTGCTGCAGGTTAAGTCGCACTGATATGACGTTTGTCTCATTAGACACGTAAACACAGGTAATAACCATCGGGATCCTGACACAGCAGAGCAGATCACCCTGCAGCTGTGCCCACAAGCAACCAGCAGTGCATATCACGGGCTTGCACCTTTTGGATAGATTTATATCCCAGGTGATACAAGCATCAGGAATGTTCCGGGAATCAACTCAATAGCAACGCAAAGGACAATGTGGGAACAGAGGTAATTATTTCAGAATGGCAATGCTTCTCAGTTTTGAGAAGCAGCTGCTTTGCTGTTCTTCTCTCACAAGCACCCATGCATAACCCATAACCGTGGTGCTGCAGGGCTTCCCACGTGAAAAGTATCTCTTCCTTAAATCTGCATGGCCAAGTGGAGTACCTGCTGTTACTAGTGGGCTCTGTCCAGCTGGCAGACTTTAGCAGGGCTGCTACTGGAAGGCAAGTAGGGTTCAAGGAAATCCGACGCATGCTGGTAACAGATATTAAATTCCCAT
Source organism: Phocoena phocoena (assembly GCF_963924675.1). Lineage (NCBI taxonomy): Eukaryota > Metazoa > Chordata > Mammalia > Artiodactyla > Phocoenidae > Phocoena > Phocoena phocoena. The sequence continues at coordinate 3,024,276 of NC_089240.1, forward strand.
GCCTGCACCTAGTGAAATGGGGTATTTTAACTCTCAATACCCTTAGTTGATTGTGTTGTTCTTTTGTCAATATCTGGATTCCAGATATTGATGTCACTATGGTCTGAATGTTTGTCTCCCCCGAAAATTCGTGTATTGAAGCCCAACCCCGAGGAGATGGTACTGGGAGATGCGGTTTTTGGGAGGTGATGAGGTCACAAGGGTGGAGCCCCCATGAATGGAGTTAGTGCCCTTAGAATAGAGATCCCAGAGAGCTCCCTCACCCCTTCCACATGTAAGGATACAGCAAGAACCAGGTAGCGAGCCCTCAATAGACGCTCCATCTGCTGGTGCCTTGACCTTGGATGTCCAGCCTCCAGGACTGTGAGAGATAAATGTCCATTGTTTAAGATGCCCAGTCTGTGGGACCTTGTTATGGCACCTCCGACAGACTAAGATAGTAAGATCCTCAGCAACTCTGAACTCTGAGGAATTTGTCCCAGTGTCCCCCACCATGGGGAATGCCCTTTGCCCTCTGGCTCACCTTTCTATATCAGGGTGAAACCACAGTAACATTCCAAACCCTGAACACGTCAACGGTTCCAGTCTCTATGCATACCAAGTTGGGGGCTGGAACAAAACTCGTATTCTATGCATACGTGGTGATGGTCTTTCACTCAAAAGGCAAACACCACTGGGTGTGCCCTGTCCTTAAAGGTTAGTATAAACAAGAATACCCACTTCAGGGATTCCTGTCGTGTATTTCCCGTAATCGCTGAGCAGGGCTGCATCTCTCTGTGGTCCCTCACCCGTTTCTCACATCCGAATACATCTCCTTGGCCGTCGAGAGAGCTGGTTCGGCTGCTTTGGATTTCAGGCATAGTTTACAAACCTTTTACTTTATTTGCACAGAAAACCAGTTTTCTCAAAAGAGTGTAGCTGAGGATTTGCGAGTGAACTTCTTACACAAGACATCGGTGTATTTTACATGTTATCACCCTAAACATTATTCTGGCCATTTTGATATGAGGTGCGAAAAGACACAGGATAAGCTGCCTATGTCTAAAAAAGTAATGTATATGTTTCTTCAGTATAGGTCTAATAAGGGAAATTGTATACGGCAGATATTTACATTAATAAAGTAGCAGGCAGAATATTTAAATATCAAAAGTACACCAATTAATTTTGAAGTGAATCATCCCACCTGTTGACCAGAATTACCTTTTCATTGAAATCACACTGTGGTTTTTGTTAAAGCACTGATTCTCCACAGACCCCCTTAATGTCACATGTTTAATCTCTTTTACTGTGCATACTTACATATACTTCATGCTTTTACTTGTATGCATGAAATGTCATACAAAACATATTCATTTTTACATACAGATTCACAAACACTTCCAGTGTTACATGAAAATTCCAAATGATCCTTATGTTTATAATGTTTCAGAAAACTATGTTAATGGAAAATCTCTTGCATAAATTATCTTGCTTTTCGCGAAATCTTTATGAAAATAATTCCAAATGAAACTGGAGCTCAGAGATATATTGCAGACCTGATGTCATCATCATGCATTCGCCCTGATTTCCAAGCATCCTTTTGTAAATGGGTGCCATCCAAAATGTTATTACTTTAAGCATGTTCACTGTTCTCGCTGCATCTGAGTTTGAGACCCAGAAAATTACACGCCTTTCACTAGGGATTTGGAGCTTTGAAAATGTTTACATCGGAACCAAAAGTACACAGGGGGAAAATTACCAAAGTCACTACCAATCAAAGTACAATAATTGAGACAAGACGCCAGTGGGTTGAAAACTGCTGCCTTTCTCTTCTCCTTTCTTCTGATTCACTCTTTCCAACAGGAACACCTACCCAAACGCACATCTCTCTCCTCTTCTGATGCTTTCAAGCTGTCCAGAACCTAAGCTGAAACCTCGGGCTCCGGTGGGACTAGCCTGTGTCAGGCAGCCCTATTCCTCGAAAATTGCCTTCCAGTTCTGAACATGGAGGAGGTCCAGTCACCACACAAACTTCTGGCTTCCCAAGAAGCAAGAGGGTCCAGATCTGAAGTGCAGAGGGGAACCCTGGGCAATGGCAGACGGGGACAGGACCCACCTGGGCAGGTGGGTATGTCCTCCTTTCTCCTAACTGGAGACTTGGTGGGATATGGATTTGGGGGTGGCTGGAAATACCTGTCTTCTTCCAGAGATGGCCACATGTCCTAATCCCTGGAACCACATGCATGTGTTACCGTACGTGACAGGTGGATTAAGGCTTCTGAGGTGGGGAGATTATCTCAGATTCTACAGGAGTGCCAATGGAACCCCAAGGGATTTATAAGGGAAAGAGGGGGGCAGAGATTGGAGGGGTGCATCTGCTGCCTGGAAGAGGGCACCAAGCCAAGGAATCTGGGCAGCCTGCCCAAGAAGGAACATCAAACTGAGACAGACGCTCCGCTAGGATCTTATGGAGGGATGCAGCCCTTCTGACACCTGCATTCTGGCCTGGTGACACACATCGTGGAGTCTGGCCACCAGAACCGTAAGGTACTAAGTCTGCATTGTCTTAAGCAACTAAGTGTGGGGTGATCTGTTACAGCAGCCACGGGAAACTCACACGGGGCCCATCTATAGGTGTTGAATAAAGGAACCCGCACGAGTCAGTTTGTCAATCGAGGCCTTCAGATGAACGTCTGCTCTCCTGGAACCCGCAGTCTTATCCGGGAGCGTGGGCAGCCCCTGACCATGCATCTCCACCACGTTGCATAACCTGGGAGTCATCAGACAGCCTCCAGGTACAGCTGCTGGAGTGAGCGTCAGTCTTGGTTTAAGAAGTCACGTTGATTTCGTGTTCGTTGTTGTTTTGGATGGAGGGTAATTTCCCTTCATCTTTATAGGCATTTTAGAGGGGAATTGGAGACACGTGTCAGAAATGGTAAGAAGGCTTTCCTCTCAGTGAGGAAGAGGCGAGAGGTAGGCGGACTTCCTACCCAGAGGGATGATAAGTACCTGTATCTTGATGGTTAGAGGTCTTCTCTGGGGCTGCTCGGCCCTCTGGGTGTGTGCTGTCCGCGCGGTCACTGGTTACAGCTGAAAGAGGGCACAGATGCAGGTCTTCTCCTCAGTTTTATAGGGTCAGCACCTCTGCAGAGCCATGTGCTGTCGCCTCAAGGCTTTTTGTGAAGCAACGACCAAAAAGGCAACATGCAGCTTTGCATTTCCTGGGTGCCCTTCTTCCCAGGCCTTGTGTGCTTCTTGCTGACCACCGCCCCTAGGGCTTTTGCCCCTAAAATGCGTCAGCACTTCGATCTGTGTCTTGGGCTCTTCTTGCTTGAAATACTGAACTAAAACAAGGATAAGGCACCTGCAATAAACGCTGTACTTTCTTTCGCCACTTCCCGGGGTCAGTAGACTGGCTTTACTGTACCTCTGGACCCGAGTGGACCCAAGTTTGGTTCGGTAACACTGGCGCCCCAATGTTCTTCTACTTAAGATTCAGGGCTGTCGTCTGACGAAATAATCTATGTGTTCAGAATTTAGGAAGTAGTTAAAGGTGTTGTTATGCCCTAATTATTGTACAGCCCTTTGGACCTTGTTTGATCTGTCATGAGCTATTGAAAAACAGAATTATGTCATGGTTTGTCTCTATCCAATGAATACACCAAAAACGAAAAGGCAGACACAGGGAGAATTCGAACATAAGCAGAATAGGAATTTGGTCGTGGATGCCCTAGAATAGTCAGCATTTCCATTAATGCTGGGATATTCTACCTATATAACAGAACATAAGGGTTTATGTCCATGTATAACTTTACTTGGAAGCGATCATAGCAGTGTACGGTTTTAGGGCCAAAAGGGGATTGTTAGAACACATCCCAACCTCAACAAGAGCCAAGCAAACTAAAGACTGAAGATGTGAACTGCTTGCTTGTGGTCACGGGGGCGGCATGAGATCAAGGATGAATGTCTCGGGCTCTTTGCTTTTCCTATACTACGCTCTTCCTGTCCTTTACCTACCACGGGATAAACTTCTTAGTGAGCAAATGATGCTGCTTCCCCCAAATTACTCCTTTCTGTTTCTTCTCAGAAACTAGCGCTTTTTCCTCCATCCATAAATATGCTTCTCATGCATGGAGACCTGAGTTTTCTCAATTCTAAAATAATAACACCTTCGCCTACAATAGTATACTCTCCTTTTGGTTAATAAAGCATAATAAATCATGCAAGCATATTAAACTGCTGGAGTGAAGTATTACGATTTCCTTTATTTCTAGGAATTGAGTCCATACTGATTGCATACGTGAGTACGGTTATGACATGTGGACAGATGCAGTACAGCTGTTTTCTGCCGGAATCGTCCCATTCCGTTTATCCTTTAAAACCTGATTTACACAGCTCCCTTAGAGCCTAAATTACTCGGTGGAATATGTTAAATGCCATTAACTATAAATTAGGTAGTCCTCCAGAATTGGGGGACATTAGATGTACACAGTGCAATGCTAAGAAAATGGTATCTTAACCCTTTTCTCTGACTGTCAACTTATACTAAATTTGATATAGCATGTAACCATTATTGGATTAGATGCTGTATTTTGAAATTAGTTCTGTTATTGTGGTAAATTTGTATTACCTCTAATTGCAAATGAGTGATTCAAAGTTTCATATTGATTAGACAATTAAAAATAATTAACGATGGATATTTAGAGCATTATAGAGCTTATCTGCATTACGGAAAGCAGATGCTTCTTGTAGGCTAATATTTTCCTTTATCAAACTGTTATTAAATTCGGTACTCATGACCACTTTAATAACGGTTATGGAGTGATGGTAAGAACTTATGAAAGTCGTTAAAATGGGGGGTTTGTATTCCCAAGCAGAACACAAGCAGCTGGACACCTAGTGAGCTGCTTCCATTCATACACCGAAATGCACACGTTTGTTATCTACAGCGTGGACCATGATTGTTGGTCATTAACCAATAATCACTGGTTGAATCATTTCTGCATCATTAACCACTGTTATGAGATGAAGCACCGTATGTTGTACCCGCCAGGTGCACAAGCAGGATACAAATACAACACCAAAAGGACGTGCTGAGAACAACTTTTTCGTAATTACTTAGAAACAGACAGAAATTACACCTTGAAAGATGACCTGGGTCTTATTCACAACCCTCATGAGACACTTACTGTATATATGTGAGCCTCACATTCTTTATCCGAGAGGATGCAAGCTGGTTTGTGGATTTATAGGTTTCAAATATTTTCACATAGACCATGTCATTTGATTCCCCCCCACACACGTGCACACAGTACAGATTACCAATATGACCTATTTAAAAAAAACACTAACTCATTGAAAATATAAATATGCATACATAACTATTAAATTGAGATAAACTCTCTTTTCACAAGTAATATTTAATTTTCACTTTAGGAAATATAGATATAGATAGATGTAGTAGACGATGTGCAAAATTCACCTAAAAGAAAGGTATAGGTATAAAGGTTATATACTTATCTCCCAAGTAAAACTTTTGCTTTTATATATAGAATGCATAAACAAGGGCTTACTGTAGAGCACAGAGAACTATATTCAATACCCTGTGATAAAACATAATGGAAAATAATAGTAAAAAAGAATATGTGTGTGTGTCTACATATGTAAATAAAACAGTCACTTTATGTACAGCAGAAATTAACACAACATTGTAAATCAACTCTACTTCAATAAAACAGTCTATGACAAAGTTTTCTCTCATGAATTAATTTGTGCACAGAGGAAAGTCACTATCGAAATCTTGTTGTATATGATAAATTTTCTTTTTACCTTGCCAATTTCTTTATCTTACTTTCAGACTGGAGGTTTCACTTGAATTTTCTCTGCACTGCCTGAGCCAGTTTTTTCTTCATGCCTTTTACTCTACAAAAATTATGTCAGCCTCAGAGGTTCGGTCATTGTTCAAAACTTTGCACCCAGCTTTTAAAATATTCACTTTACTTAAACAGCTGGGCCTAAACCTTGAAAAGAAACCTATGAAGAAATTAAGCTTTGACGTAACACCTCTTCTTTATCCATTCACCTTTGGGGTTGCTTCCAGCTCTTGGATATTGTAAATAATGGTGCAATGAACACAGGTGTGCAAATTCATCTTCAAGATCTTGCTTGAATTCTTTTGCATATATACCTGTAAGTGGGATCGCTGAGTCATATGGTAACACAATTTTTAATTTTTCGAGGAAATTCCATACAGTTTTCCATAGAAACTGCACCACTTACATTCCCACCAACAGTGCACAAGTATTCCAATTTTGCACCCTTGCCAACATTTGCTATTTTCTGCTTCTTTTGTTTTTGATTATGTTGTGTTTATAGTAGGCATCCTGACTGGTGTCAGGTGATATCTCATTGTGTGATATCTCATTAGAGATGTACATTTCTCTCATCATTAGTAATAGTAAGCATCTTTTCTCATGCTTATCGGTCACTGTCTTTTGGGGTGAAATGTCTATTTAAGCCCTTTTGCACGTTTTTAATCAATTTACTTGTTTTATTGTTGTTGAGATGTAGAAGTTCCTTATATATTCTTTTTTAAATTTTTTAAAATTTTATTTAAAAAAAATTTTTTAAAAATATATTCTTAATAATCACCCTTTATCAGATATACGATTTGCAATGATTCTCCCATTTCACAGGTGGCCTTTTCATTCTTGATTGTTTCTTGTGATGTGCTAATGTCTTGTTGTAGTCCCACCTGTCTATTTTTCCTTCTGTTGCCTTTGGTTTTGGTGTCCTATCCAAGAAATTATGTGGCCTTAAAAAGGAAGGAAACCCTGTCAGCTGCTAAAACAAGAATGAACTTCGAGGACGTCATGCTGAACAAAACAAGCCAGGGACAAAAGGACACACACTGTAGGACTCCACTTGTATGAAGTATCTAAATAGTTAAAATCACAGACACAGAAAGTAGAAAAGTGTACACCAAGGGCGGGGAGGATGGAGCACGGGAAGCTGGTATTGAATGGCTACAGAGGTTCAGTGTTGCAAGATGAGAAAGTCCCAGAGACGTGTTGGACAATGTGACTATACTTTACACAACGACTGTACACTTAGAAATGGCTAGGGTGGTAAATAATAAAGAAATTAAGCTTTAGAAAAAAATTAAAAAGAAAGCCACAAAGAAAACTTTGGAAATAGAGTGTGCTCCCTTTCTGCATTCCTGCTGGACGCAGAGACCTTAAAATCACAGGGGGTTAACCATCACACACAGAAAATACAAAGGATACAGATCATCGTAATGGGACCATTTTGAAGGGCATTCCTATGAAACATGATATCGAGGCACTTTTAAGGCAGTTACACTACCCTGTTATGGCTTATGAAGATTGCCAAAGCAATAGCTAGAACATCAGAGAACAAAATGTTCAATGAAATCACTTTCTTTATGAATAGCCTAGCTCCATCTATTAGAGAAAACCTCGAAGACCTGAGTGGCTTATACGGCAGTTACGACAGTCCCATTGTTCTATTAAAGAGCAACCATTTGATATTAAGTTGGCTATTAACAGATATTAATTTGTGCTTTTAGATTACTAGTGACTGAGATAATTCATCATTAAAATAATTCACTCTCATAGAGAGTGTTAATTGATGTACAGATTTCATCGTCCCACTTTTTTAACAATTGAAGTATAGTTGATTCACAATGTTGTGCTAGTTTCAGGTCTACAGCAAAGTGATTCAGTGACCATATATATATATTGTATATATGCAAATATATAATATATATATAGATTCTTTTTCAGATTCTTTTCCCTTGTAGGCTATTACAAAATATTGAGTAGAGCTCCCTGTGCTATACAGTAGGTCCTTGTTGTTCATCTATTTTATATGTAATACTGTATATCTCTTAATCTCAAACTCCTAATTTATCCCTCCCCCCGCCCCCGCTTTCCCCTTTGGTAACCGTTAAGTTTGTTTTCTATGTCTGTAGGTCTATTTCTGTTTTGTAAATAAGTTCTTTTGTATCATTTTTTTTTTTAGATTCCATATATAAGCTATATCGTGTTATTTGTCTTTCTCTTTCTGACTTACTTCACTTAGTATAATAATCTCTAGGTCCAGATATGGGAACATATGTATATGTATAACTGATTCACTTTGTTATAAAGCAGAAACTAACACACCATTGTAAAGCAATTATACTCCAATAAAGACGTAAAAAATACATATAATAATAATCTCTAGGTCCATCCACGTGCTGCAAATGGCATTATTTTATCCTTTTTTATGGCTAATATTCCACTGTATATATGTACCACATCTTCCTCACCCATTCATCTGTCGATGGACATTTAGGTTGCTTCCATGAATTGGCTATTGTAAATAGTGTGACTATGAACAATAGGGTGCATGGATCTTTCCAAAGTCGAGTTTCCTCTTGATATGTGCCCAGGAGTGGAATATGACGTCCCACTTCTTTTAAAATCTTTTAAATGCCTTCAATCTTAAGGCTACTATTCTATGACAAACTTATTCTGGAATAGAGATAGAAATAGGCAAACATACATATGCACAGATGTGTGTTGGGTGAGTGTGTGCGCTGAAGGTGTGAGTTACACAATTAGACACATTTCCGCAGTGACTTATTGTACTTTATACTCTTTAAATAATCACCACGGTGTATGCTATAAGAATTTACAAAACACAGAGACATATTTATTGAATCTTCAAACACCTGTGATACATAAACCCACCCTGTGCTCTTTATCAAATGCCAACATTCCACGTCTGAGTAGTGGATATAGAATCAGGAGAAATGAAGTCAGGAAGAACACTGAAAAATAAAATAAAACACATATGTGTTTGCTCTTATTTGGTGCTAGGTTAAGACATATCTTTGAAGATTATAGGAGGTGGTGACCCCAAAATTAACGGTAGGTACATGAAGAGGCATCTCAGTATTGACTAAATTTCATAATTGTAGGCAATCATTTGATGTGATGCCAATCTCTCACATTTTTAAAGTACAGATATTTGTACAGTTCCTAAAACTAAGGTGATGTTTGAGATTTCTTTGTCCACTTTAAAATTTTAAAGCACAATTCTGCAGTTGGTTATATCCATTTAACCAAGAGGGAGTTTGATCCAGATGAATTAATTGACTTGGTTTATGAAAATCACTGAGTGGTATAGCCATAATTTCAGCCATGCCATTTTTGCTAAATGCTATCCAAACTCCAGAAGTCAAGTAAGTTAGTTATAGCTCATAAAGTGTCCTTGATGGTTGAAGACAATCCCCCAGAACTGCCCTAAGGAAAGAATGAAACGACTCAAGGTGGTAGAGTGTTGAACAACTCAATTTTTACACATGGAAAAGAAACATAACAGAAATTGAGGCATTCTTGAATAGTCTAGACTCTTCAAAAAACAATGGAATAGATTAGCAATGAATTTCATGAACCAAATCCCGTTTGTTCTTTCTTTTCTTTAATATACTACTTGCTATGAATGGGATCCATCGACAGACTTGAAATGTCAATGTAAAAATCACGGTGGAAAAGAGGACTTAACAGTTTTCTTTAACACCTTTGAATTTTTGATGAATGATAAATTTTAAGGCTGCCTGAAAACATCTGTAAGTTCACATTTGTAATGCCTACAGAAGACATGGCTAACTAGGGTTTCAGAAGATGATTTCTAAAAAGTGTCCCCAGTAAATGTCTGAGGTTCCAGCCACAAGGAGCATTCTGAAAGTCTAAGATGGTCTTCAGGCAAGGATAAGGGCTGTGGGTTGGCAACAGCACCAGATTGGATATTTTCCCTTTTTCAGAACACACAGGTTCACTCTATTATTAATTCCATAGAGACATCCAGTAAAATGAGAACCATATGAAGGATTATGGACATATACCTTTATTACTCAAATTCTCTGCAACTTCCTCCTGGGATATAAAGTAATTCTGATATTCAAGTTAATTCATAACATTGCTGAATATGAAAACTGAATGTCGACATTGCACTTGGAATCTCCCTTTATTAAATTCATATTGTATGTCAGGCTCTCGATTGAATATTTCTACACAACTGGTCTAAATTGATTTCCACAGCCATTTTTGGAGCAAGTGCTATGATGTCTGATATGCTGACAGGAAGACTAAAAGACCAAAAGATCCCAGAACTTATCCCATTATCCACACCTAGAAGGTGTTAAGGCTGGTTGTCAATACAGGTTCAAAGAATTCCATGGTAGAGTGTTCTCTTTCGACGACGCCGTATTCAAACCAAGTTTCAGCCGTAACGTTCTGAACAGCCTAAGTTCCTTAATCATTTCCAAATTCCCACCTACTCTTGCTGTGTTCGTTCTTGCTTCTGCTGCTGTTGGTCTGCTGCATTTGGACTCCTCTCTTCGGATAAAAACCCTACCAGGAGCCATGATGCATCCCCGTTTCAGACTTTGTCAATATTAACTGTCATCTTTACGGTCACACTGAAGATTGCATGGTGTTCTTCCCAGCAGTTGCCAAAGAAGGCATTCTTTCATATCCTGTAAATGGTCTCCGAGGTTGTTTCTCCAACAGAAATAGAGAATTTTCTCTTTTTCCATCAAAGACACTGAAGAGAGCGTTAAAAATATTCACATATTTTGCAAAAATTCAGGCTGGAAGATTTGAATATTACGACGGTCTTGGAAATAATCAAATTTTCAAAGGCACTGGCACATTGAATGCTGCAAGGTGATTTGGCCCTCTTTGATAAAAACAACAACAACAAAAACCCATAAAAACTTTTCATCAGTCAACCCTCTCAGAGGAAGACGTCTCTATGTAGAGTCATGAGGTAAGCAAAGCACTTGAAGTATTTCTGTCCACTGTCTGGTCTGATTCCTTACTCTGGAACTATGCACTATTTCTTTGATCTGTAGATAAATACCAGCAGCCTCTGTACTGTTGAAAGTAATTTTTTTTTAGCTTTATTCATTTATTTCTCAAGCAGTGATTATGTAGAATCTCTGGCATATTCACCGTCAGCTATAAATCTGGTATTCTGAGTTTGGTGGATTCAAGGCATTCTTTGGTATTTCACACACAACGGGAACCCATTTTAGTGCATCGTGAAAATACCAAAACGGTAGTCTTAGGTCAGAAATTGCAGTCTTTCGATACAAATAACAATCACCAAAAAACCTGTGGATTCCACCTACTAAAAATGTAATCTGAATGTGGATTAATATCTCTGCTGAGAAGTGACGGCTTTCCTATTAGCTCTATGGATAGTGACATAATCGATTAGAATAAATTTGGTTTCTTTCCAGATTGATTTAGAAGACTATGCTCGTTTTCTACTTTGCATGTTTCAAGATATAATTATAAAGTTCTCTGTATGATTTTAGGAAGGAAAATTACAAACCTCAAATATTTCATTCTATCTTTAAGAACATCAATCTGTGAGTCTTTGAATTTATGTTCAACTGCTCCCCCAAGGGATATGTGAGTTACACTGAAACTCAGTGTTCAGCATGTTTCCTGCACAGTTTATTCACAGCCTAGCCAACGAATGATCAATGTTGAATGAATTTTACATATGAAATACGCATTTGCAGAAAATAAAGATATAACCAAAACCCCCGTCCTTCTCCTAATTCGCTCCCGAGGCTGCGCATGGATTCTGAGGCAAGATCTACAGAGCCACAAAGAAACCAAGAACGTAAACAAAGGATGTACTGAATCGAGTCTGCGCCCCATGGCTTAATGAAGCAAAGGAAGATGAAGCTGTGTCCCAGAAAGTTCTGGTTGGAAGACAAGACCACCTGCTTTCCACTGAGATAGAGGCAGTAAAAGGCCACACAGATTGAGGCAGTAAAAAGAACACATAGATTGATGCTTTAAAGACATGATTCAAAATGTGCAGGGGGTTGTGTTTAGTGAATGTTATTTTTCAACACAATACTATGAATAAAAAGTATCCCTAGAGGTAAGTGAATAGGAAAATGGACGTCACAGCAAACTAAAAAATTCTGGGGGATTGAATGCAAGGATTATCCTATACCACAAGAAAAAATATATATAATTAACAACAACAGCATTTAAGGAGTTTCAGCCCTAAAGTTATTTTCTGAGCCAATTTAAACTACTATAATTAAAAATATTCTGGGCTTCCCTGGTGGCGCAGTGGTTGAGAGTCCGCCTGCCGCTGCAGGGGACACGGGTTCATGCCCCGGTCTGGGAAGATCCCACATGCCGCGGAGCGGCTGGGCCCATGAGCCATGGCCGCTGAGCCTGCGCATCCAGAGCCTGTGCTCTGCAACGGGAGAGGCCACAACGGTGAGAGGCCCGCGTACCGCAAAAAAAAAAAAATTCTGATTTTAAACATCACTGAATTAATTGAAAGGAATTCCATTGATGACACCTGATTTATTGGACTGGACCATCAAATATGAACATATCTCAATAAACAGAGAATGAAAAAGTGGAGAATAATACATCTCACTCAATGGATAAGGCTACAGTCTTTGAATGAGATTTCCAACTGCCAAAAGAGAATTCTTGAAAGAAGAACTATATACCTCAAGAGAAATTATAATAATGGACAGACTTGAGTGCCCCAAACTGACTCAGTGAACATTTAGGAATCAGCAGAACATTTAAAAAGGAAGTTAATAATTATAAAACTAACTTTATTGATGGAAAAGAGTAGGGGCTGATAATTTTACAGAAATTCCAACTACATGTAATAAATAATTGGATGATTTTTGTAAACAGTACTTGAAAATGTACTTGCAGAGGGCAGCAGTCTTATTATCATGGGATAGAACATAATGGGAGAACTTACAAACTGGCAAAGTGGGGGGGGTATGGAACGAATAGTAACTGAATCAGACCAACAAAATAGAAGAGGAGAATTTCTGATTAAATATGGCAGATTTTTTCACAACCAAGAGTCCAAAAAAGCGAAAATTAGAATGAAGGAATCAGCAAAGGCATCAAACCACATGGGCAAACGATATTGTCTATAACATCAGATAAAAATATGACAAAAAATTTCCAAGCATGGTATGACTTAAGAAATCATGCCTTTCCCAGAAATGAAAGACAGTCTGTCCAGAAAAAAAAAAAAGTTTGAAATCCTCAGCATAGTAAATAAACTCATACCAATATATCATGATTCATTTTGAGGACAAAGCAAGATTATTAAAGCTAGCAGGGGGAAAAAATGGTTGACATAAAAGGATTGTACAGCCCAACATCACTGTGCCTAGGGCGAACATCACAGAAAGTCAGAAAGAAATGAGTTCACATTTCTGAGGACTTTCATGCCAAACTCGAAATTTCTACCTGCCTTGAATGATACTAAATACAACAGCTGATCAGGGTGTGGTTAATTTAAGAATCTAGTAAATATACCTTCATGTTGAAACAGTAATTATAATATTAGGAATCAATCTAAGATCAATACTCTTTATCGTCTCAAAAGAAAGGATCTTGGCACAAAGATTTTAAAGTCGGTTACATTTCCTGAAAAGGGTTCCCATACTCAACAGAAAAAAAAAAAAAAAAGGCTAAATTTAAAAGTGCATCCAAATAACAGGTTCTCGAGTCACTGGTTCTTTTCTGTGGTCATTTCTTGCAAAACGATTAGCTAAATTACTAATTACCATATCAGTAATTTATTACTAATATATGAAGAAGACATGATTCAAGTGCTTTTCAGATTTGATGCTGTGCGTTTATTACACAGCACGTAATATGATTTGAATTAATTTAATTGTGGAAATTGTTTCCATAGTATATCTCTAGCACGACAACCTCTAAAGAATGTCTGAGAGAGAAACGACTGGTCGTGGGAACTCATGACAATAATATTTTTATATGCATGTACAAACAGATGGAAGAATGAGTTTATGATCCAGTTCACAGCAGGGCTCCAGTTTATAAATTCATGTAATATCTATCTATTTGTGTTGAACAGAGAAACACGAGTCTTCCTTGCACCATCGCGCTCAATTAAATGCAGATTACGTCTTGTTTGTGGTCACGAAGAAGTCAAAAATATTTCCTCCAGTAAAATAAATGTGGCAGAAGTCACGTGAAGCAAACTCATCAACGTGCCTCACTTGGAGATTCCTTAAAAAGAACAATTACCATCTCAAAGCTCATTTAGAACACTGGTGTTCTAGGTAACTTATGCAAAGTCTTTTCTATTTTCTTGCCTCCACTGAATTACAATGCTTTCCCTTTCTCTAAGATATGGTTCTGTTATTACATTATTTTCTCCAATGTGGAATATTAAAATTCTCAAACACACAGGAAAGCTGGAAGATGTACCGTGAAGCACACTTAACATGTGCAGAGACGGACATGTTTCTTCAGTACATTTATGACATCGCTATCCATGAATTCACGCCTCTTTCTGTTCTTATATATATATTTCTAAATATGTATTTAGAAATATACCAACGATTTAAAAAATCAATTATTATATTTGTTTATGGGTACACAATTCTGAATGTACCTGTCTATGGGTCAGGTACAAAGGTGTACACCTGTATAATTAAACAAAGGTGTATACCTGTATGATTAAACTTCTGTCAAGATGCAGAATTCACCCTCACTCAGTTCCTTCACGGAATTCCCAATCAACTCACATCCCCACCCAGCTGGACAATAGCATTCTGAATTTTTAAACCACAGGATTATTTTGCTTTTTCTCAAAGTTCATATAAATGGTAAAATAGAGTTTGGGTTTTGGTGTCTTGTTTCTTCCTTTCAGTATCTTTTTTTTTTTTTTTTTAATTCATCCATGTGATTTTGTGTATCGGTAGTCCGTATCTTTTTATTACTAAGTAGTAGTCCATCGTATAAATATACCACCTTTTTTTTTTTTTCACTCATCTCCCTATCTGTGAACACCTGGAATATTGAGCTATTATGAATAAACCTGCTATGAGCATTCTTGGACAAATATTTGGTGGATATATTTTCATCTTTTCTTATGCAAATATTTAGGAGTAGGGCTGACTGGTCTTAGGGTATGTATGTTTATAGAATTATAGGAAACCGCCAATTTCTATAATTAAAATTACTTTGTAATTTAATGTGTTTATGTTACTTTATTATTGTACATAGGATTCTTTCAAGTTATATGTTGCACAATTTCTTGTTACTTTTTAAACTATTTTTAATTTTTTAAT
This sequence comes from Phocoena phocoena, assembly GCF_963924675.1. Taxonomy (NCBI): domain Eukaryota; kingdom Metazoa; phylum Chordata; class Mammalia; order Artiodactyla; family Phocoenidae; genus Phocoena; species Phocoena phocoena. The sequence goes on from NC_089240.1 coordinate 3,039,445, forward strand.
AGAATTTTTATCTTGTTCCTTTTTTAATATCCACAATCCTCTTTGTCTTTTACTAGGAAATTCATTGTGACAGCTTGCTGGTTACTTCACAACTTGGATAAATTTTAATTAATTTTCTGTTTTGTTTACACACTTTCATCCAGTTTTATTTCATGAGACATAATTTTATACACAAGCCAGTTTAATGCTTTATACATCAGGGGACATATCAAGTTCATTTTGTTATTGAAAAAGGATATTAAGCTTTCTAATTTACTACAGACAGCCTCACTTGCATTTTGTTCTGTGATATCCTCTATGGAACTACCTTAGTCTTGACAACGCTTTAATATAACAATATTTGGAAGTGTTCATCCTAGAGCTCCTGCATTGATTCTCCCACATTGAAGGTAAAGCTTCTCCAAGACACAATTCTGGAATGTTCTCAGCCTGCAGACCAGGACTTTTATAAAGTGTGTGTGTGTGTGTGTGTGTGTGTGTGTGTGTGTGTGTGTGTAAGACAGAAAGAGCCAGATTCCCATTTGAGGGAGTGGTGATGGCTTTCTGACATTAGAAAGTTTCTCTTACACATCCTTATGTTTCCAAGGCTTTGCACACTGCCTGGCTGGTTTGATAATTATCTCTAAAAACCATATGCTAGTGTGACATACCTACTCCTTCAAATCAGTGTCTTCTTGAAAGACCAAGTGAAGGTAGCATCACCGTCATTCTTCATCATCATTCAAGAAGCATGGAGAAGCCTACTCTCACCCCTTCGCCCTCCCCTACCTCCTCTGTTCTCTTGTCCTCTTCCGTGTGGAGGACAGTGTTTAACACGTGATTCTGCAGCTTCTCCTGTCATTTCACGGAAGCCTGGAGATCTGACCCTTCGACAACATTCTCTGCATCCTTAAAGACAGGAACTGTTGTGTTTTTATGTAGGATGAATCCATGATAAATGAGCATCCAGCTGAGGACCATGGAGCAAGGACCTCTTGATGAGATCAAGTCCTGGGTGGCTGTCTGGATGGGCTGACCCTACAACTGCAGGTGATCACTCAACACCTGAGAAGACCCCATGTCCATGTTGACATATGACAGGTGGTTCCTTCCCCGAATTGAGGCTGTCTTTCCCTGATCAGCATGGTCCTTTGTGAAGACACGTGTCCCAGATGTGGAATGAGGCGACGCTGGGAGCTGTGCTCCCACGTGGGCTGTGCTGATTCTCTGCACGGTGTCTGCTGCTTGCCCTTTAACTCACCAGACACTTGGCGTGTCAGTGTTTGGCCGTCACAGGACCCAAGAAGACTGCTGTTCCACTCAAGTGGGTCTGACACCACAGCAGCAAGTTCTAAAACAATTAATCAATACTACAGATTTTATAATGTGTGGGAGCTATGGATAAGAAAAAAGTACAGAATACATGAAAGGCATTGAAGTCTTATCAGCATGGGTCCCGGGGTCATTAAGGTACCAAAAGATTATTTTTTTAAATGGAAGTATAAAATGGTTCATTTTTCCTGTGCTTACTTTTAGGTATCTGGATTTTAAAAAGCAATGATAAATGGCAAAGCCCGCCACCTCCAGAAGGATGTGCAGCTACAGAAACGGTCTACGATTCAATGACCAAGCTGCGGACGTCGGCCCTCCGTGGCCCTCTGGTTCCGAGGCTGGCAGAGCCGCGGAATATCCCGCACATCCCTGGAACCTGGGACCCTTCCCCCAGAAGATGCTCAAATGCACACAGTGTCCACAGAGTTAAGCTGTACGCGGACACCCGTCTCTCCTGCTCTCAACCCTCCAAGACTCAGAACTTTTCGGCTTCCTTACAACAGAGCCAGATACAAGACACTTTGGCAAAAAAGGAAACACTTGCTGAAAATTTCGTGGGGCGATGGAATTGAGACTGCAGATTGCACTTCCCCATGCGATTCTTTCTAAAGCATGCCTGATGTCCTCGTTGATTTCCAAAGGAACTTTCTGTTTCCATATTTCTTCCTCTTTCTCCTCAACACTACCCTGCTCAGCCCCCCTTACTGACTCAGTGTTTCTGCTAAAGCAGTCAGCTCCCACCTGTGCTGTTATAAAGTTATAAAGTATCTGTTGAAATCAGTATAGATGTCTTTTTTGCTGGATATTTTCTTACACATACTCAAACTATCACCTACAAATACATCGCCTGTACATTTTGGGTTTTACAGATCTGAAAGGAACTGCTGGACCAGCTATTTAGGAACCTTTGGGAAATGTTATGGTATCAGCTCTGGTTAAATGACTAAAGATGCAATGACGCTGCTTCTATGCCATCTCACGCTGAGGTGTGCAAACAGCAGACGCACGCACTCCCTGGAATTTCACTAAGAGTTTGGAGACTTCCCCATGCTTGCTTCTATATTCCAGGGCAAGAGAAAATCTGAATAAAAATACTTAATGGTGAGGACCAAAGGGTCCATGCGATGTCTTTTATTCTCTCAAGTTTTCAAGTTAAAGATGAGAGTGATGGAGAATTTTAGAAACAGCACAGTTTCAGGAGGCCATGAAGTATGTAGTCAGAATCCACACCATCGGCTTTTCTGTAGCAACTAAATAAACAAAGAGTACGTGCATGTCTATCAATATGGTAAATAGTATTAATATATGTATTCCTTACTTCTCATTGTATTTCATGGAAAACGATGTTAAATATCACGTGATACTGAGTTTAATTTTTCCATTGTGGTATTTGAAGGAACAAAAATATTTTTCCTCCGAGGTCTCCCTTTATAACCCATTACTTAGAATTAGAAGGTACTTCCCCCCCTTACCCCTCCCCCCCAAAAATAATTCCCATCTCTACGATCTGGCTTGATCTTTCTGAACTTGAGTTATACTTGGAAATCGAAATACTGCCAAATGTTCGCTCTTTAATAACATAGTTTTCAAGGGGTTTGTTGTAGAATTAAAGGTAAAACAGAAATTCTGGAAAGATATATGAGTCTAACCCATGTTACCTTTATGAAACTGTTTGACACTCAGCAATTGAAGTTTAGAACTGGGGCTCCTGGAGGATAATCGGAGAGGACTGAAAGGCTGGAGGATGGATTGGGCTTTTTTTTTGGGGGGGGGGGGGCTCTCACTGCTGCGGCCTCTCCCGTTGCGGAGCACAGGCTCCGGACGCGCAGGCGCAGCGGCCATGGCTCACGAGCTCAGCCGCTCCGCGGCATGTGGGATCCTCCCGGACCGGGGCACGAACCCGCGTCCCCTGCATCGGCAGGCGGACTCTCAACCACTGCGCCACCAGGGAAGCCCTGGATTGGGCTTTTTATACTTGTTAGGAAGGTTTATGTTCGAATTCTGTCCTTTAGGCAATACACACTGAAAGTGGGTATGATGTGCGGGAAAATGTGGAAACACATGAGATGGAGGAGGAATTATTGCCAAAATTATAAAAATCAACAAAGACGGCTGTTAAACTGTATTTAGTGATTAAAATGGAGAACATTATGAGAACACAATGCAGAGCTTACATTTCAGCCAGTGGCGTATCGACTGCAAATGGTTCGACAGAAATGTCCACCTTGTTTCAACTGGTCTGCATTAGATCACCTCCACCTACACAAACCAGGGACTGGGCTTGAACTATATCCCCCCAAAAGTCACGCATTTAAGCCCTACACCCCAGGACCTCAAATGTGGCTGGATTTGGACCTGGGGTCTTTAAAGAGGGGATGAAGGTAAAATGAGGTCATTAGGGTAGGTCCTGATCCCATAGGACGGGTGGGTGTCCTTGTAAGAAGACGTGGTAAGGACACAGACACACACAGAGAGACGACCCTGGGAGGACACAGGGAGAAGATGGCCACCTACACACCCAGGAGAGAGCCCTCAGGAAGAACCAGCCCTGCCCACACCTGGATCTCAGATTCCAGCCTCCGGGACTGGGGGAGACAAATGTTTGTTGTTTAAGTGCCCCCCAGTCTGGGGCACTTTGTTACGGCATCTGGGCAAACTCATGCAGCAGGTTTCTAACTTCCATTATTACTTTATTACCAAGCTTTGACAGACATTGGTCTACCGTTGATGGCTGCCTATGAAATCAGATTAGTGAAATGTACTGAAGGAAAACACACAAAGACAACAGAGCCACGTCCACAAAAACTCTGAGGAACACACATCGCCCACCCTCCCACGTCTGCTTAGGTCTGTGGATTTACTTCAAGCATTCAGGTGACCCACACTTTCTTTCTTTGGATTTAATTAACTTAGCACAGCAGTGATCAACAGATAAAACCATGAGACGGTAGCTCAGGGACGGGTGTGTGTTTCTGTTATGTGTGCTAAAGTCACATGGACAATTTTTACTTCTTCAGGGCACACCGAGGAGATTTCCGTGGCTATACACCAGTTTTCTTCCTACAGTCAAACCACACAGAACGTGTGAACCTGGCCAAGTGCTGAGTCAGAGAGACGAGGCCATTGTTGTTTATTGGGTTGGCCAAGATGTTTGTTCGGGTTTTTCCATAACATCTTATGCCATAATAATATCTAGGGATAAAATTTTCAGTATGGAATGCATGACCCAGCTCTCTCCCTGTCGAACATTTTGGCCAACCCAAATTTAACGCTCACAACTCAGATTATAAGAACGTTAAATTCTTTTCCATGATTTAAATCCTGAAACTCCAGATTTCAAAAACTGTTTCTATTCTTAGTGGAGAAAAGTTAATATTAATAAAAGATTATCAGAAACTCTAGGTTATAAAACAGCCTTTGAACCCTTCCAAATGGGTGAATAACCGATTTTTTTTTAATGTCACGCTCCACGTCTAAATACATGCCATGTCACAATTCTTAGCTTCAGGAAAAGGTTGAGAAAATGATTTTTCATAAAGAATGTCTAAGGATATGCAGAATGACTTCCTTTGCCCTATAGCATCACCACTGCAGTAGCAAACTCATAAGCTTCCCACCTTGTTGTTTCTTTAGTGATAACCTGAAACTTGTACTGAAAAAGGATGTGATGGAATACAGACATATTGCATTTTTTTGTCCTATTTACTCATTTAGTCTTTTTTTTTCCTTTTCTCTCTTCATCTTCCCAAATTTATTGTAAATGCTTCCCTTCTATCATGAGCGAAACGTGGAAATAAATAAGGGTGTGAGTGGAAGAAACCGATTGGCCGACTAAGAGAACGTTTCCTCTGTGTCCATATACTCAACTAGTTGATGGATTCACGTAGCTGAATAAGTTAATATGTGTTGCCATTGCCATAATATCTAGGGATAACATTTTCAGTAGGGAATGCATGACCCAGCCCTCTCCCTGTAGCAGCTCTGTGTTAATCCAAGCGTGGTCTGCAGTTCAGCAGATGAACCTGGGGAAGTTTAGAAGTTAAACTGTATGGACCCCACCCTGGACCTTTTGAATCAGAAGCTTTTGCAAGAATATGTGTGTTAACAAGCTTTCCAGAGCATTCCTGACAACCACTGTTCTAGTGGGTTATCTACAAAATGAGAGGGTATATACAAAACAAGAATGGCCATCATCAAAAAGTCTACGAACAATAAATGCTGGAGAGGGTGTGGAGAAAAGGGAGCCCTCCTACACTGTTAGTGGGAATGTAAGTTGGTGCAGCCATTATGGAGAACAGGATGGAAGTTCCTCAAAAAACTAAAAATAGAGCTACCATATAATCCAGAAATCCCACTCCTGGGCATATATTGGGTTGGCGAAAAGGCTCGTTCGGGTTTTTCCCTAACATCTCATAGAAAAATCCGAATGAACCTTTTGGCCAACCCATTATCTGCAGAAAACCGTAATTCGAAAAGCTACATGCACCCCAAAGTTCATAGCAGCACTATTTACGGTAGCCAAGACATGGAAGCAATTTAAGTGTCCATCGACAGATGAATGGATAAAGAAGATATGGTACATATATATAATAGAATATTAGCCATAAAAAAGAATGAAATAATGCCATTTGTAGCAACATGGATGCACCTAGAGATTATCATACTAAGTGAAGTAAGTCAGACAGAGAAAGACAAATACCATATGATGTCATTTATATGTGGAATCTAACAAAAATTAAGGAAATGAACTTATTTATAAAACAGAAACAGACTCACAGACATAGAAAACAAACTTATGGTTACCAAAGGGGAAGGGGGCGTGGATAAATTGGGAATTTGGGAGTAACATATACATACTACTATATATAAAATAGATAACCAACAAGGACCCTGTATAGCACAGGGAACTCTACTCAATATTTTGTAATAACCTATATGGGGAAATAATATGAAAAAAAATAGATACATATATATGTCTAAAGGAGTTACTTTGCTGTACCCCTGAAACACAACATTATAAATCAATGATACTTCAATTTAAAAAAAGTTTTTAAAAATCCCATAATGCCTGGCATGCAGCAGACGCTCAATAACTATTTTACTAATATCCAAAAAAATATACTGTAGATAAGAGAAGGAAAACCTTAAACAGACTTGGCAAGGCTCTCCCCAAAAAGGTCCATCAAATTTGAGACCAAACTCATTGGTTAGATATTAACCAGGTGAGGGAGGGAAAGTATCTTAAGAAGGTTGACAATTTGGAGTTAAAGTCTGCTGGTTTAGCGGCACCATCCTACAAACACTACACATTTTCACTTAAGCTGTATTTGATAAGTGAGTTCAAATTGCTCACCCTCTACTTTCATAAAATATAGACAGTGCATATAGCATAGGATGTCACTATGGAGACGGTACGAAATGCGTACTCTTCCTAGTGAAAGTTGAAAGCTAAGAGAGAGGAAGTTGCAGGGATATCGCCTGGCTTCCTGCCTCACTGTAGGTATAAACGTAACTAAACAGCTTCCACTGTTTGATAAAAATCATACGATGGAAACAGCAGGAGATGAAACAGAACCGCTTACACATTCAGAAAGAACACTCAAGGTTAAAACCCGTGAACACCAGGCGTACTCGTAAGTCCCCGTGCACCCATGGAGCATTAATTTGTACAGGAAGATGGCAGGACATCTTTGAATTTACTCACTAGTGTGTCTGAAAGGGTAGCAAGTTTGGAAAATAGAGGAAGAAGCACTATCTGGAAAAATTCAAAACAGGAACTGCAACATTTGGATGTAGAAAGGATAGCTGAATTCAAATATTAAAACAGTGGTAACCAGGAGACCTTTACTGAAAATCTCTCATGTAGAAAACATGACTCCAAGCTTACTCTAAATATCTGGAGGGATAAGCTAGCTAAATGTATTTATCGGTGTGCATATTTAATTCTTTGTCAATAAACTGTAACGTTTTAAGGACTGTGGCATGTCCTTGGAGTAATGCCATGCATTTTCTTTTCATGTACTTTAGTATACGAATGGGTGGCTATACAGATGTATCCTTAAAAGCCACGAGGCTGAGCTTCCGCAATGGATTATGTGATCACCAGCAATCATTAGGTAAACATCCACTCACTGGGGAGAACATGACCAGCTGACACACAGATAAATTAAGGGATCTTAAGAAATCCATGCGTAAGTTCTACATAGAGACTTTCCTATTTGAGATAAGAATTTAAGATTTATTTTTATAAAGATTTTTATTCAAAAGTCCATGGGTGATTTGACCCTTGGCCAAGTTCTGCCAAAAGAGAAGCCTGACGTCTACCTTATGGTAACGTTCCTTATTATTGGCTTGGCCGAAAAGTTCACTCTGGTTTTTCCGTAACATCTTATGGAAAAACCCGAACGAACTGTTCGGCCAACCTGATACCTAGGCATTCAACCAGTGGAGGATCCTTGCCAATACAAGGACACTCTATCCAGTCAGTTGCTAACAATGAAAACAGAAAATAAAAATAAAATAAAAACCACCACCGGTGTTGAAAGGATGATCTAGTAAACGACGTCCGGTGAGCTATTTCTCACATGAATATGTTAATGTCATAATTAAGCTGAAGGACTCTACCAGCTCTGCACAAGGACTGTTTCATTCACTTGCAGATTTCTGTAACTGACAGGCACCGGAAGCAACCTGGTGTGTGCAGATAATGAAATGTTAAGTCCGGGACATTACTTTCATGCTCAGCTGCTTTGGGTTCCTGAAATAAACACTATCTCATGGGATCCATTAGGTTTATTCCCCTTCTGGATGAAGCGTAGCTGCATTGTACTGAAAGCAGCCATGGAGATCATTTTATTTTCTAGGAAAATGAGGCATTTAAAAGAAAAAGGACTTGCCCAAGGTCATCGAGTTAGCCTCCCCGGAGTCCAAACATTCTGTATGCTACTTTAGACATGAGGCTTGTTTAAATAAAAGACTTTTAAAACGTTTTTCCCCTTTTCGAGCATGATTGTAAAAATCAAGGACAACTTATTTATCATTCTAAGAATTAGTTGGAAAACAATAAAAGATTGTTTACTTTCAAGGTTCCATTCTTGCTGACCTATTTAGGGGAAGAAAACCTATTTCTTATATTTATGTGCTATAAACATTTTTTTTTAAACGATATGTGTTGAAAAGAATTGGCAGATGGTTGTGTTTTGTTATGGGACACTGTTAAAATTCATTCAATGTAACGATGATAGGAACCCAATGCATAATAAAGATTATTTAAGTGTACGACTTAAAAAAAAAGAACATTTTTTTAAAAGGAAATCTACAGGGTAGAGTTTATGTTAGGATGAAGTAGCTTAAGCAAGTCCAAGGGAAGGGAGAAGGGAATAATTCCAAGAGAAGGGAATAATTCCAAGAGAAGGGAATCATTATGTAAAATCCCAAATGATTGAGCATTACAAGAATCAGTCCCTAACACACTGCTTAGTATTTGCAACGCACTGGATAGTGTAACAGGTGAGGCAAATGCATGTTTTAACCTTAAAATCCTACAATCTTATTGATTAAAACAAGATTGTGCAGAGGTTGAGAAAACAGAAAAATAAAAATCCCAAGGCATGGGATTTTGAGTTCTTGCAATGACTAAGACGATATTATTGTTGTTAATTATAATTATACTCACAAATATAGTTGGTTCTCAATAAATATTTGCTAAATACCTGAATGGATCAATGAATGAATGAACTGCTGGTGGATGTGTTCAATTCCCAACTGTGTATCTCAGCCTTCTAAGGAAATCGGGTAAAGGACATTTTTGCAGGGCCACATGTTGAAAACATTGTAAGAATTAAACATCCTGAGAACATCTGTTATCATTAATTACGTGAAGTGCTCATGTCTTTTTCAACACCAGAAACTAGAAAAACGTATTACAGGAAAATGTATAATTCCAAGCAAGGCAGAGTAAGAACACAGTAAGTATAAAAGTAACCCAGTGGCTAAAGAAGTGGCAATTCAATTCCAATTTTGGCTGACATTTGTAATTGCTTTATAATTGTCTTAAATTTGAATTTTATTATTTTCATATATATCTAGAGATTTATATAATAAAATAAAAATATAATACTAACATGTAAATACATAACATAAATAAAAATATTATATGTATGTGTGGATAATATATATATATATATTCCTCTCTCCTCCCTTAGGAAATAGTTGCAGGTTTGGGTTTGTTGTTTTTTTTTTTTTGAGATATACTTGACATACAAATATACATACAAATGAGATAAATTTGACGTACACTGTGTAAGTCGAAGCTGTGTAACATATTAATCTGATACACTTATATTGCAAGATGATCTCCATTGTAGTGACAGCTAATACCTCTATCATGTTACACAATTACCATTTCTTCCAGTGTTGGGAACAATTATATTCTTCTGGCTTTTAATGCAGTTCACCTTGGTTAGAAATGAAACATGGACCGAAGTCCTATTTCTGAGAATAACTGATGTAGTCCAATCGTGTGATCCCTGAAGAGCAGGTAATGCAACAAAGTTGAACTCTGAGCATCTCGATACATTATGAAATTACACCTGATTCGCTGCCGCACACGAAACGTTATATGTGATCTCAGATCATCAACTGAAGATCTCATCAGCTGAAAAGCAGAAGTCTTGATTCTTTTCCTCACCTTTCCACAAAGTGTCCTTTTCGCTAGCTTTTCCTGCTTTAGTGAAAACTGTAGCATCCGGTTGATTGATAACAAGTAACTGAATCTGTCCTACATTACTCATGTATCACCACATCCGGAATGTTCCAATCATCCTAACTCCCATGGAGCTGCCAGAAAGCACGTTTTAAAATATAAAGCTTAGCAGATGCCCCCCCATTTCAAACGCAGACTGTCTTCTCATCACACTTGAGAACTCCAACCCCTTATCTGGCCTTATTCACGTGAAATGGGGGTGATGGTGTAATTCTCATATCCTCTTCCTTACCACATGTGGTCTGCTCTCCTGGATTTTCACTCCTTGAAGTTACCACGGACCCTACCTCAAAGCCCCCCCCCCACAACCCCATTTTTCAAATCCGTTTTCTTCGCCTGTTAGAGACTCCTTACTGGGACTGTGCATGGCTGGCCCCAACTCCTCCTTTGGGCTCAGCTCAGATGTCTCATTCTCAGACCTTGGAACCTCGCTGACCATCTTATGCATTCTGTGAGCCGTCTCCTCAATTACACTTATCAGACATGCCTGCTTTATTTCTTCGCAGCACTGTCTGTAGTTTCTCCGGTCTGCTCATGGTGTGTTAGCTTTCCATCCCCCGCACAGGAATATAAAATTCATAAGGTGGTGTCTAGTCTTGGGTTTACCTTCACTTCCGTATCACCAGTCTCTAAACTGACGTAGCACACACCCAACCACTATAGGTAGGTGCTTGTTTGGGGCTGAATGGTATCTGCCCCCAAATTCGTATGTTGAAATCTTAACCTCCAGGACCTCAGAATGTGTCTGTACTTGCAGATGGGGTCTTTAAAGAGGGAATGAAGGCAAAATGAGGTCATTAGGGTAGGTCCCAACCCCACAGGACTGGTGTCCTTATAAGAAGAGAAGATCAGGACACAGACACACACAGACGGACAACCCTGGGGGGACACAGGGAGGACACAGCTGTCTACAGGCCCAGGAGAGAGGCCTCAGGAAGAACCAGCCCTGCCCACACTTGATCTCAGACTTCCAGCCTCCAGGACTGGGAGAAATAAATTTGGTTTTTTAGACGCCCAGTCTGTGGTATTTAGTTATGATGGCCAGAGCAAACTCATCCAGTACACCCCAAATACTGAACCATGTTCATCAAATATTCTTTCTATGTAAAGAAAATAGAACTTTATTTCTGGGAATGATGACACTGTTTTCAAAGCTGGCCCCTTGTTTTGTTTAATTTTGCCATACCATCATCCCATATGACATCATTTTAATCTGGAAATAATTTAAATGAACATTCGCAAGAAAACAGCTCTTGGGAAATTGTCTGTGACCCCAGAATGTCACGGCCCAGAATGCTGACTCAGTGTATGACAGGGCCACCTGCGCAGAAGAACCAGTTGCATTAATAAAAGCATGTACCATCTGACTTGGAGAAGAGGTCTACTTTGCTGATTTTAATAGATTCTAACATCAAAAAGCACTTTTGTGTTAAGCTGTAATAAGATGGAAGCTTGCACATAGAACACTGTGTCTGTGAGTCACACCAACTCCTAGCGTTCGATCACTGCTGATGGAACATTCGACTGTTCTGAGAGAGAAGTCGGTGACAAAAGAGCTCATTTTTTAATCGGCTCGTGCTGTAGGCAGGAGTGATCACTAACGTCGGGACCGGGAGCTCAGAAGCAGCTCCGTGTGAAGTGAGGCAGGTCAGCGAGGTTTCCCAAGCTGACGAACTCAACTTCCAGGAGAATTCTCTGAGTGGTGTATTTGCAAGATGAGTTTTTATACAATCCACGTGTGATGATTAGTCTATGGTATGTGACTGTAATTTAAATGTAACTCACTGACTACTATCTGGTAGGCAAAGCAATGGAAATGCATCCAAAGACATGGAATTAAGCACTACGTCCTCCCCTTTACATCTGGATGACAGAGGGTGAATCATTTCACTTCTCTAGTAACTTAGTTTTCCGTAAGTGTTGAATGGGACAAAACTGGACTACTTTTAAGCTTGCTTACTGTTCTGCAGTTTTACGACTTTAAGTTCCCTACTGGCCCATCTCAACAGACAGAGGTACCTGTCTCACAGGTGAAAAAACTAGAACTGAAGGGACATTTCAAAACACCATGCCAGTGGAAACGAATTCAATGTCACTGATAGATGAATGGATAGAGATGTGGTACATATATGCAATGGAATATTACTCGGCCATGAAAAAGAATGAAATAATGTCATCGGCAGCACCATGCATGCAACTAGAGATGATCGTACTAAGGAAAATAAGTCCAACAAAACCATATGAGATCACTCATAAGTAAAATACAACAGAAATGAACATATCTATGAAACAGAAACAGCCTCACAGACACAGAGAACAGACCTGTGGCTGCGCAAGGGGAAAGGGTTGGGGGAGGGGTATATTGGGAGTTTGGGATTAGCAGATGCAAACTGTTATATAGAGAATGGATAACCAACAAGGTCCTACTATATAGCACAGGGAACTATATTGAATATCCTGTGATAAATCATAAAGGAAAAGAATATGAAAAAATGTGTGTGTGTGTGTGTGTGTGTGTGTGTGTGTGTGTGTATCTTAATCACTTTGCTGGACAGCAGACATTAACACCACACTGTAAATCAACTATACTTCAATAAAGTAAAAAAATAAAAAATCACGTCAGGGCCTCCCTGGTGGCGCAGTGGTTGAGAGTCCGCCTGCCGATGCAGGGGACGCGGGTTCGTGCCCCGGTCCGGGAGGACCCCACGTGCCACGGAGCGGCTGGGCCCGTGAGCCATGGCCGCTGAGCCTGCGCGTCCGGAGCCTGTGCTCCACAACGGGAGAGGCCACAACAGTGAGAGGCCCGCGTACCGCAAAAAAAAAAAAAAAAAAAAAATCACGTCAAGTTGCATAGCAGAACTGTGAAGTTAAGTAAGGTCTGCCCTTCTTTTACAGGTGGACTCTTTCATTCAGCTCTCTCGTGGCTGACGATGTGTAGGACATGATGACACGGTGATGACGGTGATTATCACGATGATGATGGTAGTGCTGGTGGCGGTGAGGCTGTTTATGACTATACAGCTGTCAGGTAGTTCGTTAGGTCCATAGTTTTACAACTTGAGAACATGCAAGAATTGCCCAAGCATTTTTTTTTTTTGCGGTACGCGGGCCTCTCACTGTTGTGGTCTCTCCTGTTGTGGAACACAGGCTCCCGAAGCGCAGGCCCAGAGGACATGACTCGTGGGCCTCCCGGACTGGGGCACGAACCCGTGTCCCCTGCATCGGCAGGCGGACTCTCAACCACTGCGCCACCAGCGAAGCCCCTGCCCAAGCTTTTAAAGAAGCAAATCATGGGCTTTCCTTCTACAGATTATGAATCTGCAGATCTGTGACGCCCAGAAATCTCTCAGCCATTATGGTGGATATAGTATACAGCACTTACAGAGAGAAACATTCCAGAGAATGTACCCTAGTAACTCTTAACGATTGATATTTAATGGAAAACACAAACTATAGCATCTCCAGGGATGTCCACAGACTTTTACACTGACTACTTTTTATCTGAAGGGACGCACTGGTTTTCAACTGAACTGAAAATAATTCACATCTACTGTTTCCCCTACAGAAGACATCCTTCCTCACTACTTGCTAAATATCAAATCTCAATATTTAGAAGTCTGTTCTCTCTAAATGTCCTCTCTTCATCCTGTCCACAATGAGCTCAGAGGGATACTTTTGAATTATGATGGTTTCACTAACTAGCAGATAAAACCCATCAGAATTACTGGACCTAGAACATAGTACGGAGGATGGACCTTTGGGAAATCCAGTCTCAAACATAAAAGCATGTTTTTTTCCGATGCCTATGATCCAGCATCCAGAATCCAGCACTTAATGATCATGGTTTCAACTCACAGGTCAGGAAAGAGAAAGACAGTGTAGCATGACGTCAGAGGTACTTATTGTTTAGTTCTGGGAGCAGCGTCCATCCACGGGTCACTGGATAGAACCCAATCACGTGCCATCCCGAACTGTAAGACAGGATGACAGACGTGATTTCTCCGTGTGACTAGAAGGTAGAAGGAATGGGTGTGGAGGGATGCTGGAGGGAGACTGATGTGAAATGTGCATTACAAGCTTTCTAAGTAGCCCAACATGACTGGAGCCTAATACACGTGTAGACACAGAGGATGACGAGACGACGAAATACGTGAAAGGGAAAACTCACAGAGCCCCTTGTACGTAACGGCAAGGAGTCTGACTTGTGTTCTGTAAGCAGAGTATCAGGGAATAATGTGTATCTTAAGATTAAGGTCTGCTTTTCCTGAGATGATCCTCAAAACCTTTTCACTAAGGTGCTGGGAAACTCTTACGTGTGTAGCAGTGGATTTCCTGAAGAGACTTATAATACGGTACAGCCTGGGCCCTGCATACATTTCTATAAGCCTTTAAGAATTGGCAGATCTCCTAACAAGTGTAAGAAAATCCCAAGGTATTTATCCAAAAGGATTGAAATCAGGATACTGAAGAGAGATTTGCACAACCGTGTTCACTGCAGCCTTATTCACAAGAGCCAAGTTGTGGAAACCACCTAAGTGTCCACCGAGAAATGAAGAGAAAAGGAAACTTTGCTAGATCCATACAACGGAGTACCATTCAGCCTTTAAAAGCAAGGCAATTCTGCAATATAGGACATGCGGGAACCTCGAGGACACCGTGCCAAGAGAAATAAAACGAGTCACAGAAACACAAACACTGCATGATCCCACTTATAAGTGGAATCTAAGACAGTCAAATCCATGGACTCAGACTGTTCTGAGCTGCCTGGGGCTGGGAGGAGGTGGAAATGGGGAGTTTGGAATCAAATGGCACAGAGGTTCAGGTAAGCAAGGTGAGTTCTAGCTCTGCTGTCCAACAGCATACCTTGAGTCAACAGTACTGTCCACTTAAATTTTTGTTAAGAGGACAGAGCTCATATGAAGTGCTCTTACCCCAATAGAATAAGAGTTTTCAAAAAAGAAAGAAAATCCCAAGAACCCCAAACAATGTGAAACCGAAACAACCAATGAAAAGCAAATCCTATGAGTTGAAACCGAAACGTAGGCTGTGGGCAAGGTCAGATATTTTTGTTTGTTTGGTGTGTGTGTGTGTGTGTGTGTACAATTAAATACAAACACTGTGGAAGGAACCTGGAGATTCAGGCCGGGCCCCATCGAACAAGAGCAGGACCCGGGAGCCCTCTAGCAGGCAGCATTCTTGTTAGGAGCTAAACTGGTCTTAGGTCAATATTTATCTTGGCTTCCGGCAGAAGCCAAAGCAAATATCTCTGGAAGAAAGCAATTCCCATTGAGGGCACAGATGCTGCAATTATGTTGAATCAAAGATGAGATCATAAAATAACCAAAATCCAAGAGGAGAAGCCTCTCTGAGCGACAAGAACAGAGGATTCGGGAACGCAAAGCCACACTGTAATTGGGATTATCACACAAAGAATACAAAAACCAGGTGTGGAATGTTTAAAAGCATTCCACGGATAAGGAAAAACCTGAGGGCGTGAGCATCACTTCTGAAAGCAATCGGTGTCATGTCAACAAGAACAATACTGACATTTTAGAAAATCTTTGAATTTAAAAATCCAAAAGATGGATAACAATCAATTTATCTATAGCTTAAGGGAACGAATATGAAAATAGAAAAGGACTGAAACACGCAGTTCGGGGATATAATTATGAGAAAAGTACCTAGGAAGCAGAAAATGTCAAGATCTGACACACATCTAATCAGTCACAACAGAAGAGAATACTCAAATCAGGAAATGGGCAGTACTCAAAGATTTAACAGCTAAGGATTTTCCCGAACTGGAGAAAAACGTGAACCCACAAAAATGGAAAGGAAACCCCTAAAAAGCAGTAGATAGACTCATCAAACTGAGATAAAACAGCAAAAGGGAAGATCTAAAAAGACCAAGAACAAAGGCATATTTAAGTTAGACTCACAGCAACTTACAAAAGCAACAACTCGACCAGATTCTATCTTTGCCTTTGGGCCATTTAGAGCTATTGCCCTGCATCGCATACAGGTTTCAGAGGATCCATAATCATGAATCCTAAAAGAATAACTTGTATGAATTGTTTGGTTTTTGCTTGTTTTGTTTTACAGGGAGAGCGCGACTTGTGACACAGTCTTGATTTTGCAGGACTGATGATTTTCACTACTTGCTTTTTTCTTTGTTTTTGTTTCTTTTCTCTCAGCAACGAATCTCCAAGGTGTATCTCTCTCTCTCTCCCCTAATTCCTTCCCCCAAGGACCCCCGCCTACTAAATCATAGTCAACATCTATAATTACTTGCATTTTACTGTAAACATGCGATTGAACAAAAATAGATAACTCTGGCATCAGAGAACAATAACAAAAGAAATATAAAGCACCTTGACTATTTCTATGAGTATTGATACACAATTTTTTTTTTTTTTTGCGGTACGCAGGCCTCTCACTGTTGTGGCCTCTCCTGTTGCGGAGCACAGGCTCCGGATGCTCAGGCTCAGCGGCCATGGCTCACGGGCCCAGCCGCTCCGCGGCACGTGGGATCCTCCCGGGCCGGGGCACAAACCCGTGTCCCCTGCATCGGCAGGCGGACTCTCAACCACTGCGCCACCAGGGAAGCCCTGATACACATTTTTTTAATGGAGAAAATTCTCACATGTAAAGTAGGACATTCATTTAATTGGTTAATGAAATGATTCGGGATGAGAGATAATTCTCTGGGTCTGCGATGTTTCATGCTATTTGGAGGGATTTTTATCTTATGATTTTTTTCTGGGGGTGCCGCTAATTGTCAAGGAGAATTTACTCTTAGGGACCCTGACCACACCTTTGAGAAGAAGGGAATGTATCGGAGTTCCTGACAGCAGCCTCGGTGGAGTCAGAAGACACGATTCCGAGATGTAGGAGTCCATTCGTGTGCAAGAGGCATAGGTGTTAGATGAGGATACAGCTAATGAGAGATGGGAGGTTACGAAAGAAGAACTAGGAAGTGCAGTCGGCAATGCTGAGCTGGGTCCCCAGTGTTCCCCCAGGGTCCCCCCATCCCAATCCTTTGTTTCTAATTCCCAAGGGATGTCCAGCAACACTGGTGTCATTGACAGTCATCCCCAGGTCCATTTCTAGCCCAGATTTGACGACACTGAGGCTCTGCCCCAGCTGTGCTTTCAGTCTTAGAATTGGGCAGAAAAGTAAAATCTAAACAAATGAACAGTTCTATTCAAAGTATAAACATGTATTAGGAGGTCGGGATTGACACAGACACACTACTATATATAAAATAGGCAACTAACAAGGACCTACTGTAGTACACAGGGAGCTCTACTCAATATACCGTGATAACCTGTAAGAGAAAAGAATCCAGAAAAGTTATATATATGTAACTGAATCACTGTGCTGTATACCTGAAATTAACATGACATTGAAAATCAACTGTACTTCAATAAAATATATATTATTTAAATGACACACCACAGTTCTACAATATTTAGTGGCGAAGAATGAAATAAATGATGTTGAGGGAAAAAGAAAAAAAAGTCCTTGATACAGAATTAAAGCTATTTGAGATTATGCTTACTTCTATTATTTTGTCTATTACATAATTTCCTGCAGATAAACAGAAATGATATATTCTGCATTGCCTTCTGTTTCTGTTTTTACTCTACTTAATCACTAGCTTCCTAAAGAGAACACACCATATTTCAAGATATAAATACGGGTGGAAAATAAGAAATGCAAACTGTCACCCTGACACCAAATATTTTATTATTGCATTGGCACTCAAAAAAAAAAGCAAACTACAGTGAATTTCCACATTATATATGCTTTAAAGCAAACCAAAACATTTACCTTGGTGCCAGTAATGCTCTGGAACCCAGATCCCAGAGCCACATCTAAACCAGGGTTATCTGTGCTTCATGTAAGTTCATATTACATTCAGTGGTTACGTTTTAAGTAAGAACAGTGAAAAGAAAGACATTGTTAAATTGTTTCTGAAGATTTAGGAGAAACATGGATGGCAGATAGTGCAAATATAATAAAATAATATAAAGCCAGGTATACTTTAAATATTTGCTACACAGTCCAAGCTTTCTGTTGGTTTTGCACTAGATGGCAATGCTTTTTCCTTTAGATAAGGTGTGGTGATTCTTTCAAATGAGTAACCTGCCTCTTCTGCTGCTCAGTATTAAAAATAGGTCAGTAATGACCCTCTTTTACAGATAATTCTTTATCATTGAAAATAGCTCTTCTTATTCCAGGCTTTCCATGTTCAGATGAACATGGAAACATGTTCATTTCCATGTTCAGAGGCTTTAAAAAGTGACTGTAAAGAGACACTGTTCTACACGCAGTGAGCTGGGCTTTATTAGAATCGCGCACGTCACAGAACGTCTGCGGACGCCTTTATCCATCTAATTACGATATTACCTGGAAGAAAGGGGTGTGTGTGTGTGTGTGTGCGCGCGCGCACACGCAAATAGGTAATAATATCCTTTATTTGAAGGATGCTGTTCCTTTTTTGAATTGAAGTATAGTTGAGTTGCAATGTTAATTTCTGCTCTACAGCAAAGTGATTCAGTTATACACATACATACATTGTTTTTTTTGCATTCTTTCCCATATGGTTTATCACAGGATATTGAATATAATTCCTTGTGCTATACAGTAGGTCCTTGTTGATTACCTATTTTACACATATTAGTGTGTATATCTTAATCCCAAACTCCCAGTCCATCCCTCCCCCAGCCAGCTCCCCCGATGGCAACCACAAGTCTGTTCTCTATGTCTGTGAGTCTCTTCCTGCTTTGTAGATAACTTCATTTGTGTCGTATTTTATATTCCACATATAAATGATATCATATGATATTTGTCTTTCTCTGACTTCACTCAGTATGATAACCTCTAGGTCCACCCATGTTTCTGCAAATGGCATTATTTCATTCTTTTTCATGGTTGAGTAGTGAAAAATGCTATTCTTTTTTTTTTTTTTGCTTGCCTTGGCTCTTCGTTGCTGCACGTGGGCTTTCTCTAGTTGTGGTGAGTGGGGGCTACTCTTTGTTGCGGTGCGCGGGCTTCTCACTGCAGTGGCTTCTCTTGTTGCAGAGCATGGGCTCTAGGCACATGGGCTTCAGTAGTTGTGGCTTGTGGGTTCTAGAGTACAGGCTCAGTCGTTGTGGCTCGTGGGTTCTACAGCGCAGGCTCAGTAGTTGTGGCTTGCAGGCTCTAGAGCACAGACTCAGTAGTTGTGACACATGGGCTTAGTTGCTCCACGGCTTGTGGGATCTTCCCAGACCAGGGTTTGAACCCATGCCCCCTGCATTGGCAGGTGGATTCTTAACCACTGCGCCACCAGGGAAGCCCAAGAATGCTATTATTATACATGGATTGTACAGTCCTGCAGGGTGACCACAATAGGAATAGATATTGCTGGGGTGCAGGCAGGCCACCCCAAAATGTGCCTCCCTGGCATACTGATTATTTTGAATTAAAGTTACTTAAAAAACAGCCAATGCAGGAGGGACATTCTGACCCTCCTCTCTGTCCCCCTGAAGCAGGAAATAAATCCCCCCTGTGAAAGATTCCCTCCCTGCATCTGGACACAGAAGGACATCCTTACGGCCAGAGACAGGGAGTTCGGGTTGAGAAGCCTGTTATTTCTTTAACTGACTACCTCAAGCCCGAACTCTGATTAGATTCTTCACTAACTAAACACCGGTGTTCCTTTGTCCTGTTGATTCCTCACAAATGTATTGTTCCTTTGTCTAAAAGATATAAAAGCCGCCTGCTTTGGCCACTTCTTAGGTCCCATTTCTAGGAGACCTCTGTGCACACAGATTAAAATGTGTTTCCTTTTCTCCTGTTCATCTGTCTTGTGTTAATTTTATTATTAGTCCAGCCACAAGGACTCAAGAGGGGTAGGAGGGGAAATCTCCCCCTCCCCTACGATATTATAAGAGATTAAAGGTAACAGGCAACCATTTTCCTCAAACTGCCTATAAACACGTCTCATCACATGACTGTCACAGTCAGAGTCATTTATTCAGCACAACAAATATGTATAAAGGCGCTCTGTTCTGAAACAGCAAATATTTGCCTAAGAAATTCTAATACTTAATGGTCATACACATAAAGTACTTAATTTCATCTATCCTCCTGACACATGGTTTAGGACCTTATTATACTTAATGGAATGTGGGGTTTTTTCTAACTGAAATTATATTCATAAAAAGAAAATCATTGTTTCATTTCCATTCTATTCTATTTGGCATTACTGTGTTGTAATCAAGTAGAATTTTTGAAAGCGAAAGGATATAAAAATCGTCTTGAGGCAAAAGCAACTGAGAAAAGTAAATAAAAGGTCTTCTCATAGATACTAGCAATGTTATCACGTAAATGCATTAGGTGCTTTGTTTTATTAGTCACAGAAAAGCAAGTGTTCATGCTCTACACACACACACACACACACACACACAGAGTCACACATGAAGATATCGGTTTCATTTACAAATGTAAACATCTTGTTCTTTCTGTGTCTGAAGGCTCATGTCTCACAATGTAATCCACACCTCATTCCCTGTTCACGAACCGGGCTGTTATAGACCCCTGAGGACGGATGCCATGGCAGATGCCCCGGGTTGTATCTGTGGCCGGGGGTCTCCCAGACAGCCCTGAAGCCGCTCAGGTTCACCCTCTGGGCTTCAGCTGTGACCACCCCTCTGTCATCACCGACTGTGACAGCTCATGGCTTTGTGATGTGTGACCATTGGGCTGCTGGTCATTTTACCCTAATTAGGAGTTCCCACCTGGGCTGACACAAGCCTCACTTAACTGTGATCATGGATTCTGCTGGGGGAGAAATTGGGAAAAGATGCAGTCAGGTGGCTTGTCTCTGCAATGGCTACACAAACAGGTCAAAGATAGAACAGCAGAGGCTGGAGAGTCTACGTACAAGATGTGAGTCTATGTACTCGGATGCCCAGCACCCGGAGTGGGCTAACTCAACCAGCACTTAGTCAACGGGGTTGACCAGAACACCAAGATGTGCTTTACCATGTACCTCGGGCTTCTCATGGAATGGAGGCTGGCTACCAAAGATGCAGCATCCCATAAGCGTGTGGTCCTCACAGCCAGGCGGAAGCTGCAGGGTCTTACGTGGCTACACAGCATTACTTCTGCCCTACATGATGGATCCAGGAAGACACAGCCATCCCTGAGTCAAGGGGAGGGGACCTGGAATCCTCATAATTGATATGGTGGGTGGCAAAGAATGTGTGGGCACTTTTTAAAGTTGCCACACACAGCTACACCCACTGGATTGCCCCTCCATGGTTTGCTATCACAGTAAATCAAAGCACAGGTCAGCACTGCTGTTAAAAAAAAAGATGTCCAAATTTCACAGCACTTCTCAAGGATCTTAAGGAATTCAAGAAAGAACTGTGAAAATCCACGGGAATTCTGGAGCACAGGTATTATCGATTACTCTAGGATGGCCAACCTCAGGTTTCCTGTTTTCCAGTCCCTTGGAATCGTAAGTGGTTCAGTAATCATACACAAGAAAGCAGATAACAGACCGTGAACTGTGGTAGGTTTTGTCTTTAAGAGGAAGTAAAATGAGAATAACCACTGGCTCATTCAACACAAGTGCTTATTGTTAACCCTGAAGATGCACACTTCTTAAAGGAACATTTAGGGACATCTCTAAAGACGGGACTTTTTGAAATGCCTATATTTCCAAGACTAAACAGTGCTAAATGAGATCCTTAAGATTCTTCTCTTTCAGAACACACTACATAGATTGTAGTACCTCTACGTAGGTTCTTTATTTAAAATTTATTTCATTGAAGTATAGCTTATTTACAATGTTGTGTTCATTTCTGCTGTACAGCAAAGTGATTCAGTTATACATACATAGATTCTTTTTCATATTCTTTCCCGCTATGGTTTATCATAGGATACTGAATATAATTCCCTGTGCTCTACAGTAGGACTTTGTTGTTTATCCATCCTATATATAATAGTCTGCATTTACTAATCCCAAACTCCCAATCCATCCCTCCCCCAACCCCCTCCCCCTTGGCAACCACAAGTCTGTTTCTGTTTCATAGATAAGGTTCATCATTTGTGTCATATTTTAGATTCCACATATAAGTGATATCATATGGTATTTGTCTTTCTCTTTCTGAATTACTACACTTACTATGATAATCTCTAGGTCCATCCATGTTGCTGCAAATGGCATGATTTCATTCTTTTTTATGGCTGAGTAATATTCTACTGTATATATGGACCACATCTTCTTTATCCATCCCTCTATTGATGGACACTTAGGTTGTTTCCATGTCTTAGCTATTATGAGTAGTGCTGCTATGAACACTGCAGTGCATGTATCTTTCTGGATTAGTTTTGTCTTTATATATGCCCAGCAGTGCATCCCACATTTTAACTAGGTTGGGTTTTTAATACTTTTGTACTTTCTTCTATGACCCATGGACCAAGCAGACCTATTTTTCTTAAATTGCCAAATAGTGAAGGACTTCCAAGGTAATTGCTTTCATTGATTTTAACTTAATTCTGTTTGATCAAAGAATATACTTGATAGAACTCCAGTCTTTGAAAATGTGTTATGGTTTATTTTATGGCCCAGAGTATGGCTGATCCTTCTGGGTGTTTCATGCACACCTGAGGAGAGGATGTGTTCTACACTTGGCGGGGGGGGGGGGTGGGGGGGGGTGGGGGTGGTGGTGGTGAATGTTCTGCAGAGCTCAGTTATTTCAAAGTGTTTGAGGGGGCAGCTCACATCACCTTTACTCTTAGCGATATTCTACCTGTTACACCACTTACTGAGAGGGTAGGGTCGAACTCTGAATCTGTAATTGCGGATTTAACGATTTTCAACTTTAGGTCTCTCAGAATGGTGTTGCCTCTATTCTGAATCTCTGTTACTGTGTATACACATCTGTAATACGTTTATATTTTCCTGATGATTTAACCCTTTTTGTTAGGAAATGTCCTTTCTTTTTTAAAAATTTAATTTATTTATTTGGTTCCATCAGGTCTTAGTTGCGGCTCCCGGGCTCCTTAGTTGCAGCACGGGAACTCTTAGTTGTGGCGTGCGTGAGGGATCTACTTCCGTGACCAGGGATCAAACCCAGGCCCCCTGCATTGGGAGCGTGGAGTCTTATCCACTGCACCACCAGGGAAGTCCCAGCCTCACTTATTTAAAGTTTAAGTAAGTGATCATGGTCATGTAATATTGAAGACGGCTGTGGACACTTATTTCTCAGCATCTTCCTCATGACCGATCCAAAGTGACAAGAGTTACTTCTGAATGAGTTTCAGAAAAAATGGGCAGGATGAAGACTGGGTACACTGTGACACGACCCTTCTCGGTGACACACATCATTGCTAAGATCCCTGACAAACCTACAGGAGCAGGGTCCTTGCGGGAACCAGCCAAGGAGGTTTTCTGTACGAAGATGGTCCCGTGACACGGCAGTAGGCTTGTGTGTGGGCACCGGGAAGGTGGAGAGAAGCATGGGAACACAGCTGGGGACCTTTCAGAAACCAGAACTTGAGAGTGGACACATTATATGCTGTCCTTCTGCAAATGTCTACTGGGCATTTCTATAAACATTGGTATAAAGTATTGAGGAAGCTTAGAAGACGCTTCCTTCTCCTGGGGAGCTTCCCATTCGCCTGGGAAAAGCAGGCAAAGAAGTAAATAAATGTCAGTTAGGTCAGATGTCGATGAGTCGTGGTGCGCAAGATAAAACGGAGAGCACAGCTGCGACAGACTACAGGTTTGAAGGAGGACGCCTTAACATCATCGAAGGAACACTGCTCCACACAGAAAGAAGGGCAAGGGCAAACACCTTGGGATGACCATGCTTCTGCCACTGGGAGATGGAAGTGTGTGTCCTGGGTGGAGAGCTACTGAGCCTGTGAGGTCATAGAGGGTCTGGGGACCCGGTCAGCTGTGACCTTATAAGATTTACATGGACTTTGGGGGAAAAGTTTTCCCTGGAAAGACTTTGGAATTTTCTAGCTGGTGGCTAACATCACAATATTTGTACGTCTTCAGTAGTCACGATGCTTGCTTTGTTTGCAATAATTTTGCAAAGCAAACAAGTTGAAACAGAAGTGCTTTGAAAACAATTCAAAAGTCTAGAAAAGATCAGGGTTGGAGCCTTTGCATTTTAGCCTGTGCCAAAGCTGTTCATTAATACTTTATGGAGGGGCTTCCCTGGTGGCGCGGTGGTTGAGAGTCTGCCTGCCGATGCAGGGGACACGGGTTCGTGTCCAGGTCCGGGAAGATCCCACATGCCGCCGAGCGGCTGAGCCCGTGAGCCATGGCCGCTGAGCCTGCGCGTCTGGAGCCTGTGCTCCACAGCGGGAGAGGCCACAACATTGAGAGGCCCACGTACAGGAAAAAAAAAAAAAAAACTTTATGGAGAAGGCAGGGGAAAAATTATTTAGTCTTTTTTGCACAAATTATTGAAACCTCTGAAATATTTATTTTAAAAATAACAGGTGATTTTTTTTTCTTTCTCCCTTGCAGAAAAATAAACAACCCTGTTCAACCAACTGCTCCCTCCTTGGAAACAACTGTCTTGGCCACTTACCAACTCTTACTGAAAGTATATTATAAATAGAAAGCCAACATGACATTTTTTAAAATATCTTTATTGCAGTATACTTGCTTTACAATGGTGTGTTAGTTTCTACTGTATAACAAAGTGAATCACCTATATGTGTACATATATCTCCATATCTCTTCCCTCTTGCATCTCCCTCTCTCCCACCCTCCCTATCCCACCCCTCTAGGTGGTCACAAAGCACCGAGCTGATCTCCCTGTGCTATGCAGCTGCTTCCCACTAGCTACCTATTTTACATTTGGTACTGTATATATGTCCATGCCACTCTCTCACTTTGTCACAGCTTACCCTTCTCCCTCCCTGTGTCCTCAAGTCCATTCTCTATGTCTGCGTCTTTATTTCTGTCCTGCCCTTAGGTTCTTCAGAACCCTTTTTTTTTTTTTAGATTCCATATATATGTGTTAGGATACAGTATTTGTTTTACTCCTTCTGACTTACTTCACTCTGTATAACAGACTCTAGGTCCATCCACCTCACTACAAATAACTCAATTTCATTTCTTTTTAAGGCTGAGTAATATTCCATTGTATATATGTGCCACATCTTCTTTATCCATTCACCTGTTGATGGACACTTAGGTTGCTTCCATGTCCTGGCTATTGTAAATAGAGCTGCAGTGAACATTGTGGTACATGACTCTTTTTGAATTATGGTTTTCTCAGGGTATACGCCCAGTAGTGGGATTGCTGGCTCATATGCTAGTTCTATTTTTAGTTTTCTACGGAACCTCCATACTGTTCTCCATAGTGGCTGTATCAATTTACATTCCCACCAACAGTGCAAGAGGGTTCCCTTTTCTCCACACCCTCTCCAGCATTTACTGTTTGCAGATTTTTTGATAATGGCCATTCTGACTGGTGTGAGATGATATCTCATTGTAGTTTTCATTTGCATTTCTCTAATGATTAGTGATGTTGAGCATCCTTTCAGGTGTTTGTCGGCATATACCTTCTTTGGAGAAATGTCTATTTAGGTCTTCTGCCCGTTTTTGGATTGGGTTTTTTTTTTTTTTTTTTTTTTTTTTTTTTTTTTTTTTTTTTGCGGTACGCGGGCCTCTCACTGCTGTGGCCTCTCCCATTGCAGAGCACAGGCTCCGGACGCACAGGCTCAGCGGCCATGGCTCACAGGCCCAGCCGCTCCGCGGCATGTGGGATCCTCCCGGACCGGGGCACGAACCCGCGTCCCCTGCATCGGCAGGCGGACTCTCAACCACTGCGCCACCAGGGAAGCCCTGGGTTGTTTTTTTGTTACTGAGCTGCATGAGCTGCTTGTACATTTTGGAGATTAATCCTTTGTCAGTTGCTTCATTTGCAAATATTTTCTCCCATTCTGAGGGTTGTCTTTTCATCTTGTTTATGGTTTCCTTTGCTGTGCAAAAGCTTTTAAGTTTCATTAGATCCCATTTGTTAATTTTTGTTTTTATTTCCATTTCTGTAGGAGGTAGGTCAAAAAGGATCTTGATGTGATTAATGTCATAGAGTGTTCTGCCTATGTTTTCCTCTAAGAGTTTTATAGTGTCTGGCCTTACATTTAGGTCTTTAATCCTTAATCTTTAATTTTGACTCAACTTACCACTGGAACTTATTTATCTTTTACATATAGATCCCTAGTCCATAAATGATAAGAACTGCTATTATACAAAGAAACTGAACATAGTCCCTGCTTCCTGGTATTCAATATTTAAAATATTCATAAAAAAAAAATATTCATGATTTGGGGCTTCCCTGGTGGCGCAGTGGTTGGGGGTTCACCTGCCAATGCAGGGCACACGGGTTCGTGCCCTGGTCTGGGAAGATCCCACATGCTGAGGAGCGGCTGGGCCCGTGAGCCATGGCCACTGAGCGTGCATGTCTGGAGCCTGTGCTCTGCAATGGGAGAGGCCACAGCAGTGAGAGGCCCGTGTGCCGGAAGAAAAAAAAAAAAATGCAACCTCACATACAAAGGAAGTGGAAAATAGAAAGTGGAAATAGAAAGTGGAAAACCTTCTCAAGGAAAGAGGATTTGAGAGACTATTTGAATTACAATAAAAAGAGGGTTTTAATTTTTTTTTTTTTTAAGGAATCAACAGTAAGCCCAAACAAGCATTTGGTGTGTTTATAAAGAAGTCTTAAGTGGCTGAGGAAAATGTACTGAATGAAGTTTGGAAAGCCAACTCTTTTGAAGAGAACATCTTGTCTTGGGAGTATGACTTCAAGTAGCTGCCTCGTACTGTGAATTCTCTGGTACTGGCATTTTAGGGAGGCTACTTCATTGAAGATGTTTCAATGAAAATGTTTCCTACAGATTACTGATATGATCTATAGGTTTCAGGGAGAACTTGAGAAATTATGAAGACTTAGCTTTGCTGCCTTCCCTCTATTGAGTGTGACCCCGAAGATATGGACATAATTGCCCAGAAGAAGGGCTCTTATTTTCATGTATAGACACACAGGGATGGAAATGGTGGAAGAATCTCCTGATTGTGTGGAACTTTAATACTAAGACCTACTGAGCCACCGCAAAACACACTCACGTGATCCTAATGCCCAAGACAAAAGGAGCAGTTCTACAGGTTTTTAAATTTCTTTTTCTCCTCATCAAATAGACTCAGCTCTAGTCTTGCCTTCAAAGATGGTTTCAATCCACGCTTTTACATCCTGCTGTGTATGGAAGTTTGCTCTTGAGTCAGCAGACATGTGCCCAGAGAAGAAAAAACGTTACTCTAATGGGAAGAAGGGCAAGGAAATAGACCTCAATAGGCATTTAATGGATAAATGGAACATTTCACATTGAAGTGGGAAATTATGCACTTGATAGGTGCACAGGAGAAAAATCCTCGTGTAGGTTTGAAGCCAACAATCTCATCTCAGCCAACACATTACTAGAGTCATTTGTTACACGTACAACTGGTCGACCCTTTAACCACCCTTCCTTCCCTACAATGTGTTCTCCTGATGCCAGCTGCGTTTACTTAGTTGATTTCCACTCAACCTCAGCTTAAATACCACCACCCATTATTCACTCATTACTCACCCTTGATGATTTTGCAGTACCCCTTTATAACACTTTGCGCAGTTTTCACTGTGGCAATCTACACTGTACATTGCTGTGAAGACGGCAAGTTCTCCGTCACCGTATTCTTCACTACATCCCTAAATGCTGCCCAGAGATGCAAGATCTGGATGACAGTTGCTTACGATCGAAGTGACAGTCCAACAAACACCTCACCTAGCCTACCAGGCCTTTTTTCAAACTCATAGCAATACAGGAAAATCAGCGTCTTGCAATGTGATTTACTGTCCTGGAACTCTTGCACACAACTGGTGAAAATTAGATGTGTTTCCTTTAAACTTCCAAAAATCTGTCCTTCCTCACATTTACAGAGAGACGTGGGACGTGTACTTTCTCTGGTGTTTTTGTTTTGCTTTGCTCAACCATAAAATGTGAATACGTGAGACCCTCAAAGGATGGATTAGTGTGAGCTTTCATACCAGTAAGGATACATTTAAAATTTTCACTAAGTTTCTCTATGCATGCAAAAATACTCTGCTTGGTTCAACTTAAATTTTATACATAATACTTATAATCAACATGTTTATGTTTAATATTAAAGTATATTATATAAAAGTTATATTATACTATTATATATTATAAAAATATATGTAATATATATTAAATATTTTTATATATTTATATTAGAGATGTTTATTACGTATAATATGTATTCGCTATATGTATCTCATATTCGTTCTGTTTCTCTGGAGAACCCTAATACAAGCTTCATGAGCAATTATTAAACTTTACAGATGCTTTTTAGATTTGCAAACAATATTATGGGGTTTGAGAAACATATATTTGCTATATTTGATTGTTTCTCTCTCTTCTGAATCATTTATTTGTTATACTGTTGATACTTATTTTGATTATTCCTCCTCAATTAAAAAAGTGACTGTAGCACCTATTCCTCTCCAAATATGCCATGCTTCTCTCTTCTTCTCTTGCCAAATTCTTCAAGAGAGGTGTCTAAACAAGAGTACCCCTATCTCTCCTTTTCATGTCTCTCTGGAATACACCTCAAAGCTGAGGGCAGGGTGGGACTTATGGATGTCATACGGACATGAGCTGAAATGATGACTGACCGGGATGCACCCACATTTCAACCATCTCCACACCGTGAAGTACGATGGATCACGTCAAGTTCTGACCTAATGACATGCCACATGCCACCTCTGAGAAGAAACTTGCAATGTCATTGTGGGGTTCGGTGCAAACTCCTGTTTTTCCCTTTGCCCCGAGAATGGGCACTTCCCACAGAAAGAGCTATTTCTCCTCTGGTGTCCTGGAATGAGGAAACATGGAGCAGAGCCTTCCACGAGCTGCCGAGTGCATGGCCGGGAGGCTGAAATAAACATTGACCCGTGTCCACTACCACTGATGGTGGGTGCTGGGGCCACCAGCCAAGCGGGCTGAGGAAGACGTCTGTTATGTTCTCACACACCACGTGCCCCGAAACGACCCAAGGTCCATCTTCTGATTCTTAGAAGCCTGCAGGCAGACGTCTATATCTCTGGCTGTTCCTCCTCTCTCCCGATCTGTGCTCAATCTGCAAGCACGTGACGGAGGCTCTATTTCAAAGTGTTTGCAGAAACCAAACATGAGTCATTGCTAACACCAGGACCACCAGGAACAAATACCACCCTCTCATCCATTGCTCTGTTTTCCAACAAGACACCTGAGTGCTCTCACCCGGCCCAGCCGCTGTTAAGAAGTGAAATATACAATCTGATTAAAGTTAACGTTACAGCATGACATTTCTCCACTCAAAACTCACCGGGGGCTTTCTGTTTTGCTAAGGGTTAGAGACCACATTTCAAAAATGCTTCTGTGTCTCCACAATTCTCCCGTCTGTGTGTGACTTGCAAGGTACAGAGGGAAGCCCTGAGAATTTATGACCAATTGTTATTTAAACAGCTTATACATTACCTCAGTATTGACGGTAATTTTATTTATGCCTCACCCCAAAGTAACACCTGTGTTGTCAAGTTCATCTGTAATGTAAGGATAATAAGGGTCCTTATTTCAGAGGATGGCTAAAAGAATCCCAAGAGATATGCCGAAAACATTTAGACCAAAGCTTAATATATATCCTCCCAATTCAAAATATTTTCAAATTTCCAATTACTTTTTCTTGGATCCACCTTTTTTAAAAAAATTCTTTCTAAATTCCAAATAGATACGTACTTTCAAGTTCTCTTTTTACTTATGCTATACTAAGTTCAATGTTAAATGCATAATAACCTGTATGATTTTACTGTTGTGTCATTTGTGAGACTCCCTCGAAGCTTCAGCAGATAGAAAATTTTGGTTTGCTTTTTTAAAGTTCAAGCATTCTCCCATTGTTCTGCGAAATGTTTTAGACAGAATAATTAGTTAAACTTGATGAATCTTCTTTTCCAAATGTTTTATATGTTTTGTGATAGTTTATTGACATGTTCTCTCAGTCCTGAAAGAAGCGTGTTGAACTCTCCCACTCTAATTTTGCAGTCGTAGTTCTGTCGATGTCTGCTCCGGTGATTTCAGGATTTAGCATTCCTCATATGCTCTTTTAGGATTGTTATACCTTCCTGGTGTGTTTCATCTTTTACTCTTGTCCACTGTTCCTTTTTTCCCCCCCTTTCTTGCATTTTTTGCTAATTCTGTCTGATATTACTACAGCCATAACAGCTTACTTAAACTTAGTGTTTGTTGGGTTTTTATTAATTTTATCCTGAATGTGCACACAAGGTGTCTTGGTTCAGAGGTGGATTTCCTGTGAAGAATCTCACAGGAAATAATAAGTGCATTCCTGGGGTTTGCCCCAGTCCTCACGGGGGTGGTGGTGGGGGTGGTGGGGGGTGGGGGGGGTGGATACAATAAGAAACAAGTCAATTGTTCAAAGTAAAGAGCCTAACATCCTGGGAGGCAGGAAAAATGAGTTTTCTTTGTGTGGACAAGTCAAAGGGGAAGCTGTCCTCTGAAGGAGTCCGCTCCTTCCTCCAGCCTTTGGAATGTAAATAAAACCTCCCCAGGAGCCTGAGACACCTGTCGATTTTATCCCTACCAATGGCCATAAGGTCATGGGATCATTCCTCCTTGAAGTGTAAATACCCCAAGTGAATACCAGTCTTCTAGGGACCTTGGGGCTTAACCTAAAGATAAGTCTGAGTTCTAACCAGTTACTTTCGGGGGAGATAAGAGAAGTTTTATTATCCTGTTGGATCAGAACAAGTATTTCCTTCATTAGAGAAACAAATGGCTACACACCTAACCCTTATGGCATGTGAAAATGTTTCCAGGAGAAGTGAAAGGTAACATTTCCTAATTTTATATCATATATACTTCAGTGTCCCACTGACTGAAGCTTTTTTGTTTTGTTTTGTTTTCTTTAAAGAAACACTGAAAAAGCCAGAAAAGTTTTCTTGCTCCAAAATGATTTTTTTAGGATTTTCATGGTATATTCCTTTCCAGTGTGTTTGCATCTTTATATCTAAGAAGTGTATCTGGTAAAGAACATACATTGTACATTTTTCACAGAGTCTGATTCTCTTTGCATGTTACGTGGAGAGGATAGTAAATTTTAAATAAGTTTATTACTGTATATGTATGTGCAAACACAGATGACAGGTAAACTTAGGTAAATTATATACTGTAACATTTAATAGGATCTATCTACCTAGCTAGCTATTTGTCTATCTACATACAATTTCATTCTGTCAATTTCGAGTTCTGTGTATTTCACCAAAATTAACAAAAGAAAAAAAGGTATTAGACTTAGTAGTCACTCTTTTGGGAACCTCTTCACTCAAGCGACTGTATGGCTTGCTGTCCTCCACTCATCAGATCTCTGCCCGGGTGCCCTGTGTTATGTTTCCATATAACTCTCATCAGTCTCCTACACCGTGGGTTTATTTCTCTGTTTCCTGTCTCCCCTCCCGGAACAGCAGCTCTGTGGATCCGTGCCTGTGTGGGCCGCTGTTTTCTCTGCCGCAAGCCTAGAACAATGGCCTTCCCCCAGCATGGGCTCCACGGAGACCTGCTGAACCCTCGGTATTGGCACCTGTGAAAATACCCACTTTCTGGACGGTAGGCATGGCGTGAGTGCCTACTCTGCTCTCTGCTGTGCTTTTTGAAACTGGAGCATAGCTAATTTACAATGTGGCGTGAGCTTCGGGTGTAGGGCAAAGCGATTCAGTTATACGTATACATACATATATACTCTTCATACGTACATTTTTTCAATTTCACTGCAGTAGCGTTGCTTTACAATGTTGTTAGTTCCTGCTGCACAGCAAAGTGAATCGGCTCTACGTTTACATACATCCTGTCTTCTCTGGATTCCCTTCCCGTTTAGGTCACCACAGAGCAGTGAGTAGAGTCCCCTGTGCTCTACGGCAGGTTCTCATACATACATATTCTTTGTCAGATTCTTTTCCATTATAGGTTATTCCAAGACACTGAACATCTGCACTTTTTAATAGTTATTTTTTAAAAATCTGAGACACCCCTTCATTCCACAGACACTGAATGTGTCTCCTAACACAGTCACCAGATGGCTACAATTTAGGAAAGTTCATTAAGTGCTGTCCTTGAGCGCAGGTAACCTGTTAGGCAGGATTTGAGAGGAAGCTCTCATACGTTTCCAGCGTGACTTATTTGTGCTGAGAGCGGCTTTTTCCTAAAACGCGGGACTAGCTAACATGCAACTGTAACTCAGGGACGGGGAGGGGGAAGCAATTCCACAGTCCATGGACAGTAAACATGGTGACAAACAACGGAGCTCGGAGCCATGGCCCCACAAGAACGCCATACCCGCCATCTGGCAAAATAAATACACACACCGAGACGAAAATAAAGAACAAACAGACACTATGCACGTTAAAAGCAGTGCACGGATAATGGGGGAGACAGTGGTCCCTGCCCTTCCAGAGGGAAGCTACCCCTCTGGACGTTTGTACAAACTACGGGACTGTCTCCTCTAGTTGGGTCAATGCCTATTTTCATGATTGAAACGGGCCACACGCGTTATCTTGAAGTTAGCACAGACCCTGGAGGTGTGACCAGGGTTTGCATTTTTCCCCATCTGCATGGATGGATCTGTGGGATTCTGGATGGCCCGAGGGGCGCACAGGAGGCTTGGGGAGGAGAGATTTCTGGAGAGAAAACTGCGTGGCAAGATGAAGACCCTTGCTCCTGCTATCCCCATTTGGAGACCTGAGCCCGGCTCTTTCTGAGCCTGAAAACTTCTCCCTAACAATACTAAAGTTGAGACTAAAACATAATAATAGCAATAACAATAATAACTATTATTAGAATATGAAGCAACGAGCAGGGGCTGCTTTGGCTACACCAGCAAATGCCTGAGATCCCCCTGGAACGATACAGTCACTGTGGAATCCACGTCATCAATTATCAGGGGGCATGTTTCTAGGACATGCATTCTCAGTGGTGACAATACTGCCCCTAAAAGGGGCCCAAAAGGGATTCCTTGTGGGTTAGAAAGAATCACGCTCTTGCACCTACAAAGCCCAGACACAACTAGTGTATGTAACCAGACAGACCGTTATTTCTGCAATTAAGATTTCACGGAGGTGGGGCTGGCTGAAGAAGAAAGATCTCAAAAGGCTTCTTGGAAAAAGAGGGTGTGATGGCTGCTTTATGGATGTGGATGTGCGTGTGCGTGTGTGTGTGTGTGTGTCCCTTTTGGGGCTTTATATACGTGTATCCAAATTTATCTGCCCCAAAGCCTAGCCATCTCCTCTGACTCAGAATTACTCCATTACCTGGGTCCATATACACTTCTACTGAACATGTCTTCCACGGTCTCTGTGTATTTATATTGTCTTTTAATTGGGTCCTCATCCATTTCTACTCTGCTTGTAAAAGAGAAGGTGAGCCAGCCAATTACCAGCTGGACTGCAGTTCTTGCATTTGATAACAGAGCGTAAGCTATTTCAGGAATATCTCCATTTCTTCCTTTACCACTGATTTGGGTAGTCACACAAGCTTATAAATCCTGCTTTGTTCAGTAAAGTTAGATAATTTGTGCTGATGTGCAAAAGAGAAAGGAAGCTCCTGAGGGATGATGTCAGACAAAATTAAAAGAGAGGAACTAAAATTTCTGCAGAGAATTTTGCTTTCACCTTTCAGGAGAACGGAAAACCCTTTACGTCGCATCCAATAACCCAGAGAAGACCAGTGAGAATGGGCCATTCAAGGTTTATATGCGTAATATTCATCTTGATGATGAAAATGACAGAGAGCCTTCAACTTTTTTGTCAAGTAGCAAAAATAACGTAGAAGGAAACCACATATAAATCCCGAAGCCTGAGGGAGGGTCTGGCTTGCATGTTTGCAGAGAATTATCGGGATCATATGTCGAAAAGCATGACTCCCTGAGTTATGGGGCTGAGGAGGGTCTCTGGAGTTGTGGGATCAGGTCCGCTCTAGGCCTCCAGGGAATGTCCTGGAGCCTTTGCTTAGGGGGAGGAGTCCCAGAAGCTCCACTGGCATCAACTCATGACAGGAAAGAGGGACACAGCAGGGGGAAGAGGATCCTGCCCTCGGCCCCGACAGTCCCACCCAGGGGCTTGAATCCTTCACGCGGAATTGGTGAGCGATGGCTCCCACCGTGCCCCAGAAGCTGTGGGCAGGTAGAGGACACGCAGTGCGCTCTGCCCTGAAAGGCTTACACACAGCGATGTTCAATCGCGACTACATTTATTAGAGCTGTCAGAGCCCCAAGTACTACCCGTGGAATGCTGACTATACTGCAGGTGGTTTACTAAGAACTCAGATGAATAAGAAAAGACGAAGAAACACGCTTCTGACCTTCGTTGGTGAAAGGAGAGTGAGGGATACAGATTCACATGCTAATAACAACACTGTACGTGAAATCCTACAATAATGTCATGGATGAGGTGGAAAGACGGCACCAGGAAGCTGGAGAGGGTGGGAACACGGGCAGTCTGAAAACTTACGTGAGGAATGTGACGCACACAGGATGCTTTGAAGGGGGACTGGGATTTCTAAACAAAGAGCTCGGAAGAGGGAGAAATACGGCCATCCTCAGAGGCACCCATTCATTTAAAACCCCAGGAAATAGCAAACAGCATCAGGGAGCTGGGATAGTATGTGTGGAGGTCACCGTGAAAGCGGAGATTTAGAAAAGAAATATCAGACTTCGTTCTGAAGACGCTTACGTGCCCAACAGCTCTCAGTTTCAACTTCGCCACAACAGAAATGGGTATCTATCGAGTTATGCAGAAGCAGTCACACTCCACTTCTTTCTGATCACACTTCTCCCAGGAACTCACGAAATACAGAAGAAACAAGGTTTGGATTCTCAAATTTAATTCTGAACTTTCAGCTCCACCATACAGATCAATGGCAATGCCTTAAACTAAAAAAGAATATTTTAGGAATTGTAGATCTTCGTGTCTGTCCGTCTGTCTCTCGCTCTCTCACATTTAAATTTTACGTTAAATTAGTAATAAATGTAAGCACATAATTTGATTATTTCACCCTCAAAAGAACAGTTATTCCCATGGTAACATTTAAGTTTCAGCAGAAGAATCCAAATGTAAAGAAATGAAGCAGGAGGAATTATTTCAATCAAAGAAATAGAGGGTCTCCAAAAGCATCAAAGATGCTAAGAGGTCTCTTGTCAATTGGATTAAAACATATATTTACGTTGTAGGTGTAAGTGATGTTCATCTTTATTATCTGTCATTTAAACCCAGATATGATGGCATTCAGAAATACAGCTTAGTATTTCAAAAAACGGCAGTAAAAAGAAAGAGGGAAAGTGCGAAGAAGAAGTCTCCGAGGAAACAGAAGATTTGAAGGAAATATTTCTATCCCTATAAACACCAGGGCAAATTTACTGTCCAAAATCACGTTAAGAATAAAGGGTTGGATCCACCAGAGGGCAGAGAGCAGAAGCAAGAACTACAATCCTGCAGCCTGTGGGACGAAAACCACATTCACAGAAAGAGAGACAAGATGAAAAGGCAGAGGGCTATGTACCAGATGAAGGAACAAGATAAAGCCCCAGAAAAACAACTAAAAGTGGAAAGAGGCAACCTTCCAGAAAAAGAATTCAGAATAATGATAGTGAAGATGACCTGGCACCTTGGAAAAACAACGGAAGCAAAGATCAAGAAGATGCAAGAAATTTTAACAAACACCTAGAAGAATTAAAGAACAAACAGAGATGAACAATACAATAACTGAAATGAAAACTACACTAGAAGGAATCAATAGCAGAATAACTGGGGCAGAAGAACGGATAAGTGACCTGCAAGACAGAATGCTGGAATTCACTGCCACAGAACAGAATAAAGAAAAAGAATGAAAAGAAATGAAGACAGCCTAAGAGACCTCTGGGACAACATTACACACACCAACATTCTCATTATAGGGGTCCCAGAATGAGAAGCGAGAGAGAAAAGACCCGAGAAAATATCTGAACAGATTATAGTCAAAAACTTCCCTAATGTGAGAAAGGAAATAGCCACCCAAGTCCAGGAAGCGCAGAGAGTCCCAGGCAGGATAAATCCAAGGAGAAACACACCAAGACACATAGTAATCAAATTGACAAAAATTAAATCCAAAGAAAAATTATTAAAAGCAACAAGGGAATAATGACAAACAACATACAAGGGAACTCCCATAAGGTTAACGACTGTTTTCTCAGCAAAAACTCTACAAGCCAGGAGAGAGTGGAACGATTTATCTAAAGTGATGAAATGGAATAACCTATAACCAAGATTACTCTACCCGGCAAGGATCTCATTTGGATTCGACGGAGAAGTCAAAAGCTTTACAGACAAGCAAAAGCTAAGAGAATTCAGCACCACCAAACCAGCTTTACAACAAATGCTAAAGGAACTTCTCTAAGTGGGAAACACAAGAGAATAAAAGGGCTGACAAAAACAAACCCAAAACAATTAAGAAAATGGTAACAGAAACATACATATTGATAATTATCTTAAATGTGAATGGATTAAATGCTCCAAACAAAAGACACAGGCTCACTGAATGGATACAAAACAAGACCCATATATGTGCTGTCTATAAGAGACCCACTTCAGACCTAGGGACACATACGGACTGAAAGTGAGGGGATGGAAAAAAGATATTTATTCCATGCAAATGGAAATCAAATGAAAGCTGGAGTAGCAATACTCATATCAGATAAAATAGACTTTAAAATAAGAGACAAGGAAAGACACTACATAATGATCAAGGGATCAATCCAAGAAGAAGATACAACAATTATAAATATATATGCACCCAACATAGGAGCACCTCAATACATAAGGCAAATGCTAACAGCTATAAAAGAGGAAATCAACAGTAACACAATAATAGTGGGGGACTTTAACACCTCACTTACACCAATGGACAGATCATCCAGACAGAAAATTAATAAGGAAACACAAGCTTTAAATGACACAATAGACCTGATAGATTTAATTGATATTTATAGGACATGCCATCCAAAAAAAGCAGATTTCACTTTCTTCTCAAGTGCGCATGGAACATTATCCAAGATAGATCACATCTTGGGACACAAATCAAGACTCGGTAAATTTAAGGAAACTGAAATCATATCAAGCATCTTTTCCAACCACAACACTATGAGATCAGAAATCAATTACAGGGAAAAAAACGTTAAAAACACAAACACATGTAGGTTAAATAATACGGTACTAAATAACCAAGAGATCACTGAAGAAATCAAAGAGGAAATCAAAAAATACCTAGAGACAAATGACAATGAGAACACGACGATCCAAAACCTATGGGGATGCAGCAAAAGCAGTTCTAAGAGGGAAGTTTATAGCAATACAATCCTACCTCAAGAAACAAGAAAAATCTCAAAAAAATAATCGAACCTCAAACCTAAAGGAATCAGAGAAAGAAGAACAAATAAAACCCAAAGTTAGTAGATGGAAAGAAATCATAAAGATCAGAGCAGAAATAAATGAAATAGAAACAAAGAAAGCAATAGCAAATATCAATAAAACTAAAAGCTGGTTCTTTGAGAAGATAAACAAAATTGATAAACCTTTAGCCAGACTCATCAAGAAAGAGAGGGAGAGGACTCAAATCAATAAAATTAGAAATGAAAAAGGAGAAGTTACAGTGGACACCGCAGAAATACAAAGCATCCTGAGAGACTACCACAAGCAACTCTATGCCAATAAGATGGACAACCTGGAAGAAATGGACAAATTCTTGGGAGGTACAGAGGTCCCTGATTGAGAACCAATATCTTACAAGCAGTTTTAGAAAACCTTCCCAGATCTGGTCAAACCAAAGCTCCTGGGTAGGAATAGAGACATCTACATAGGGAATCAGTACCCTACTGGATACTTAAAACAGGACAAGCTTTGGGAAGTGTTCTGGGAAGACTTTGTCACTGAAAAGTATGGTTTGAGATGAGAACCAATGACATCTCCTGGGGTGTTTGTTAGAAATGCGGGGTTCCAGGCTCAATACTAAACACGCTCCATCAGAACCAGCAGCACCAATAAATTTCTTTGGTGGGGTCACTGAGCATGTTCCCATTTGAAATGCACTGTGCAGAGAATGTCACCAGGATCAGATCTCAGAAAGTCGGCTTGTGGTTAATTATATCAGGGTAGATTCTAAGTACACTGGAACCTTGGTCAGGAATCCTTGAGGGAACCAGGTGTTTTTAGGGGCGAGGTTCAAAACCTTCCTTGCATTATTTAGATAGGAGTTGTGAAATCTAAGACGTGAAAACAACGATCACAGAGAAAACAGGAAATCAAGACAGATATTTATAAACCGGAAAAAAGAGGCTTCACAGTTACAGAAACGTGGACAAATTTGAGAAGGAAACCCAATGTTCCTTGCAGTACTAGCTACAATAGCCACGACATGGAAG
Source organism: Phocoena phocoena (assembly GCF_963924675.1). Classification (NCBI taxonomy): domain Eukaryota; kingdom Metazoa; phylum Chordata; class Mammalia; order Artiodactyla; family Phocoenidae; genus Phocoena; species Phocoena phocoena. Next base: position 3,078,093 of record NC_089240.1, read on the forward strand.
CAACCTAAATGCCCATCGACAGAGGAATGGATAAAGATGTGGTACAGGAACTTCCCTGGTGGTGCAGTGGTTAAAAAAACTGCCTGGCAATGCACGGGACATGGGTTTGAGCCCTGGTCTGGGAAGATCCCACATGCCACGGAGCAACTAAGCCCGTGCGCCACAACTAATGAGCCTGTGCTCTAGAGCCCGTGTGCCACAACTACTGAGCCTGTGAGCCACAAATACTGAGCCCACATGCCTCAACTACTGAAGCTCACACTCCACAACAAGAGAAGCCACGGCAATGAGAAGCCCGTGCACCGCAACAAAGGGTAGTTCCCACTCGCCGCAACTAGAGAAAGCCCACGCGCAGCAACGAAGACCCAACACAGCCAAAAACTAATAATAAATTAAATTTTAAAAAGATGTGGTACATATATACAATGGAATACCACTCAGCTATAAAAAAGAATGAAATAATGTCATTTGCAGCAACATGGATGGACCTAGAGATTATCATACTAAGTGAAGTAAGTCAGAGAAAGACAAGTATTATATGATACCACTTATATGCTGAATTTAAAAAATAATACACATGAACTTATCTATGAAACAGAAACAGACTCACAGACATAGAGAACAGACCTGTGGGTCCCAAAGTGGGGGGTGGCGGTGGGGGGAGGAAAGGAAGGATGGGAGGCTGGGGTTAGCAGATGTAAGCTTTTATACATAGAATGGATGAACAACAAGGTCCTACTATATAGCACAGGGAACCATATTCAATATCCTGTGATAAACCATCATGGAAAAGAATATATTAAAAAAAGAATTTATATATATATACAACTGAATCACTTTGCTGTACAGCAATAATGAACACAACACTGTAAATCAACTAGACTTCAATTAAAAAAAGAAAAGAAAACCTCCTATTCTATAGCTTTCACAGTAGGAGATTAGATAGGAAAATACAAACAGGAATATGTGAAAGAAAGAAAAAAATGATATTGGGACCAAAAGAAAAGAGAAAACAAAGTAAAGAAAGATAATATTGGAGACGGGGGAAGATGGCGGAAGAGTAAGACGTGGAGATCGCCTTCCTCCTCACGGATACACCAGAAATACATCTACACGTGGAACAACTCCTACAGAACTCCTACTGAAGGCTGGCAGAAGACCTCAGAGCTCCCAAAAGGCAAGAAACTCCCCACGTACCTGGGTAGGGCAAAAGAAAAAAAGAAAAAACAGAGACAAAAGACTAAGGACGGCACCTGCACCAGTGGGAGGGAGCTGTGAAGGAGGAAAAGTTTCCACACACTAGGAAGCCCCTCCGCGGGCGGAGACTGCGGGAGGCAGAGGGGGGAGTTTCGGGACCGCGGAGTAGTGCACAGCGACGGGTGCGGAGGGCAAAGCGGGGAGATTCCTGCACAGACGATCGGTGCCGACCAGCACTCACCAACCCGAGAGGCTTGTCTGCTCACCCGCCGGGGCGGGCGGGGCTGCGAGCTGAGGCTCGGGTTTTGGTTTTGGACGGAGCTCAGGGAGAGGACTGGGGTTGGCGGCTTGAACATAGCCTGAAGGGGTTAGTGCACCACGACTAGCCGGGAGGGAGTTCGGGGAAAAGCCTGCACCGGCCGAAGAGGCAAGAGACTTTTTCTTCCCTCTTTGTTTCCTGGTGCGCGAGGAGAGGGGTTTAAGAGCGCTGCTTAAAGGAGCTCCAGAGACGGGCGCGAGCCGCGGCTAAAAGCGCGAACCCCAGAGACGGGCGGGAGTCGCGGCTAAAAGCGCGAACCCCAGAGACGGGCGGGAGACGCTAAGGCTGCTGCTGCCGCCACCAAGGGGCCTGTGTGCGAGCACAGGTCACTCTCCACACCCCTCTTCCGCGGAGCCTGTGCAGCCCGCCACTGCCAGGTTCCCGGGATCCAGGGACAACTTCCCCGGGACAGCGCACGGCGGGCCTCAGGCTGGTGCAACGTCACGCCGGCCTCTGCCGCAACGTCACGCCGCCTCTGCCGACGCAGGCCGGCCCCGCACGCAGTGCCCCTCCTTCCCCCATCCCCCAACCCCCGGCCTGAGTGAGCCGGAGGCCCCGAATCAGCGGCTCCTTTAACCCCGTCCTGTCTGAGCGAAAAAACAGACGCCCTCCAGCGACCTACACGCAGAGGCGGGGCCAAATCCAAAGCTGAGCTCCTGTGAGCTGTGAGAACAAAGAAGAGAAAGGGAAATCTCTCCCAGCAGCCACAGAAGCAGCGGATTAAAGCTCCACAATCAACTTGATATACCCTGCATCTGTGGAATACCTGAATAGACAAGGAATGATCCCAAATTGAAGAGGTGGAATTTAGGAGCGAGATCTATGATATTTTTTCCCTTTTCCTCTTTTTGTGAATGTGTACGTGTATGCTTCTGTGTGAGATCTTGTCTGTATACTCTTGCTTCCACCATTTGTCCTATGGCTCTATCCGTCCATGGTTTTTTTAAAAAAAAAAATTTTTTTTTTCTTAATAATTAATTTTAATTGTAATAACTTTATTGAACTTTACCATCGTTCTTTCTTTCTTTCTTTCCTTCCCTCCTTTAGACAGCGAATCACCCCAGGTTGAGGGGGTGGTCTCTGGGAGCAGGATTTATGATTTTTCCCCCTTTGCCTCTCTTTGTGAACGTGTATGTGTATGCTTCTGTGTAAGATTTTCTCTGTATAGCTTTGCTTCCAACATTTGTCCTAGGGCTCTATCCGTCCGTGGTTTTTTTTAAAAAAAAATTTTTTTTTCTTAATAATTAATTTTAATTGTAATAACTTTATTGTACTTTACCTTCGTTCTTTCTTTCTTTCCTTCCTTCCTTCCCTCCTTTAGACAGCGAATCACCCCAGGTTGAGGAGGTGGTCTCTGGGAGCAGGATTTATGATTTTTCCCCCTTTGCCTCTCTTTGTGAATGCGTATGTGTATGCTTCTGTGTAAGATTTTCTCTGTATAGCTTTGTTTCCAACATTTGTCCTAGGGTTCTATCCGTTCTTTTTTTTTTTTTTTCTTTCTAAATATTTTTTAGTACAATAACTATATTATACTTTATTTTATTTTTACTGTATCTTCTTTCTTTCTGTCTTTTTTCCTTCTTTCCCTCCTTCCTTCCTCCCTTCCTCCCTCCCTCCCTCCCTCCTTTCTTTCCTTCTTTGCTTCTTTCTTCCTTCCTTCCTTTCCTCCTTTCCTTCTTTCTTTCCTCATACTTCTACTAATTCTCTCTACATTTTCTCCTTCTTTCCCTCCTTCCTTCCTCCCTCCCTCCCTCCCTCATTTCTTTCCTTCTTTGCTTCTTTCTTCCTTCCTTCCTTTCCTCCTCTCCTTCTCTTTCCTCAAACTTCTACTAATTCTCTCTACATTTTCTCCTTCTTTCCCTCCTTCTTTCCTTCCTTCCTCCCTCCCTCCCTCCCTCCTTCCCTCCTTTCTTTCCTTCTTTGCTTCTTTCTTCCTTCCTTCCTTTCCTCCTTTTCCTCTTTCTTTCCTCATACTTCTACTAATTCTCTCTACATTTTCTCCTTCTTTCCCTCCTTCCTTCCTTCCTTCCTCCCTCCCTCCCTCCTTTCTTTCCTTCTTTGCTTTTCTTCCTTCCTTCCTTTCCTCCTTTCCTTCTTTCTTTCCTCATACTTCTAATAATTCTCTCTACTTTTCCTCCCTTTTATTCTGAGCCGTGTGGATGAAAGGCTCTTGGTGCTCCAGCCCAGGACACAGGGCTCTGCCTCTGAGGTAGGAGAGCCAACTTTAGGACACTGGTCAACAAGAGACCTCCCAGCTCCACATAATATTAAACGGTGGAAATCTCCCAGAGACCTCCATCTTAACACCAGCACCCAGCTTCACTCAACGACCAGCAAGCCACAGTGCTGGACAACCTATGCCAAACAACTAGCAAAACAGGAACACAACCCCACCCATTAGCAGAGAGGCTGCCTAAAATCATAACAACGCCACAGACACCCCAAAACACACCACCAGACGTGAACCTGCCCACTAGAGAGACAAGATCCAGCCTCATCCAGCACAACACAGGCACTACTCCCCTCCACCAGGAAGCCTACACAACCCGCTGAAACAACCTTAGCCACTGGAGACAGACATCAAAAACAACGGGAACTACGAACGTGCAGCCTGCAAAAAGGAGACCCCAAACACAGTAAGATAAGCAAAATGAGAAGACAGAAAAACACACAGCAGATGAAGGAGCAAGATAAAAACCCACCAGACCTAACAAATGAAGAGGAAATAGGCAATCTACCTGAAAAAGAATTCAGAATAATGATAGTAAGGATGATCCGAAATCTTGGAAATAGAATAGACAAAATGCAAGAAACAGTTAACAAGGACCTACAAGAACTAAAGATGAAACAAGCAACGATGAACAACACAATAAATGAAATTAAAAGTACTCTAGATAGGATCAATAGCAGAATAACTGAGGCAGAAGAACGGATAAGTGACCTGGAAGATAAAGTAGTGGAAATAACTACTGCAGAGCAGAATAAAGAAAAAAGAATGAAAAGAACTGAGGACAGTCTCAGAGACCTCTGGGACAACATTAAACGCACCAACATTCGAATTATAGGGGTTCCAGAAGAAGAAGAAAAAAAGAAAGGGACTGAGAAAATATTTGAAGAGATTATAGTTGAAAACTTCCCTAATATGGGAAAGGAAATAGTTAATCAAGTCCAGGAAGCACAGAGAGTCCCATACAGGATAAATCCAAGGAGAAATATGCCAAGACACATGTTAATCAAACTGTCAAAAATTAAATACAAAGAAAGCATATTAAAAGCAGCAAGGGAAAAACAACAAATAACACACAAGGGAATCCCCATAAGGTTAACAGCTGATCTCTCAGCAGAAACCCTACAAGCCAGAAGGGAGTGGCAGGACATACTGAAAGTGATGAAGGAGAAAAACCTGCAACCAAGACTACTCTACCTAGCAAGGATCTCATTCAGATTTGATGGAGAAATTAAAACCTTTACAGACAAGCAAAAGCTGAGAGAGTTCAGCACCACCAAACCAGCTTTACAACAAATGCTAAAGGAACTTCTCTAGATAAGAAATGCAAGAGAAGGAAACGACCTATAATAACGAACCCAAAACAATATAGAAAATGGGAATAGGAACAAACATATCGATAATTACCTTAAATGTAAATGGACTAAATGCTCCCACCAAAAGACACAGATTGGCTGAATGGATACAAAAACAAGACCCTTATATATGCTGTCTACAAGAGACCCACCTCAGACCTAGAGACACATACAGACTGAAAGTAAGGGGATGGAAAAAGATATTCCATGCAAATGGAAACCAAAAGAAAGGTGGAGTAGCAATTCTCATATCAGACAAAATAGACTTTAAAATAAGGACTATTAAAAGGGATAAAGAAGGACACTACATGATGATCAAGGGATCGATCCAAGAAGAAGATATAACAATTGTAAATATTTATGCACCCAACATAGGAGCACCTCAATACGTAAGGCAAATACTAACAGCCATAAAAGGGGAAATTAACAGTAACACATTCATAGTAGGGGACTTTAACACCCCACTTTCACCCATGGACAGATCATCCAAAATGAAAATAAATAAGGAAACACAAGCTTTAAATGATACATTAAACAAGATGGACTTAATTGATATTTATAGGACACTCCATCCAAAAACAACAGAATACACATTTTTCTCAAGTGCTCATGGAACATTCTCCAGGATAGATCATATCTTGGGTCACAAATCAAGCCTTGGTAAATTTAAGAAAACTGAAATTGTATCAAGTATCTTTTCCGACCACAACGCCATGAGACTAGATATCAATTACAGGAAAAGATCTGTAAAAAATACAAACACATGGAGGATAAACAATACACTACTTAATAATGAAGTGATCACTGAAGAAATCAAAGAGGAAATAAAAAAATACCTAGAAACAAATGACAATGGAGACACAACGACCCAAAACCTATGGGATGCAGCAAAAGCAGTTCTAAGGGGGAAGTTTATAGCAATACAAGCCCACCTTAAGAAGCAGGAAGCATCTCGAATAAACAACCTAACCTTGCACCTCAAGCAATTAGAGAAAGAAGAACAAAAAAGCCCCAAAGCTAGCAGAAGGAAAGAAATCATAAAAATCAGATCAGAAATAAATGAAAAAGAAATGAAGGAAACGATAGCAAAGATCAATAAAACTAAAAGCTGGTTCTTTGAGAAGATAAACAAAATAGATAAACCACTAGCCAGACTCATCAAGAAAAAAAGGGAGAAGACTCAAATCAATAGAATTAGAAATGAGAAAGGAGAAATAACAACTGACACTGCAGAAATAAAAAAAATCATGAGAGATTACTACAAGCAACTCTATGCCAATAAAATGGACAATCTGGAAGAAATGGACAAATTCTTAGAAATGCACAACCTGCCAAGACTGAATCAGGAAGAAATAGAAAATATGAACAGACCAATCACAAGCACTGAAATTGAAACTGTGATTAAAAATCTTCCAACAAACAAAAGCCCAGGACCAGATGGCTTCACAGGTGAATTCTATCAAACGTTTAGAGAAGAGCTAACACCTATCCTTCTCAAACTCTTCCAAAATATAGCAGAGGGAGGAACACTCCCAAATTCCTTCTACGAGGCCACCATCACCTTGATACCAAAACCAGACAAGGATGTCACAAAGAAAGAAAACTACAGGCCAATATCACTGATGAACATAGATGCAAAAATCCTCAACAAAATACTAGCAAACAGAATCCAACAGCACATTAAAAGGATCATACACCATCATCAAGTGGGGTTTATTCCAGGAATGCAAGGATTCTTCAATATACGCAAATCTATCAATGTGATAAACCATATTAACAAATTGAAGGAGAAAAACCATATGATCATTTCAATAGATGCAGAGAAAGCTTTCGACAAAATTCAACACCCATTTATGATAAAAACCCTCCAGAAAGTAGGCATAGAGGGAACTTTCCTCAACATAATAAAGGCCATATATGACAAGCCCACAGCAAACATCATCCTCAATGGTGAAAAACTGAAAGCATTTCCACTAAGATCAGGAACAAGACAAGGTTGCCCACTCTCACCACTCTTATTCAACATAGTTTTGGAAGTTTTAGCCACAGCAATCAGAGAAGAAAAGGAAATAAAAGGAATCCAAATCGGAAAAGAAGAAGTAAAGCTGTCACTGTTTGCAGATGACATGATACTATACATAGAGAATCCTAAAGATGCTACCAGAAAACTACTAGAGCTAATCAATGAATTTGGTAAAGTAGCAGGATACAAAATTAATGCACAGAAATCTCTGGCATTCCTATATACTAATGATGAAAAATCTGAAAGTGAAATCAAGAAAACACTCCCATTTACCATTGCAACAAAAAGAATAAAATATCTAGGAATAAACCTACCTAAGGATACGAAAGACCTGTATGCAGAAAATTATAAGACACTGATGAAAGAAATGAAAGATGATACAAATAGATGGAGAGATATACCATGTTCTTGGATGGGAAGAATCAACATTGTGAAAATGACTCTACTACCCAAAGCAATCTACAGATTCAATGCAATCCCTATCAAACTACCACTGGCATTTTTCACAGAACTAGAACAAAAAAGTTCGCAATTTGTATGGAAACACAAAAGACCCCGAATAGCCAAAGCAATCTTGAGAACGAAAAAAGGAGCTGAAGGAATCAGGCTCCCTGACTTCAGACTATTCTACAAAGCAACAGTAATCAAGACAGTATGGTACTGGCACAAAAACAGAAAGATAGATCAGTGGAACAGGATAGAAAGCCCAGAGATAAACCCACGCACATATGGACACCTTATCTTTGATAAAGGAGGCAGGAATGTACAGTGGAGAAAGGACAGCCTCTTCAATAAATGGTGCTGGGAAAACTGGACAGGTACATGTAAAAGTATGAGATTAGATCACTCCCTAACACCATACACAAAAATAAGCTCAAAATGGATTAAAGACCTAAATGTAAGGCCAGAAACTATCAAACTCTTAGAGGAAAACATAGGAAGAACACTCTATGACATAAATCACAGCAAGATCCTTTCTGACCCACCTCCTAGAGTAATGGAAATAAAAACAAAAATAAACAAATGGGACCTAATGAAACTTCAAAGCTTTTGCACAGCAAAGGAAACCATAATCAAGACCAAAAGACAACCCTCAGAATGGGAGAAAATACTTGCAAATGAAGCAACTGACAAAGGATTAATCTCCAAAATTTACAAGCAGCTCATGCAGCTCAATAACAAAAAAACAAACAACCCCATCCAAAAATGGGCAGAAGACCTAAACAGACATTTCTCCAAAGAAGATATACAGAATGCCAACAAACACATGAAAGAATGCTCAACATCATTAATCATTAGAGAAATGCAAATCAAAACTACAATGAGGTATCATCTCACACCAGTCAGAATGGCCATCATCAAAAAATCTAGAAACAATAAATGCTGGAGAGGGTGTGGAGAAAAGGGGACACTCTTGCACTGCTGGTGGGAATGTGAATTGGTTCAGCCACTATGGAGAACAGTATGGAGGTTCCTTAAAAAACTACAAATAGAACTACCATATGACCCAGCAATCCCACTACTGGGCATACACCCTGAGAAAACCAAAATTCAAAAAGAGTCATGTACCAAAATGTTCATTGCAGCTCTATTTACAATAGCCCGGAGATGGAAAGAACCTAAGCGCCCATCATCGGACAAATGGATAAAGAAGATGTGGCACATATACACAATGGAATATTACTCAGCCTTAAAAAGAAATGAAATTGAGTTATTTGAAATGAGATGGATAGACCTAGAGTCTGTCATACAGAGTGAAGTAAGTCAGAAAGAAAAAGACAAATACCGTATGCTAACACATATATATGGAATTTAAGGAAAAAAATGTCATGAAGAACCTAGTTATCGGATAAGACAGGAATAGAGGCGCAGACCTACTGGAGAACGGACTTGAGGATATGGGGAGGGGGAAGGGTGAGTTTTGACAGGGCGAGAGAGAGTCATGGACATATACACACTAACAAACGTAGTAAGGTAGACAGCTAGGGGGAAGCAGCCGCAAGGCACAGGGATATTAGCTCGGGGCTTTGGGACAGCCTGGAGGGGTGGGATGGGGAGAGTGGGAGGGAGGGAGACGCAAGAGGGAAGACACATGGGAGCATATGTATATGTATAGCTGATTCACTTTGTTATAAAGCAGAAGCTGACACACTATTGTAAAGCAATTATACCTCAATAAAGATGTTAAAAAAAAAAAAAAAAGAAAGATAATATTATTTAAGAAACAGTGATGTCCCTTCTGAGAATAAAGGCAAGTGGCCATTGAAGATGTAGGCTGAAGTCTCCTTTCAGCCAAGCTCTCCTCAAAGGTCAGACACCAAATGAAGAAGGATTCTAAGGCTCTGATGTGTCCCTGGAGTAGCAAATACTCGAGTCAGCCCTCCGGGTGTTTTCACTTAGCTGAATTGGAAATCATAAAAGTACCATTGTTTTTTCATTTCCATGGTAAGAACAAAATTAACAAAATATATCTCCATCTGATACGTTGCTAGGAAAGAAAATAACACACATGGAAATGTGAGAAAAAAACAAAAAAAACCCAAAAGAACAAGCTCTTTGGCTGTTTCAGTGTCCTTGAAAATAACCAGCTGTACAGAGATAGGAGGGCTGGACTCAATGAATAGACAGGTGTGTTGAAGATTAGCTTGTTAAAAAGCTGTTTAGAATGTGGAGCAATGAAAATAAAGTGTTCATTATACTTTTCTTGGACAAGGTTGTTGAGCATTTACATGGAAAGTCCTTTAAGTAAAAAGGATGAAAGTGCCTGTTTTGGGGAGGAAGGAGGTGATAAATGCTTTGTGCTGATACGGTCATCACACCAGAGGAATAGGTGACTTGCCCGGGATCTCTCAGGAAATCTAAAAACTGAAGAAGTTTGTCTACTGCCACCAAAGGAAAATGGAATAGGAGTTATTCTAGGAGATGGTTGTGATGGGTCGGTCTTTGGAACTGAAGTCTTACGTTACTCGTAAAGGAACTCGTATGACAGTCACGTTCTGTCTTTAATTTAACACTGTCCAAAACACAAGTAAGGAATGCGGAAAAACAAGCCAAAACAAAACAAAACCTGCTCCTGGGGAACAGACAGGAATACATAGACAAATGGATTTCTGATAAAGATACAAAGGAGATTCAGTGGAAAAGAATAATCTTATGGACAAAAGTTGATGGAAAAACTGGATATCCATATGCAAATACAAAACAAAACTTCAACCCATTCATTCATTGCCCCATGTTTTAGAACTAACATAGAGTGATTCACAGACCTATGTGTAAGACCTAAATCAAGGAAAGGTCTAGAAGTAAACATGGGTGAAAACTCCTGTGACAAAACACTACACACATATTGATTAGAAAATACAGCATGGCATGATTATTCAGTGAAAACAATACTTTCATGACATTGAACATAAAGATATTTGCATCTTTGAGGGATATCCTTGAGGGAAGTAGAAGAGAAACCACCTACTCGGGAAAAATACTTGCAAATCTTCTATGTGAAAAAGGACTTCTATCCAGAATATATTTATTTAAATATATTTATTTATTTGTTTGTTTATTTTTGGCTGCACTGGGTCTTCATTACTGTGCACGGGCTTTCTCTAGTTGTGGTGAGTGGGCGCTACTCTTCGTTGAGGTGCGCGGGCTCCTCATTGCGGTGGCCTCTCTTGCTGTAGAGCACGGCCTCTAGGCATTCGGGCTTCAGTAGTTGCAGCACATGGACTCAGTACTTGTGGCTCATGAGCTTCAGTAGCTGTGGCGCATGGGCTTAGTTGCTCCATGGCATGTGGGATCTTCCTGGACCAGGGCTCAAACCCATGTCCCCTGCATTGGCAAGCAGATTCTTAACTACTGAGTGTCTATGGAAGTCCCCAGAATATATTTAAAACCTCCAAACTTCATTATAAAGAAACAAACAACCTGGAACTTCCCTGGTGGTCCAGTGGTAAAGAATCTGCCTTCCAATGCAGGGGACGTGGGTTTGATTCCTGATCGGGGAACTAAGATCCCACATGCAATGGGGCAACAAAGCCTGCACACACCACAACTACTGAGCCCACATGCCCTAGAGCCCAAGGGCCACAACTAGAGAGAGAAAACCCACACGCCACAACTAGAGAGAAGCACATGTCCCACAACGAAGAGCCACGCACCACAATGAAAAAGATCCCACATGCCTAAACAAAGATCCCATGAGCCACAACTAAGACCTGACACAGCCAAAAAAGTAAAGAAAATAAATATGAAATAAATAAAAATTAAGAAAACAGAAACAAACAGCCCAATCAGTAGTGAACAAATGACGTGGAGAGACACTTACCAAAGAAAATATACAAATGACAAGTAAACACATAAAAAGGTGTTCCACCCCTTTATTCAGGAAATGTAAATTAAAACTGTAACTGGATACCATTACATACTACTTATAATGTCTGAAATGACCACACCAAGTAGTGGCAAGGATTTGGAGCAACTGAAATTCTCATCTACTGCTGACAGGAGTGTAAAATTAGAAAGGCACTTTGATCCGGCAATTCTGCTCCCAAGTGTCTACCCAGGAGATAAGACAGCTGAGTTCCTTACAAAGATTTGTCCATAAATATGCATCCATCACCATTTCAGTGGATAAAACTGGGATATATCCATATAACACTATGCAGGAGTAAATGGAAATGTAGTCTACAAGAGCAATATAGATAATTATTAAAATAAATATGCTAAGTGAAAGAAGCCAGAAATGCGCACACGTGCTCACACACACACACACACACACACACGCACTCACAGACACACACAAAGGTTCAATTTTTGAAAAATTCTAGAAAATACCAACTAATCTATTGTGTCAGAAAGCTGAGGAGTGGGTTCCCAAGACAGCGTGGGGGATGGCAGAGAAGGGGCAGGAGAAAGGATGACCAAGGAGCCCAAGGATCGTTTTGAACATGACAGATATGTTCATCATACTGACTGGGGAAAAGTTTACACAGCTGTATTCATCCAAAGCTTATCAACTGTATGCCTGAAATATGTGAACGTTTGTTCTGTATCATTTATATCTCAGCAAAGATCTAAAAAACTCATCTTTCAGTTCAGTATAGAGTTCATTTCAGTTACAGAGGTCTAGTTCAATTTCTATCTTTTTATATCTCTAATCACAATCCATCCATTTAATCTTCTATTATTAACATGATCACCAGAGGGCTGGTCTCATCCTGAGAGCAAACTGTCCAAATGAGTGTTATTTGGAGAGTGGTTGCCCTTGGTTTTCTTAATCTAGTTTGCCTGATGTGTGGAGAGTTCAGGAGGATGGTTGAAAGAACGTGGGTCTTAGTGTCAGGAGCTACACACACATAAGGCAAAAATCTCATAAATTGTAGTGAGATTAGGTTATACACTCAGGACAAAATGAAATTGTAGAGATGAATTTGGGAGGGATCCTTGAGTGGGGTGGGAGGTGAGAATTTGTTCTTGTTAGAAGTATTTTGTTAAATTTAAACATAACGATATAAATATAAAGAAGATGTAGTACACACACACACACACACACACACACACACAATGGAATACTATGCAACCATAAAAAAGTTGAAATTTTGCCATTTGCAGCAACATGGATGGACTTGGAGGGTATTATGCTAAGTGAAATAAGTCAGACAAAGACAAATACTATATGATATCACTTATATGTGGAATCTAAAAAATACAACTAGTGAATATAAGAGAAAAGAAGCAGACTCACAGATACAGAAAGCAAACTAGTGGTTACCAGTGTGGAGAGGGTAGAGGGAAGGGTCAAAATAGTGGGAGGGGATTAAGAGGTACAAACCATTAGGTATAAAATAAATAAGGTACAAGGATATAGTGCACAACATAGGGAATATAGCCAATATTTGTTATAACTGTAAGTGGAGTATAATCTATAAAAATTATGAATCACAAATTACGGTACACCTGTAACTTACATAATATTGTACAGCAACTATCCTTCAAATAAAAAAAGAAACACAGACTTCTGTGAGGAATGCCCTGATAACCGATTCATGGTATAGATGCCTAATAGCTGTGTGACCCTGGCCAAGTTACTTAACTTCTCTGTGCAGTGGGAGCAATGATAGCACCTACCACATGGTGTTGTGAGGAACAGATGAAGGAATGCCTTTAAATATGCATTTAACAATGCCATATTAAGCTTGTTAAACCAGTAAACAGGAACATCTTTAGTTTTAGAAAATAAGCTTCAACAGACCTCTTCAATGTTAAAGAAATAATATAGGAGTTGGGCATATGTGTCTTGGACTGCTTATCCCATTTTGGAAACTCAGCATATAAAAGAAAATAAACCTTACCGTCCTTGAAGTACTTCATAGGGACTGTGATTTCTCCCTAAAGGCCCAATGTCCGGATCCACTTAGGCTTCTCTTAAAACTCATCTCTTTATAAAAACAACAGATTGCCAGAAAAGCTCAACAGCCAACCGGGATACTGTAAGATGATTTATACGTAACCAAGGTCTTATGATGAACAACTGTTCATCATGTGTTATGACAAGAGACGTATACTATAGAGAGTGGCACAAACTCACATTCTCTCCAACAACTGGGACACCCTCAGCTTCTCCAGAAGCAGGATTACGAGAACCAACAAGATGAAGATTCTACTGCTGAGTCTCGTCTTTGGTCTGGTGTGGGCCAACCGGGAACCTCCATCTGAGGAAGCTCTCTCAAAGGTACCCAAAAGGAGCTGATCTGGGAGGAGGTCTTGGTTGTGCGTGTGTGTGAGAGACTCATGTTTACATGTCTGATCAGATTACATATATATATCCCTTGGTCCATGTATCTACATGAGGATAAAAGAACCCTTCTGTCTTTCAGCTCTTTATATATTTTTTCATCTTCTTTGTCTGCAAATAGCAAGAAAAAATTATACGCTACCATTTAGATAGCAATGAATTGTCATCATCCTTAGTGGCATTGTTTTAGCTATTTCAAGAAACTCTGAATTCTATCCTTTATGCTTGAGTAGGAATCATTATCTCATTTCATATTATTCTGCAAGGTAGGGGGTAGAACCCTACTTTGCTCAATAAGATTGAATTTCTTTGTCTTCTGAGGTAAAGCAGAAGCAAAGATTATGCGGGGTACTGGTGAGACAACAGTAAAGAGACTGACTAACATTTCTTATAGAAACTTTCCTTTTTAGATTACAGGAGAATGGCGCACCATTTACATAGCATCCGATGACGTGGACAAGACACATGAAAATGGCCCATTAAGGGGTCATATCCATAGGACTGAATGCAGCAACAACTGTGAAACAACCTACATTACTTTTTATACCAAGTAAGTGGAATTTGCCTAAACGTAAAGCAACAAAACTGTTGACTTTTCTTTTTTTTCTACCAGATACTTTTATTTATTTTTTTGGATGGGAAGAAATTTTTTTTTAACATCTTTATTGGATTATAATTGCTTCACAATGTTGTGTTAGTTTCTGCTGTACAACAAAGCGAATCAGATGTAGGTATACATATATCCCCATATCCCCTCCCTCTTGTGTCTCCCTCCCACCCTCCCTATCCCACCCCTCTAGGTCATCACAAAGCACCGAGCTGATCATGAGGTCCAAGCTCAAATGTGCAGTGAAAGGTCTCTGGATGATGTTGTCGAATTTGAGCCTGTCAATTCTATTCATAGAAGAGCATTTTTGGTTTGGTGTCATATGCTTAGAGCTCATCACAAACCCCCTGAACATCTGCCTGTAGCCTCTTCTTAGAGGCCATACTGGTTGAGCAGCTCGGTTGGAATTCTGTCATTAATAATTCAGATGAAGGCAGTAAGGAAAGACTCTTGTCCTGAATGCCTGAAAGTTATGGCAATAGCCTAATAGCGTTCCTATCCCTAGGATCTGTGTGTTTGATTCTTCAGGTTTTGCATATATTGGAAAGAGATTATATACAGTTGCTTTCATGGTATACTTCAGTGTGAAGGGTTATACACAGAAGATTACTCACCTGGCATCTTAGCGACAAGTTTCCAGCAATAAATTAATACTTTCACGCAGTAACTGAACATTTATGGAATGTTTATTCTATTGGAGGCATTGTGTAAATGTGGGAATAAAAAATGACAAATTAAAAAATATGTCTCACCTTACAGTTCAAAACTGAATCAAGGTCACAGACATCCATGTGCAAAAAATAACAAAAAGACTCACTGATAAAGGTCGTACTGAAGTATCGATAAGTGAACGATTGTGCCAGTCGTGGGAGTAGGAAACGGTTTGCACGGGGTGGTGTGTGTGGCATTTATTCACTGAACACTAAAGGAAAGTTTAAACCAAGAATCAGAGAAACAGAAGAAGTGTGCAGAGAGGCATCGCGAATTCAGGGGACGTTGGATCTTCAGTGCGGCCACGTCCTATGTGTATGAAGTGGATTCCAGAACACCAACTGGAAACAAAACTCAGACTTTGTTCTGGAGAGTTTCCTGTATCAAAAATATTAATTTTATGTTTACTATGTGGGAAATCAGCACGGATGTAGGTTTTAAAATAAGGGAATCATAAAATTCATTTTCTAAGTATGAGTCCTCCAGGAACTCACATGGTAGGGACTGTATTCAGTAAAATACTTTTGGAAAATTTTAGCAATGGAAGAAGTAGATACGGGGGTGACTGAAATCAACATTTTAAGAAAAATTTGGAGTATCAATAGCTTATTTTTCAAATTAAATGCTCAAGTTTGAAATTGTCCATCTGTAAAAATGGCGATGCCATTAAACCAAAGGATAGACTAACATATAAGGTGGAGAAAAACAAGTGTGAAAAAGAATTAATAATAATAAACGTGCCTGTGAGGTCTAAGTTTGAGATGTGGTTAATGAGTTTATACACAGCTGATCAGTGCATGGCGTGTAAATACATATTTCCATTTCTTTCTATGTCTCTGTGTGTCTGTGTCTATCTCTGTCTGTATGTCTATCATTCATTGATATTCTATTTGAAGCTTCTTACTTAAATAAGTACCACCTGAATTCACAGAAGCTGAACAACTTGCTTCAGGAGAGAGAAGACTTCAGAGTCTGTAGGAGCACCAACATTTATGGCAGAGGGACAGACATGGTCTTTGGAATGGAGACAAAGGACAGAGTGGGACTGTTTAAAGGAATGGACCAGCAATCCTAAATGTGGGGCGTGGCTCTGTCCTCCCTCCCCGGATGGTACGTGGCCATGTCCGGAGATATTTCTGGTTTCACATGGGAGCTGCTGGAATCTCCTGGGTAGACACCAGGGATACTGCTCCACACCCCACAGTGATCAGGACAGTCTCCCTTCCCCCAACAAAGAATTATCCTGCCAAAATGTCAAGGGTGCTGTGGGTGAGGAACCCTGTAATAGAACAAATAAAGCACCAAGTAGTAGGGCTCAATGAAATGAGCCTAAGATTAAAAACATCTATAATTTTTAGCAATTAAAATGCATGGTAACTTTTGCAGTTCCTCAAGCGCTGAGGAATGGATGGGGAATCAGAAACGTCTTCTCTGTTTGTTTCTAAGGATTAATGGGATATGCCAAGAACACACAGCAATGGGAACAGGAAGAGAAAAAGATATTTACGGAACAGACTGTGAATGCGTGACCTTTTCAGATGGGTGCATCTTCTCAAAACCACAGAATGTGTTCAACTGTACAGTCTTAGCTCCATCCAAGACATCTAGACGTCTGGATCTGTAAACAATTTTTTCTACTAATTACAAATGCAACCCTGAAACAGACATTTAATTTTCCGAGCATTCATTTTGTTACACAACGTCAGGATAAGGTCCAAGTTTGGGATGTTGCTACTGACAGTATCTGAGAAAAAGTCCCAGAGCATTGATTTCATATGTTCCTCAGGCATGCGGAAGTTTTGAAAGCTATTTAAAATTATACCATCTCTTTCAAAATTTTTTGTATCTTTTATTTGACCAACACGATCAAATATGCTCTAACTAAAAAAATTCTTCAATATTAAAAGTTCTGTATTAACATGTTTAAGAAGTAAAACCTGATTAATTTAAATCCAAAAGATAAGTATGAGAATAGTTAAAATAACAGCAAAAATTTGAAACTAATTTTTACATAATTTAAAAGCAACGGGGGCATTGGGACAGACTTCTATCTCTATAGTTTAAAATAACTGGAAATGATTATCAAATATCAATACTGTAATATTAAGTGATCAAATGTCTACATATTTGATTTTCCTGGAAAAAAATGTACAATGTAGCCTTCTAATCTTGGTCTGATGTGTACTTTTTCATTTTAAATGTGGATATGCAGCAACATTTTGCAATACCTTCATTTATACCTCTTTTATTACCTCTTGTACTAGGAAATAACTGTGGTTATGCTATGCATAACTGTGTTATGCATTAACTTTTATTTTAATATGATTCATTTAAGTTTATAGAATTACTCTTTAATAATGGCTGTACTTGACAATTCGGTCACAAAATTCCTGAAAATGTAACACAATCATGTGTTCTTGTGTGAGAGGGCTGCAGTCCACCACCAATCATATACCTACAAATTCTGCAATGAGCAACTTTGCCATTGTGCACAGACTGTTCAGTCTCAAGGACTAGAAATCTTTACCATCTTCAGAAGAAGGGTTGTGGAAGAAGCTTGCCTACTTCAGTAGCTCTCACAACTCATTATTGACCAGGGGGTTTTTGCAGAAACTAACGCCTGTGGCCGGTGATTTGTTATGTAAATAAATACTGAAACATCGCCAGTCAATCACATTCGGGGTAACAAAAGGCAAATTAATACATCTCTGGTCAAAAGTGCGTTAACTGGTTCTAACAACACACTACGAGAAATATCGGTGAGACAGAGATCATCGTTGAAGGAAAGACTGACCACAGCGTGTGAAAAAATAAAGCATGTCAATTTGAAAATGAAAAAAGTTAACTGTATTGAGGTTTGAATTTTTTTTTCTATCACTGTCTCGGGCAGAAATTATTTCCAACTGATTACTGTATCAAAGAACATGCTGGTAATCTATGCTGAAAGCATCGATGAAGACAAGACCATACACCTGACTGAAGTCGTCGGTACATATTGTAGCTTATTCTATGCAAACTAAATATGTTCATATTATCTGTATTTTTATATTAAGGACAGAAGTGCATATACACCTTATTTTTTATTAAGTACGCTGGAGCAGAAAGGTGTTCAGAAACATGGGAATTCAGACTTCACGCTGGCTGACTCAGGGATGCTGAAAGGTTGTCTACTAAAAAAATGAAGAAATGCACCCACTAGGGATTCTATCAAGTGGCTTTTTAAAATATTATACACACTTATTCTGGAGATCCAATAAAATATTCCAGGATATTCCATGAGTTTCTTGCCAAATATCACACACTGAGTGATAGGAGTAGCCAGGTCCTGACACCTAAGTGAGCCAAGATTTAAACTTTACGTTCAGCAGAGTCACCAGTTTCCAGGCGTCACTGCCTTCCTCTCAACCACAAATGCTTCATTTTTGTCACAATCGTTAAAATAATGGTTGAGACTTGAACCCAATATTCTGCAAACAACCACTGAATCCTTCAGATGCGATGTTCTCAGTCAGCTCAATCATTCTGCCCTCTGGCCAACCACACGGGGCCACTGATAGATCCCGCGTAGGCTTTCCGATATTATATCCTCATTGGAGGTGCACGGGGGTTGAAGCTTGTCTTGGACAACGACAAAGCGTGAGTTTTCTCCCCGATTAGCATGTGTGATGCGGTTAGTATGCTCTGCTGAAAAGTCCAAAGCATTTTTCTTCCCATTCACTTGATTAGGGTTCAGGAAAACCAGGGAACAAATTCTAGAATGTAGACAAAACTCAAAAGGAACACAGTTTGGAGGAATTCTGAGCTCTCAGGCCCTACCATTATGTTCTCTGATGTACATTTAGAGACTGTATCCAATTTGGGGATTCTTTAGCTCACAGGTGAGTGGTCTTTAATTTTCTCAGTAGTTGTAAGAACAGGAAAGTGATAAAATGTTCAATATTTGGACACTACTACATGGTACCATCTGAAAACCTGATGTACCTCCCTTGAAAAATTACCTGGTGAGGAGCATGGAGAGGCTGGGGGAGGCGGTGGTGGTGATGGTGAGATTTATTAGACAGTATTAGACAGTTATGACCCAGGTCATACTTTATAAACTCTGGAGGGTTCTAACGGACATCTCGTCTGCCTTACTTGCTATGGAATCCCGCCAAAGGGCGTAGTCTCAGTGAAGAAGAATTCAACAAGTTCGAGGAACTGACCAAGGACAAACGTGTCCCAACAGAAAACACAGAAGATGTCATTGCAACAGGTGAAGTCCCAGAGGCCAACGTGTATCCAAGATGAAAACACACCACTAGGATACTCGATTCAAATTTCCTATTCTCACAGTTGTCTTTTATAAAGTCTGTTATGAAATGATCCTTTGAAATAGAGGAACTTCAATGATCGTTTTCCCCCCATTCACGCACTTTCACAGACAACTGTCCTAACTAAGAACTGAGAACATCAGCTGGGTGGGTAGAAACATGATACATACGACTCCTGAGTGTTTTAGTAGGTTAAGGCTTTTTTTCTGGGGCTTACTGCTTTAAGAATGGGATACATACACAATGGAATATTACTCAGCCATAAAAAGAATGAAATAATGCCATTTGCAGCAACATGGATGGACACAGACATTACCATACTAAGTGAAGTAAGTCATACAGAGAAAGGCAAATATCATATGATATCACTTCTATGTGGAATCTAAAAAAAGAGCTCAAATGAACTTATCTAGAAAACAGAAACAGACTCACAGACACCGAAAACAAACTTATGGTTACCAAAGGGAAAAGGTGGCGGGAGGGATAAATTAGGAGTTTGGGATTAACCGATACACACTACTATATATAAAATACATAAACAACAGGGACCTACTGTAGAGCACAGAGAACTCTACTCCATATCTTGTAATAACCTACAATGGAGAAGAATCTAAAAAAGTATACATTTATATTCATATATGTATCACTGAATCACTTTGCTGTACACCTGAAACCAACACAACATTGTAAATCAACTGTATTTCCGTAAAAATTAATTTAAAAAAAGAATGGCATAACAAAACAGTCCAACTTGCAAGGTGGCAAAGGCCAGGACTTCGATAAGCGTTTGGATTTAAATATCCAAAAGAATCACACTGATCGAGACTCTACAGTGGGATGCTTTGAGGACCAAGGGGGGAAATTTTGCGAAGCACTAAACTGTGAAATACAGTTAACCCTAGTGAATCCCAGTGTGAACGAATCATCTTGCAGCCACAACACGGTTTATAATTATAAATAAGATTTAGAGAAGCTGTAAGCATCTCAGACTTACACCGTATGTAATTTTCTCTGTCTTGGAGCCGTGAACACGTAACTTAGAAGCTCTCGGCGTAAGACCCGATACAGGATCACACACAACTAATTGCACCTGGTGGAAGCGTTCTATCCAACCCCACACGGGCACCTACGCAGATGGAGCTCTGTGAAATGAGTCCTGTCGGAGAATTTTTCCACTGTCTCCCCCAGCAATCGCTTGTATTTTTTTCTTTCATGCTCTCGCCAATATCATACTAAACATAATCAGCTCAACTACGTTTTTAATTTTTTTCATGTTTGTAGAAGACAACGACCTAAGGCTATAAGCAGCATTAGCACCGCTAATGCGTCAGAATTATCCACATGAAGATAAAAACAGCCTTTCCCTTCACATCATGATTTCTCCTTTCCCAGGAAGTCATGATCCTGAACTCATGGCTTTCCTTCCATGAATCGCCTATGCCCTTCTTGATGTTAGTGGATTCCTAAATGGTTAAATAAATCGATCAATATACCTACGAAGAAAGGTAGCGTACTTGCAATGCCCAGAAACACTTGCACACAGCTCGGCAGAAAACCGAGTAAGCAAAGAACCAGGAGATAATTCTGTTTAGGACGTGTAGCGTAAATCCTGGAAGTGTCTTGGTGAGAAGAGAAAATAAGTCACAGATGCTGCTTTTATAATGTGATATGAATCTCCCACCAGATGTCGCTTGAGAGACGGGACTGGCTAGTCAGACTACTTCAAAAAAGAGCCAGTGCTTTCCTCACTAGAACCAGAAAACACCT
Source organism: Phocoena phocoena (assembly GCF_963924675.1). Lineage (NCBI taxonomy): Eukaryota > Metazoa > Chordata > Mammalia > Artiodactyla > Phocoenidae > Phocoena > Phocoena phocoena. The sequence goes on from NC_089240.1 coordinate 3,099,399, forward strand.
CAATTATTACGGGGTTGAGCTGCGTTCATGTGCTATGGGGGTGTGCGTGTCCCTAAGGATTCGGCACAATGCAGTATCGTATGACCGACACTGTAATTTAGAGGAAGCACCAGCTGATACCCTCTCACCACACCTCACGTGCTTGTAGCTCTTTCCCGAAATGAGATACTTCATTTTTCCTTAGAGTGTGGTTAGTCATCGAAGACGAGAAAGGAGCTAAACTCTGATGAGGTTAAGCCGTAGGGAGAGAGTCTAGTTAAGATGCAGAAGAAAGCCCTTGCACATGTGATACATGAAGCCCAATTATGATTAGTCCAATACTCTACAGAACCCGTTATGATCAGGGGGCCGTAGTACCAGGATACGTACATGCGGTCAGCGTCACTTCTTAGGTACATGGAATCCCCGGTGACCTACGACAGCAATGAACAAAATGCTTAGCATGCAGGAGATCAACATTGTCTCAACCGAAATCCACCAACGGATTTCCACCAATCCACCCGCGGGCTACATGAGCAGCTTCAGGTGACGAAAACCCAAAGGCTGGTACGGGACTTCTGGAAAGACTGAATGAGGAGCTCATAGAACTCTCTCCTCCAACAAGACAGCTGTGAAACTCACAAAACTATGAACTTATCACAGACAACTAGGTTAGGGTTCCGGAAATTAGTTAAGGGTGTACAACAAGTACGAAAAATACTGACTCAAGAAAAAGCACTGAATGTTGGTTAAAAAGAACAGGGTCTGTGGTGTCTGACTCAGGGCCGCTACTGTCCCGTCTTCTCTCCAAAGACGAGCAGCCTTGCTGCTGATGGAGTGCGCTGACTGATTTCCACCTGTGCATAAACATCCCGTATCAGGGGTGTTTTCAAAATCAACAGCAACTGATTGGTGGGAAATGATGGGAAAAAGAGCCTCATGGGTACCCCGAATGATCAGAGTGCTGGACCGGGCAAGAGACTAGGTGAAAAACGTTAAGGGAAGTGGGAAAGGTGAGACAGTCCTGGACAACTCTGGAAACCTCTGGCATGTTCCCGGGGATTTGGAAGGCTGTATGCACATGCAGGGCTGCAGCAGCGCCAGGAAAGACGGAATAGGGCGTTGGTTACCTACGTGCCCAGCGCTCCCTGTAAACCGCGTGCACTTTGAATGCATGTTGCAACCCACACGCGGGTCTCCTAGGGCAAGATGTTTGTGCCTTGCTGACTCAAGTTGTTTAAAGAAAATGGAATAATCAGTGGTTGACGACTAAGCTAGGCTGACTCAGGGCTAACCACTAAGAAGCCAGCCTTAAAAATAAAAACAAGAATTTAAAAGAAAGGGGTGGGGGGGGTGGGGGAACTCCCTGGTGGTCCAGTGGTTAGGACTCAGCGCCTTCAATGCTTTGGCCCGGGTTCAACCCCAGGTCGGGGAACGAAGATCCTGCTAAGCCATCTGGCACAGCCAAAAAGGGAAAACGAAAAAGAAAAGAAAAGAAAAGAAAACAAACTGAGCAGAGACATCAGTGGCTTCACACTGCAGGGAACAGAGACTCTAAAAATTATTATAGGCAAGCCACTAAACAAAAAACAAAGTTTCCTGAGCCCCTCATTCAAAAAAATAACAACAGTAAAACAAAAATATGAAAGCAACGGAAATCCCAGAGAAAGTCAGAATTCAAATTTGTTACTCTATAATGATCTAAAATGTCCAATTTTTCAACAAAAAAGTCTATTAGATATAAAAACAAAGAGGCAAGGATAGCCCATAAATAGAAAATAATCTAATGGAAAGGCCCAGATATTGTTCCAGGAGAAAAATACTTAAAATCAGCTATTACTAATATTTTCAAATAAGAAAAAAAAAAGATTTTTTAAATAATGAGTATAATGACAGTAACACACCTCCAAAAAAGGCTTCTGATAAAGAGATAAAACTTCCTTTAAAAAAAGAAAGAAATTGAAAATCTGGAGTTGAAAGTTATAAAATCAATGAAAAATTTACTAGCATGACTAAGCGGTAGATGTGACCTGAAAGAAGAATGAAATCAGTGAATCGGAAGCTAGGTCAGTAGTTACGATCATGCTGAGGAAGAATAAGAATAGAAAATGAGGAAACATGAACAGAGCCTCACAGACTGATGGAATTCCATTAAGAATATCAACATATATCTAATGGAGTCGTAGAAAGGAAAGGGAGAGAAAAAGTACAAATTTAATTAGCAAATGGGTGAACACTTCCCAAATCCAATGAGAAAACAAACACACAACAACAAAAAACGAATCTCTATTCCCAAATGCTCAAGAAACTCCAAGTAGAACAAACATAAGGACATTCACATCTAGATACATCACAGGAAATTTTCCAAAAGCCAAGGATAAAGGGAACATCTTGAAACTGGCAAGAGAAAGATGACCCACCAAGAAAAGGAACCTCAAAACGATTAACAGCTGAGTGTTTATCAGATGTGATGGGGTCTAGAGAACAGTGGGATGGCATATTCAAAGGGCTAAAAGAGAGAAAAAAAGGCTACCCAGCAAAAACCCTGTATCCAACAGAGCTATTCTTCAAACACGGAGGCCAAATAAATGCCTTCAGAGGTAAAGGCGTAGAGAATTGATGACTAGCATACTTACCTCAGAAGATAGACTAAAAGAAGTCTACAGCTGAGCATGGTAACCTGAATGCTCATTAATAAATAAAGACACACAGACTAGTCATAAAGGTTTCTACATAGGTAAGTATGAGAGAGAGTGTTAGTATGTATTATACAGACCTGTATCCAGGAGGAAATTAGTGTTATGTGTTGAAATATGTCCCCTCCCAAATTTCCTATATTGAAGCCCTATTGCCCAATACACCAGAATGTGACCATATTTGGAGATGCAGCCTTTAAAGAGGTGATTAGGTATAATGAGGCCATTGGATGGGTCCTACTCCAATCTGACTGGTGTCCTTATAAGAGGAGGAAATTTGGATACACAAAGAGACACCAGAGATTCATGAGGACAGAAGAGAGGCCATGTAAGGACAGAGAGAGAAGGTCAAGCCAAGGAGAGACGCCTCGGAGGAAACCAGCCCTGCCAACACCTGGATCTTGGACTTAGAGCTTCCAGGACAGTGAGAAAATACTTGTCTGTCATTTAAGTTGCCCAGTCTGTGGTAATTGTTATGGCAGCTCTAGCAAACTCATTCAATTTCCTATAATCATCTCAATAGATAAAGAAAAAGTAACTGGCAAAATTTAATATATTAATCATAAAAATTATTGGGAGGGCTTCCCTGGTGGCGCAGTGGTTGAGAGTCCGCCTGCCGATGCAGGGGACACGGGTTCGTGCCCCAGTCTGGTAAGATCCCACATGCTGCAGAGCAGCTGGGCCCGTGAGCCATGGCCGCTGAGCCTGCGCGTCTGGAGCCTGTGCTCCGCAACGGGAGAGGCCACAACAGTGAGAGGTCCGCGTACCGCAAAAAAAAAAAAAAAAAAATTTCTCGTAACTATAGATGCAAATACCCTCAGCTTAATAATTACAAAAATTATATATCTGTGTGTATATACGTATATATGTGTATTGATAGATAGATTATACATCATGACCAAAAGGGATGTATTTCAGGTATGCGAGGGTGATTAACATCCCAAATCCAATCAAAATAACCCATCACATCAGCAGGCAGAAGAAAATCATATAATCCTATCACCGATGCAGAAAAAAAGGACTTGAAAAAAAGTAAAAATTCATGGGAGAAAAACCAGTAAACTATCAACAGAGGGGGAATTTTCAACTTGATAGTAAACATCTCTAAAATGTCTACATCTAACATCATATTCAATATTGAGAAAGTGCATGATTGTAGCCTAAGATCAGGAACAGGGCAAGGGTGTCCTATTCAACATCGTGCTAGAAACCTACCTAGAACAATATAATAAACCAAGGAAATAAAGTGTTTACAATTTGAAAAGAAAGAAAGAAAGCTGTCTCTGTGTGCAGATGACATCACTGTTTAACTAGAAAATCCCAAAGACGTGACAAAATATTTGTAGAACTAATAAAGGACTGCAGTCAGGTTGCAGGATATAAAATCAACATAAACAGCTCACACATGTGGGTGGGGTCAGCTAACTGAAGTCTGGAGTGGGAAATCTGAACCCAGCAGAACAAGCTACCATTCACGAATGCATCCAGCTCATCACAAACGCTGTCGTTCTACAGCAAGAATTAAGACAGTGTCTGCAACTTGAACCATGTGGCTCTGCCCATGAACCAGAACCAGACGATGTGCTGTCTGGTGAGGCCCCCCTTTCTGGATCACAGACTTCTCTGCCTGTGTCCTCACATGGGGGAGGGGCTGGGGGCTCTCTGGGGTCTCATTTTAAGGGCACTAATCCCACTTATGGGGGGGCACCCTCATGACTTCATCACCTCCCAAAGGCCCCCAACAGCATCACATTGGACTTGACGATCCGACATGAGTTTTGGGGGGACGCAGACATTCAGACCATAGCAGAATGACCCCAGTAACACAGCTACAGGTTTTGTGCTGATGACAGGCCCGGGGCTCAGACCTCACTCAAGGGAGGAAGTGGGGTGAAGACTCTGATCGGTTATCGAGGGTGGTCTGATGTTGAGCCTGGGGAGCTGTCTCCACTGACTCAGCAGGAATCTTGCTAAAATAGGAAAATGAAAAGACAGACGCTGCAGCCCAGAGTCAGCGCCTAGTTGGGAACTGCTCAGAGGAGCCGGACCAGAGTTTGGTCCGGGAGAGACTGTGACCCTCCTCTGCTCCAGCCCACTTGTCACACTGGTACAGGCTGTCCCTTCTCCACAGTGCTGGGCGGGGGGGGGGGCCTCAGTGATCCTGGACACCCATTCCTGCCCCCAGGACTCCACAGGATCCCCTCGGGGGCGTGAGACAGGCAGACTTCGCAGAGATCTTGGGTTCACGTCTGTCACAATCACTCCACCACGATAACGCGAGTCACACGAATTGTTTGCCGTCCTAGTGCATACAGAGGTTGCTGACACTCTGCTTCAGTCTGTTATGGGTACAGACTGATGTCCAAACAATGTACACACCTTAATACTTTATTGCTAAAACTTGCGAACCAGCACCTGAACTTTCTGAAACTCAGAGTAGTGAGACCACTCATCACAGATCAAATAACGAAAGTCTGAAGTATTCCAAGAATGACTACCAGGTGAGAAAGTAAGGCAATGCCGTGGGAAAATGGGCACCAGAATTGCTCGACGCGTCGATCTGTGAAAAATGCGTTATCTGCAAACCACAACACCGAGGTCACCCTCAACAAGCACCCAGGGGGTGCGCGCCCACCTGCCCAGCAGTAAGCACCAGGTCAGGTCAGGTCCAGCCGTCCTGACCCTAGAGCCTGGGGGCACCTTCCTCCTCAGCTGCCCCGGGACACTGCAGAGAACCCTATGCTCTGGGAGGATGGGGTCTACTTCTCTTCCTGGAAAAAAAAAATTGTTTCCCCAAAGGAGGCTTTCCTGGGGTGAGACCTCCCTGCCTCCGCTTTTCCATCTCTGGCTCTAGGGTCAGGAAACAAGGCTCCGGGATCGGCCAGGAGGTGACAACGCAGGGCCCTGGACAGAGTCTGAGTGTCACATGTGTCACCTGCATTTTCATTAGGATTAAGAAAAACAGGCTCCTTTGCGTTCCCTGCTGGATCCTAACTTTACACCTCACTGGCACTGGTTTATTCTGATGTGATAACATCAGAGGCTGTACACCAAGTATTTCAGCCCATTTTTCTTCCCGTTTACAAAATAAATCTACTTGCAAAGTTGGACTATAACTGAAGGGTCTATATTCAGGCCTTTTTGCTCTGGAGTCTGAAGGGTAGTGTGGCCATGCAGGGTTAAGAAAAAGGGAGGGAAAGGAGGGAGGGAGGGAGGGAGGGAGGGAGGGAGGAGGGGGAAAAAACAATCCTTTCCTTTCCTATAGATTCATGACTCAAAGTCACCCAGTTCTGGCAGGTGTAGCCTAAAGGGAATCACAAGAGGACGGTGATTTAGCATCTCCCATTCTAAAGGGGCTTTGCTTCCAAGTGGTCACAGCAATGAAATCTAAGGGTCCTCGCTGCGGTCACCAAAAACCTCAGTCCCCAGTAGCCTGTTCTTAACAACACAACCAGATATAAGGATCAGGGACAAATGAGACCAAAACAAGACCAAAAAGCAGAGCCTGGCCTCTCCCCCAGCAACGAGGACCTCAGCAGCTGAAACCTTTTCTCTCATCTCCAAAACCCCGCCCGCTGGGCCGCCAGCCACGACCTGCATAGAATTGCAAAACAATCTAGAGCCAGGTGCGTTGGTGTAACAAAAATACTCACCCGAAGGCGTCTTCCTACACAAACCCGAAAGCCGCTTCTTCCCTGGGAGACCAAGGCAAGCTCAGGCGGTCGGTGGCCCGTGGAGGGATCAGGGGCCGGTGCTGGAACCAAGGGACCCGCGGCCACTGCTGCTCACGCAGCAGCTCTCAGCGCCCCCCGGGGGCCACGACCCCCGGGCAAAAGTCCCTCTGGATTCCCTCCCGCTGGCTTCCCAATGGGTCACCAAACCAAGTTTGTTTGGCCCGACGCACAGCAAGCAGAGATGCCACGCGTGGAAGCGAGGAGAGGGTCCCTCCGGGAGGCACCAGGCGAGGAGCGGGGAGGACAGGTATCCAGTGCGCCTGCGGGAAGGCTGGCCCAGAGGTTGATGGGTCAGGACGACGCCGCGGCGTGGCGTGAGCGCGGGCGGCGCACGCAGGGCGGGCACACGTGACACGGGTCAGGCGCGGGAAGGGCCCTCCTGCGCAGGCGGGACGAGGCTCCAGGCCCGGCACATTCACGAGGCTCCGGCGGACATGCGCGCAGGCCCAGGGGCGGGGCCCTCGGTCCCATCCAGTCTCGCGCAACTAGACGCGGCTGAGACTACAGAGTTCCCGGAAAGGAGCTCCTGCAAACTGCGCCCTGTTGAGGTTCCGTGACTTTGATTAAAGAAGAAGGTTTTTAAAGCCATAATAAATAAATACATAAAATAAAGACTTATTAGTCCGCAGTGTGGATGGACGGCATTTTGTTTACCCGTTCATCCTTTGATGGGCTTTGGGGTTGTTTTAACCTTTTAGATACCGTAACCGGTGCCGCTGTGAAGGGTCGTGTACAAGTACCTGTCTCAACACCTGTTTCAGTTCCCTTGGATGTGTGCACAGGAGTGGGATTGGCTGCCATGAGTCTGGAAGGGGGAAATTTCTAGAATGCTTAATCAATGTGACTTTTCTGGGGGAGAATGACGAAATGCCTTGGAACTTGAGGGAGGTGATAGGTGTAGAACATTGTGAATGTACAAAAAGGCACTGAATTTTACACATTAAAGTGATTAAAATTATGAAAAATAAATCCTTAAACAAGGTGTTATGTCTGGTTGTTGCTCCTAAATTAGACAAAACTCTTTTTTTTGCGGTACACGGGCCTCTCTCTGTTGTGGCCTCTCCCGTTGCGGAGCACAGGCTCAGCGGCCATGGCTCACGGGCCTAGCCGCTCCACGGCATGTGGGATCATCCCAGACCGGGGCACGAACCCATTTCCCCTGCATCGGCAGGCGGACGCTCAACGACTGCGCCACCAGGGAAGCCCAAGCTTATTTATTTTTAATGAAGTTAATTGCATGGGTGGGTCTGAGTCTGGCGTTTTTTCAGGTTTCTATTTGCCTGTTGATTCAGTTCTTCTGTCCCTTGGACTTAATTACCCTGTAGACACCAACCTCACCTGTATCAGGTTAGTCAAGTAATGTTTAAGGTTTTATTTTAATTTGTCTACTGTTGTTTATCTGTAGCTTTTAAAATGATGTTTGTGGTTGCAGATACATGTGTAATTTACCCAGTGTGTTCCCTTATTTCAAGAGACAACACCTGGCCAGACTTGGTGTGCTTTTGTTCGTTCCTCAGTCACTTCAAAGAGAGGACTGTGTTTTGTTTACAGTTTTATAGGTTGAATGAAACATCTGATACAAGCTAAACTATCATCGCCACTTGAAAGATTGATTTCCCTTTAAAAAGCATTCAACGAGAGTCACTGAGAGGGAAAATGAAGACACGGTCATTTCTGTGAACTGAGAAATCAATGATAAAATTCAACAGACATTTATGATTTTTTTATAAACACGACTGGGGCTTCCCTGGTGGCGCAGTGGTTGAGAGTCCGCCTGCCGATGCGGGGTGGGCGCGGGTTCGTGCCCCGGTCCGGGGGGGATCCCGCGTGCTGCGGAGCGGCTGAGCCCGTGAGCCACGGCCGCTGGGCCTGCGCGTCCAGAGGCTGTGTTCTGCAACGGGAGAGGCCACAGCGGTGAGAGGCCCGCATACCACAGAAAAAAAAAAAAAAGAAAACATGACTTTTAGCCAAGTAGTGATGGAAGAAACTTTCATTAATAAAGACTGTTGGCAAAAAATGTATTTTTAAAAATCACTAAAAAAGGATGGAGCCATATGCTATACATATGTATTGGAAAGGAAGATAAACACCCACATTTCTGCCTGAGGACAGACTACCCATCCTTTCATGTTTAATCCAAATACTTTCTTCTTCACTTTTTGGCTCTTCGTAATGTGTTCATCCTTTGTATTCTTTATCTCCCTTAAAGTATTTTATAATATAATTTTCTAGTTTCTTTTGTAAATAGACTACACGTCCCTTGAGGTGAGTATGGTACTGCAGAATTCTTTGCTTAATGAAGTATTTCTCAGACAGAACAAATATTTCAAAACACATTACTTTGCACAAGAAAAACAAGAACATTTTCAGTCATTAATTGGGGCAGAATAGAATTTGTCTTCTGTGTTGCCATTCATCACCATTGCTGCTGACTCCTCATTAATCATATGGGGCTCCACCCCTGAATTCCCTTTTCTGAACCTATGCCTATTGTCTGAACATCATTCTTTCCATTGCTCTGCTCTTAAAGTGGAAATCCGTAAAAACATTTTGAAATTTAGCATTATGAACTATTTCATTGTTTGCTCCACATCAAATGCAAACTACTTAAAAAAAAAAAAAAATCCAGAGTTTCATTTAGGTGTCTATGTGCTATTTTATTCCCCAAATATATTTTGCCAGTAAAGTCTATGGCAATATGTGTCTCTTGTACTCTCCATAACTCTGAGCTCTCAGTGAATTTGTTTGCACCCAACAAAAATGACATCAAGAGCTGATGAAAGATAGGAGGCAATAGGTCACAGGAGAAATGCAGCCAAAAACAACACTTACTAAAGACAATGAAGCTCTGCTGATTTAAGTAGATATTATTGTGTGGACAGACGCTGATTCATGTGTTAATTATACAACCCCTTTTCCCTTGGGGTATAAGGGTGATGGGAAGAGACATTATTCAAAGTATTTGCAATATAAATGGACTTCTTATTGAATGAAAGCAAGGTTTCTACAGTTGTTATTAAATATATGATGACAGGGACTTCCCTGCTGGCACAGTGGTTAAGAATCCGCCTGCCAATGCAGGGGACATGGGTTCGAGCCCTGGTCCAGGAAGATCTCACATGCTGCGGAGCAACTAAGCCCATGTGCCACAACTACTGAGCCTGCGCTCTAGAGCCTGCGAGCCACAACTACTGAAGCCCACGTGCCACAACTACTGAAGCCCGTGGGCCTAGAGCCCATGCTCCACCACAAGAGAAGCCACTGCAGTGAGAAGCCCGTGCACCGTAATGAAGAGTAGCCCACGCTCACTGCAGCTAGAGAAAACCCGTGTGCAGAAACCAAGACCCGAGCCAGCCAAAAAGAAACAAATTAATTAACTAATTAAAAATATATAGAGAGGGCTTCCCTGGTGGCGCAGTGGTTGGGAGTACGCCTGCCGATGCAGGGGACACGGGTTCGTGCCCCGGTCAGGGAGGATCCCACATGCCGTGGAGCGGCTGGGCCCATGGGCCATGGCCGCTGAGTCTGTGCTCTGCAACGGGAGAGGCCACAGGAGTGAGAGGCCCGCGTACGGCAAAAAAAAAAAAAAAAAAAAAAAATATGTATATATATATATAGAGAGAGAGAGAGAGAGAGAGAGAATGATAGATACAATGGTTATAAGAAGTTTGACCAGTGAGACAGACCATTAAAATAGTTTTAAGAATTTTAAGTGAAATGGTTGCAGTTTGAATAATGGAAGCAACCTTAGGCACCAGGGAGGAAATATGAACCATTAAAAAAAAAGTTATCTTTAAAAATTATTTTCAAGGATCTTTCTCGAGTTGACAATATATCAAATCCTGGAGAAGAGGTATCTATTGCAACTGGATCGAGCTTATATCAATGTGGATCAATGAACCCTCCCAGGTTACAGGGAGTTAAGAAGCTGTCAGGAAGGATTAGTCAAAGACTAAATGGCACTTCCTGTTTTAATAAGAAACAAGTGAATTAACATCTCCTCACATAGTTACCGTGTATGCGTGTGTGTGTGTGTGTGTGTGTATGAGATAAGAACACCTAACATCTACGTTCTAAGCAAATGACAAGTATATGTGCAATACTATTGATAGTCACCATGCTGTGCATTGCGTCTTTCTTTAAATCATAGAAGCTGTTCTGGTAATTATAACTTTAAACAAAACTAGGCATCATTTTAATTTATGTCAGTTAAAGCTTTGAAATTGAATATTTGCTTATGTTGAGGAGTCAGCAAGTCCCAGGCATTTCCTTGACGATTGTTTGTCAGAACCTGTCATGTTGTTTCATGCACTGTGCCTTGACAACATGGCAGCCTACAGAATGAGTGTTGATGCAAAGATGAAAAGGGCTCCACAGAAGTCTCTTTGTGATCTGGGGGTGGGTGGGAGGGTCTCTCAGTCTTGGAAAAAAAAGGGTTGGTAAGAGAATGACCTTGGATCGAGGTCCAAGACATAACAAAAAGAATGTCTTATTGTTTCAGATAGCCCATTGGGAAGATCAGTAGAAATATTTGATACTGTAATTACCTATAAATGGATGAGCAATTCTATTTTCACACGTTTATGAACTGTGAACTGGTTATGCTTTTGACACCCATTTGTTGAAGGATAGTCTTTGCATGTCTCAGGAAATTCATATTATCTCCTTAAACATTTGTGCTGAAGAAATATTTTCTGGTATGAGGTGAAGTGACCCACTTTGAAGTCAAGCTCCAGGAGACATTAGCCCTCTACAACAAAGGAAAGGCATTTAATTACAAACTATCCCCTTTAAACGTGTTCTGCTGTCTATTAGCAAGCGTCTCCTTTTAGCTTCACTTTTTTTTTTTTTTTTTAACCCCAGCCATTAACTGCTTGTCCAGTTGGAGAGCAAATGAGAGTCTGTCCAAATTCATTTGGCTGTCTCCTACAATTCAGGACCTTCTGTTAAGTGTTCTGCAGGTGGCCTACTGGGAAAGTACTTCGACAATGAAATTAATAAAAGCTCCAACTCTATCATTCTTCGAGCAGCCACACTGAATCAGACCCCTTCAAGGACCAGAATAAAAGAAATGGACAGGCTCTTATTTTGATAATTTATTAGCTCCAGGGTGAACAATTTCTTTCCAGGGCCCTAAGAAAGAGAAAACCAAACAACCAACAAAGAACTAAAAAGAGAATACCTAATATGTCAAATGTAAGCATTCTTGCTTTTTTTTTCCCCCGTGGAATCTAATTTTTAGTTATCTCTTAGTGTAGAAGCCATTCAAACATTATCTTTAAAGATTATCAAAAACAGAAGGAAACAAACATGTGCTAAACAAACTTCACTGAAACATACAAAATAGGCTTTTATGAGTTCCCTTTGCCTCTCTCTTATCCTCTTTGTAAGTGAATGCTGTTTCTTATGGCAGCTTCAAGTGTGAAAAATCAAAATTGTCTTTTTAATTAAGTCTAAAATTTCCCTTTTCCTTCACTTTCTTTCTAAAATAAATCGAGACAACAGGTGAGAAAAATCAAGTCCATACTGAGTGAGTCAACTGCCAACTACAGAAGCCTAATAAGTCTTTGTGCTAACTTTCAGCTGACTGGTACCTATTTGCAAATGTCATAATTTCCAGGAAAACATCATGGTCTACAAACCCCCGCTTCCTGGAATGAAAAAGAAAGTGGTATGAGGGAAGTTATTTTTGGATGATTGTTGGAACATTTTCTGCTTAAACGATTGAGTTAATAGTCTCCTATTTAAATACTCATTTTTCTGACAATCTAAGTGAAATGTTGAGAACGTATGAGAATGGCTCTCTCCATCATTTGTGTGGCTGGTGACCACACGGACGAAAATTAAAAGGAAGAAATTACGTGTGTCTGCAGATATGCAAAATATACAATGCGTACATTCCTGTGTGGACATACATAGGTTATACACATAAGAATGTACATAAAACAACAACACACACAATGATATATATGATTACATGCATGTAAATGGGTGTCTGTACCTATATACACATATATGTGTATATACACAAAGAAGTATCCATACAACATATATGCACATATATATATATTCCTGTCCAAAAGGATAAGAATTATACAGTGTATATAGTTTTTCATGAGTTTTATGTACGCATGTAAAACAGATTTAACATTTAAGGGTTTTTCTGATAACGATTATTTAAACATGTACCAAGATCTTCTTTATTTATTACTTCTCTGTTCAGTCATTCAAAAAACATGTATTTATCAAATACTCTAAAAAAAAAAAATGCCGTTTTCAAGGACAGTACCACAAAAGTGTGGTTTCTATATAAATGTATAACAGTTCTTGCATGGAGTCATCTATTTTTAAAATAAATGTTAAAATCCTGGAATTAAAGAAAAATTAATATGTCCGTAGTGAATTAAGACATACACTGCAATTCCAAATCCACAGAAAATTACTAAACTGAGCTTAGAGTCGGAAATGGCAAATTTTGGATTCACTTGAGAGTACAGTGGCTTCAAAGGTAGCCCTGAAGAGACATATTGGCTCCTGGTCAGTGCAGATGAGAGAAACCATGTTTGATAACTCTCCTGCATCCTAGTGTGTTTTCAAAGATGCTAGCAGCTGGTTAAGAAGCATAACCAGAATATATAAGAATTTTATCCTGTGATAAACCGTAATGGAAAAGAATAGGGAAAAGAATGGGTATATATATCTGTACCACTGAATCGCATTGCTGTACAGCAGAAATTAACACAACATTGTAAATTAACTCTATCTGAATAAAATGAATTTTTAAAAAAGAATCTATTACAAGTTAGAAAAATCTGGTAACATAGCTTAAGCTAGAACGTAGCCCAAACATGAGATTTGCTGTCCAAGCAGACTTCCAAAGTTTTCACGAATTTGAAATCATAGAGCATAACGGCCGTTTTAATTTTTTCTTCTGGGAATTAAATGTGTCCAGTAATAGACTCTCGTGTATGAAATGAGAGAAAGCAGAGGGAAGAATGCTAGCAGGACCAGACATGAGGAGACGTTGTCACTAGGTCAAAGGACAAGAGATGCAGTTTCCATTATGTTACTTATTTACATGCCATAAACGCTGCTAAAAGGTGACTAGAAGAACAGATACTATTAAAATTGTGTAGAGGGAGAGGGAAGGAAGGGTCACATATGCAAACAACATGTTCATCAACCATCAGCCACAGCAGGAAGGCATTACGTTGTCCTTTTTGCTTTTAATGGTGATAAAACCATATTAGTATTACTGAGACAAAGACCAGAAAAGCCGTGTGATTATGGAAACAATTCCATTTAGTTAGCCAGGAGGTTGGTGCAGAATGGACCTTTGTAAATAAATATTTTACTTTACTGCTTTTAGCCGTGCCCAAGTTTTTTTTTTTTCTTTTTTGTTAAGCACCTTTACCAAAACTGAACTAATTGAGTTTTAAGAATTTTAGCAAAGAGAAGGAAAGGGAGAGAGAGAGGAACTCAAGACTGTCAAATGAATTGCTGTACTGCTCTATAAATAGTACCTTGTAAGGGACGGTACAAAGGAAGTGACCAGAAAGGAACAATTGGAACATAAACATTGCAGTAAATTCTGATACCAAAGACAGAGCACAGCCCTTATATCCTACTCTTGGTCAACCATGAATAATTAGATCATATATCAAAAATTCTTAAAATCACATACAATAATGCAATAATCATGAATATGATTATAATTCATTTACTATAGTTAGGGAATGAAAGTGACCCAAGGATATGTGCGTATTGTATAAAAGAGTATAACTGTGTATGGTTGGGTTTAAAATTTTAAATTGTTTGGATTTATCCATCAAGATCGATATATAAATAAACACTGCTCTAGATGTTTTTCAGTTCCTAAAAAAAAGAAATCATGGTTTTGAATGCAAATATATTTTTCTTATTTCCTGGAAATAAAGCCACAACATTAGGTTGTAAACTTCTACCAATATTCCTCGTACATATGAAATCCTCATTTCTTACTCCCAGTTCTTGGTTTAAAGTTAAGAGAGCCTATTTACAAAATGGCTAGAGACCATGCCTTACTTCCAGAGCACTAAAACAGAAGTTATTTTATATACCTTATGGAGAGTCACTACTATAGCATTAATATCACATTTTAAATGGAATTTGTCCTTTTCCTCTCTTATGATTCCAAAATAATATATACCTTTTGACATAAACATAAAACTCAGGCAATTACAAAGAAAAAAAAAGAAAAGTCTTTCCCAACTATAACATTTACAACCACCTATAAAGACTATGATTATTTATCATCTCATTGCAGATACAGATTAGATAGATATGGATAGACATAGATGCAAACATAGATGGTGATAGTGATAGATACCTCAATTAAGGTTTCTACAGATACAGATTTAATGATTACAGTTTTACTCATGGAAACACAGGCAATGTAGACACACACAAAGATAAGTTATGGTAAGAAATTTATCTAATGATGACTTTGTAAGAAAGCGGTGTGGTAAAGACCTTATTGAAAAAATATGTGAATGGCAGTTGCTATGACCTTGAGAACTATAATGGGTTTGAAAGTGGAAAAAACTGAAATTTGAGAGTCTATCAAGACCATCAGGGCTTCCCTGGTGGCGCAGTGGTTGAGAGTCCGCCTGCCTATGCAGGGGACACGATGCAGGTGCCCCTGTCCGGGAAGATCCCACATGGCGCGGAGCGGCTGGGCCCATGAGCTATGGCCGCTGAGCCTGCACGTCCGGAGCCTGTGCTCCGCCACGGGAGAGGCCGCAACAGTGAGAGGCCGGCGTACCACAAAAAAAAAAAAAAAAAAAGACCATCAGTGAAGCAGAGGATAAATGAAATATTAATCAATATTGGTCTTGAATATATAACAAACCCATAAGCCATGAAATACATAAAGTTATGAAGTAACATTTTTTCAGTAGTCTTAACAGAAATAGATCAACTTAATATTAAACTACAAAAATGGTAGTATTCTAATCCAGCTTGAAGTTGCCCTTGAGGAAACCTTAGCTGTCCCTACAATAGACTCTACCACTTACAAAGAGGCAAGTTTCTGCTTATGCGTATATATGCACACATTAAATATGGGTTGAATAATTTCAGAACATATCTTAACGTCATGCTCTTTAAAAATCCTGGGAGGAAAAAAGAAAAAAAAAATCTTGGGAGGTAGTTTATCGAGAAGAATTTGTCCTACAAAGCTCTGAGCACCTAGATTGATTGCTTGTGGCTTAAAAGATTCTTGAAAACCAAGTTGTCGCAACAAACCAAAATTAGATACTCGGTACCATTGTAATATTATTTGCTTCTCAGTGACCAAGAAGTGGAAATGATTTCATGTTTGAGGATTAATGTGACACAGATGAAAACAAAACTTAACTCAAGGAGGTGAGTCCTTTCACGATTTAATGGTATTCTTTAAATACCACTTTTAAAAAAGATATGCCTAAATGCATTAGAAGATTTTTTATTACACTTTTTAAATGTGAAAATGCCAAATTTTCTCCAGCCCAATGACCCTAAACTTGAGACATGGTACACAAGACAAAAGACAAAATTAGAGATTGGTTTCCTGACTTGGGTATGCCAAGAAGCTATTTATAGATTTAAAGCTAAAGTACATTTAGAAATGTGACTGCAAAATGTGGTTACATGTTACGTTTCTGTTCTTTCATTCTTAATTCTCTACTGTCCTGCCTATTCTTTAGGAAGAATTATCTTTTCGTTGACTCTACAAAATTTGTCACCTACGGCAGATGTAAAAATGAAAAGATACTCATAATGAAGAGGAAAATAACTATCCATTGACAGTTCTACATGGGGAAGTAGATAGCCATGAAATTTATCTCTGAAAAATAAAGCATCAAGTATACACTGTTAATATTTATAGGGACATAAACTGTTACAGATGTCTCACTTTGATTACCTTCTTATCAGTATGCAAGCAGGGAGATGATTATGTTTGAAATTAGAAGATAAGGCGTTTATATTTGCTATACCAAGATGATTTTTTCTTTGATGAGGCCAATTTCAGTTATAGAAGCTCAGGTTAATCAGAGGAAGGAAGGAGGCATGTTTAGTAGTCTTCAATAAAAATCTAAATTTATCTTCAAAAAGCAAGTATAATGTGAGTGGTACACATTCCGGTACATCAATTATGTACGCTTATTCCAATTCAGGTCCTGATCAGTACAAATGAGATAAATTTATGTTACACGTATTTGATTTTTTCCTTCGCGTTATGCTGCAAAATTGGTATGTATTCTTGGCTATCCTGTTGGCTAATTGTGGAATGTGGACTGGATTCCGCATCCCCAAATAAGCTTTAACTCCTGAGCTGAAGGCCGCATGGATTTCATTTCCTGTTTGATGCCCTGTTATTTCAGGGAACAGGGTAAAGAGTGACCTTTCTGCTCCTTGATCAGCGTTCCATTCTGCCTGGATCAAGAGGACAGGAGGGCTTCCCTGGTGGCGCAGTAGTTGAGAGTCCGCCTGCCGATGCAGGGGACACGGGTTCGTGCCCCGGTCCGGGAAGATCCCACATGCCGCGGAGCGGCTGGGCCCGTGAGCCACGGCCGCTGAGCCAGCGCGTCCGGAGCCTGTGCTCCGCAACGGGAGAGGCCACAACAGTGAGAGGCCCGCATATTGTTAAAAAAAAGGACAGGAAACAGGGCTGCAGTGCCCATCTCTAGGGCAAGCAGGTGTGCACACAGTTGGGGAAGATGCTCCCTGGCAAGAGGTGAAGCATAGTCTCAGAAGGAGGGAGTACGTGTGTCCCACAGCCACGTACGGAAGAGTTTTGCTGAGGACGTGAGTGTGTTGGCCCTGTCACCTCTCTTGGGTCCTTACACACAAGGCGCTTTCATCTTCCACATGTGCACCCCTGTGTCATCCAACAAGGCAGGTCAGCCATTGACGAGCCGGTACACCGCGAGGAGTAAAGAAAAGCCACAGCGCAAAGCTTTCCAAATGGGGCTCCACGGAACCTGGTCTCCGAAGGTACATTGTGGGGAAAAGACGCTGGGGAAACAACATTCCCTATCCCACCCATGAAGAGTCACACGGGGCAATGGATCTGGACGCTTGCGAGGAAATAACCATGTCTCATAGGTTCTCAGACCTAGTTAATTGCAAAACACTGATTTATTTTTCCAGTTACACCCAGGAGCACCTGAAAACATTTTGAGAAACATGGCTTTAATATATTAAATTTTCAAAACTTGGAGTCCCTCACTGAAAACAGTGAGACAATTATGTAAATAACTTGACATACGTATACAACATTGTTTTGTATAAAAATAGATGTATATACAATTATTAAATCTCTGTTAACCTATTCATAGCACAGGGAACTCTACTCAGTACTCTGTCGTAACCTATATGAGAAAAGAATGTAAAAAAGAGTGGGTATGTGTATGTATAACTGATTCACTTTGCTGTGAAACGGCAGAAAGTAACACAACATTGGACGTCAACTACGTGCTAATAACAATTAATTTTAAAAAGTCTGTGTTTATTTTTAATAGCAATACATTCCTATGCAAAATAAATGCAGATACCCATAACGGCTGACAGAGTTTATGTGTCTGAAACAGCAGACGCTATAAAATATAGATATTTTATCAGCCTCTTTCTAACTACATGGTGGATAAATGGAGTAAAGCAGTAACACTGAACACAAGATGTGTGCCACTTTAGAAATGCCTTCTCTTGACAATTGGAATGAAAATCTTTGAAGAGTAGACGGAGAGAGCAAAGATGAAATTGTTCGACTATGTTGTTAAAAGTGAATCACAGGGACTTCCCTGCTGGTCCAGTGGTTAAGACTCTGCACTTCCACTGCCAGGGGTGCAGGTTTGATCCCTGGTCGGGGAACTGAGATCCCGCATGCCCCATGGTGAGGCCAAAAAAAAAAAGAAAGTGAAAAGTCAGTCAAATGCCATGCTCCTTTGCCTAAGACAGTAAAAGCCACTGTTTTATCACTAAAGACAG
This sequence comes from Phocoena phocoena, assembly GCF_963924675.1. NCBI lineage: Eukaryota > Metazoa > Chordata > Mammalia > Artiodactyla > Phocoenidae > Phocoena > Phocoena phocoena. Next base: position 3,117,817 of record NC_089240.1, read on the forward strand.
CACCCTCAGAACAACGTTTATTCTGTGGAGCCATTCCAGGAGCTCTGCACCCTTTCCTGAGCATCCTCTACATGCCTCCACGCAGATGTTTTCTCACCATCGTAACCTGACGAAGACCCCGATAGAACCTTCGGCGTATTACAGGTAAACCGTTCACAACAGCTACTTGGCATTTCCAAACGGTTACAGATTACACTGAACAAGCTAACCACCAGTTTTTATATTCCAGCAATCTGTCTCTGAGTGTTTTTATTATGTGAGAAATAATTTTTAGGAGACGGTTGAGTGGCCCGCATGTGAGGTCCGCATGGGTCACTGACTCATTCCTGAGTCCTTTACGCTGGCAAGAGATCACAGCTACGAGAAGTTGATGCCAGGGCGAGAGAACCCATATTAATTATCCTCCCTTAAGATCAGTGGTTGTTTTGGGGGGTTTTTTGCTGTTAAATTTATTTATTTGCTTATTTATTTATTTATTGGCTGCGTTGGGTCTTCGTAGCTGTGTGCAGGCTTTCTCTAGTTGCGGCGAGCGGGGGCTACTCGTCCTTGCGGTGCGCGGGCTTCTCATTGCGGTGGCTTCTCTTGTTGCGGAGCACGGGCTCTAGGCGCATGGGCTTCCGGAGTTGTGGCACGTGGGCTCAGCATTTGTGGCTCACGGGCTCTAGAGTGCAGACTCGGTAGTTGTGGCGCATGGGCTTAGTTGCTCCACGGCATGTGGGATCTTCCCGGCCCAGGGCTCGAACCCCTGTCCCCTGCATTGGCAGGCGGATTCTTAAACACTGCACCACCAGGGAAGTCCCAGATCAATAGTTTTTAGTTTATTAAGAAATGTAATCAGATTACGGTAACCACTGACAAGTAATTCATTCCAAACATTGAGTTTTCAGCATGTAGGATGAACATAAGCCAGGGACATTTTTAATATTTAATGCAGCATATGTTCATGGTTCTTCAGTTCATAATGTTTATGCAGACACTTGCACATGTAAATCGAGTATTTGCATGTTTTGAAAAATGTATGCCTATTAGTGAAAGTGATTGGCTTGGTCACCTATGTTTTCCTATGGCTGTTTGAATCATTCATCGAAATTTGTGAATTTAATCAATTGATATACTTTGTTTAGTGTCCACTCTATGCTTTGCATTAAGTAAAGGGGAGCAAGCTACGGCCATTTGGACTTAGTACATGGAAATATTAGCAAAAGGAGTTTTCTCAGTTTTACTGTAGGAATTTGTATTCCCAAACTTCAAATCTGTAGCTGGTGGATTCCAAAGGAAATGACCCTTTTCTCTCTCCCTCTCTCTCTTCCTCTCCCTCTGTCTCTCTCTCCTTTTTGTTTTGTTTTTTTTTTTTAACATCTTTATTGGGGTATAATTGCTTTACAGTGGTTAGTTTCTGCTTTATAACAAAGTGAATCAGTTATACATATACATATGTTCCCATATGTCTTCCCTCTTGCATCTCCCTCCCTCCCACTCTCCCTATCCCACCCCTTTTTGTTTGTTTTGTTTTGCATCTATTAGCTATTCGTGTTACACAAACGTAAAGAGAAATGATCTTTTGATGTGCAGCGTCTTCATTTCTTTCCGTTCTCCTTCACTTTTTTTGTTCCAACGTAGCTCGAAGGAAACACTTGAAGTGGTATCCGGAGAAAATAAAAGAAAATTGAGGGAGCAGAGAGACATGGTGAAAACAGGGAGAATAGAAGCGAAGATACGTATTCCCTCTTTGCTATGGATTTTAAGGTTTGTGGATTTTAGAACTGTGTACTAAAGAGCCGTCTGAAATAGTAAACAGTATGCATTTCACTCCTTTATGGCTTGCTCCTATCAGCACCTTTATCCTTCAAGGGTGCCTTGTCATCGGAGTTTGACAAGCACATGGGGAGACCATGTTGCCATCACAGAGGCTGGCAGGTGATGGAGCAGAAACCCCTCCGAGCTAAAGAGTGCCCTGATGTCAGAGTGTCGGAGATGTCGGTCATTCTCTTGACGGGAGAATGTGGGAGCTCTGATTTGGATGTGAATATATGTATTTTGTGAAAAGTAAACATTTTATAAATGTAAGAAACAAAGGGATCTGGAGAGATGATAGTGCAGGTTTATGTTCCTGGACGCCTACTTTTTGCAGAGGAACTCGATGACTAAAGAGAGACAGAGAGAGAGACAGAGAGAGACACACACACAGGAGACAAAGAGTGAGTCAGTCGGTCTGTGGACAATAGCTTGATCCGTGCCCATGAGCTGCAGCCTGTGAGGTGAGTTTCTCTTTGTGAAAAGCTGTCTATGGTGTTTAGACTGAGGACGTCATCACACTCACCTGAGACAACTGCTTGTATACTACATTACAGTATATCTAAGATATATTTTATACATAGATAATATAAATGTATTGCAATTATTGTAACTGTATGACAGTTACAATACATAATGTATTATGTATTACCTATTTATATCTTTACTGTTTCTGCTCATCTGATTGAAAGCTGATGGATATATCCACCAATATTTCTCTCTATATCTATGCTGCGTTTATTTATCAATACATATATGATTGATATATTTATGTCCATTGTATATACATCTCCCTATATATGCAGCATACACATAGAAAATACTAATACTAAAATATTAATCAATTGTGTGCAATAATGGAATAAGTTAAATAATAAATGTAGAGCAATAAAATGTACCTGTTCTGTAAATAAGCTTATTCCAGTCTAAAATCTTATGAATGCATTATTATACAAGAAACTCTCTCCATTCATTTATTCTGACACTTTTTCATCAAGAACGAATGCCTGTCTAGTGTTTACAGCACTTTCAGAGACGTGACTGCAGCTATAATGAAGAAAATATTGCCAATGTCCTCCACCATCATAAATTTATTTATAAAGAGGACCACGACGAGACAATTATGAAAGACGCCGTAAGAACGTCAGAAAGACAAATTTAAGGAAGCACAATAGTTAGATCAATTGATGCCAACTGAGATCATTGAAAAACACGACCATTTTCACTGGCAATCCCAATCTAAATGTTAAGGGAGAAAAGTCATAAAGGATACTTAAAAGATAATGCTATTAGCTAACACTTGTCCTTTAAATGCCAAATACCATGGTCTATTTTTCGTGAATAGTTCACTCTTATTAAAGTCACTATGATTCTCACGTTTGCAGATAATGTCGTAAAAGCCTAAGAAATTCACATAGTAGATAGCAGAGCCGAAGGTCATCTATGATTGGTGTGATTTATCGCCCACGCTCCTACGTTCACTCGCCCAGTAATTATGTCTGATTGTCCACTTTGCATGATGCCGTATTTTCCTGCTCCAAGGGTGTGCGTGTGGAGCATCTGAGTGCGGCCCCAAATGGTAAGGACTAGGGTGTTGAGATTTTGCAGCATCAGTAGATTTGGGACAAATCACAGAGATCCCTGCACGTCACCACCCAAGTGATTTGACTGCCCTTGATTCTCTAAGGGGCGTCAAGCTGCCCGGACTCCATGTTTTTGTAAAGTGGAGTCATTAAAATCTCCCTGTTACGTGAACCTCTTCTAAGGTTAGAAGAGGGCCATTCTGAAGGGACAACCACACCATTATTCTAATGGATGGCTTTCTGGAGAAGTAGCGATGATCAAGTCTGATCTGAGAAGAATTAGAATACTTAGTACAATCACTGACACGGATAAAATACAGCAATATAATCTTAGGACAGCCGGTGAAAATGGATTTGAAGGTGAATCCCACAAAACCATCCAGGAAGAGATGATCGCCATATTACATCCAATACGTGCTGCAGACAGAGGGGTGTGTGTGCAATTTCCCAAAGCGCTCACGAGCCTTCTGTAGGCTACAAAAGGACAGGGCGTGACCAGCCACCTCTTGTGAGGGAAAGGATGAGGAGGGGCAAATTTTTTCTTAAAGAGTTTGTTTTCTCTAAGAGGTTGCAGAAAAATAAGGTGGCTGTGAACATTAGAAATGGGCCTCTGAAACACGTTTCTTGTGTTCTGACATGGAATATAAGAGAGCATAATTAGTTGCTGATGAGAAAAATATATATATAGGTGGGTTAATGATGAAAAAGCGATAAGAGGTCATCTTCATGGTGGAGAACAGAGAAGGCTATCAGGGAAGAAGTCCACTACCAAGTGGATGTGGGAAGTTTTGATAGAAGTGGTACACGTGGCCCGTTATAACAGGAAGGGGTAAAGTCTGAGCGCAGATTGATGGAACTGGGACCACGAGAGGTCCCTTCCGAAGAGTTTCATTTTCTGAGTGCGGCACAAGGCGGTATCTGTAGGGACAGCACAGAGGGTAGGAAGGGTTTGAATGGAGAGTAAGAGTATTCATCTCAGAATGAGCTTGTTCACTCAAAAAGCATCCATGGACATTTCCAAAGCGTGCGTTTGATATCTGTGTTCCTGCCTTGGAGGTTAGATCCCTCTTCAATTGTGTGTGTTTTCTCTAGCGATGTTGACACATTCTGGGCAGGTCAAGGATTGGTTGAACAGCTGTGGCTGAACCAGAGATATGGTTTATTCAGGCCAGTCCTATAGAATAGGAAAGCCCTGCTCATGAGGGAGTGACTTTAATGGAGGACCTTCGATTTTAGGCTGAGTAAGAAGGCAAACATAAATGAGCTGAAAAGAGAGAACCATTTGTAACAGCAAAGGATAGAGGTATCGGTAATACGTGGAAACGGTAATACATGGAAACGCTGCACCAAGTGCAAGGGAGTCGAACATCAAAATTCAACTTAAGAGCTGAATGTTGGACTTCCCTAGTGGCACAGTGGTTGAGAATCTGCCTGCCGATGCAGGGGACAAGGGTTCGAGCCCTGGTCTGGGAGGATCCCACATGCCGCGAAGCAACTAAGCCCGTACGCCACAGCTACTGAGCCTGAGCTCTAGAGTCCATGAGCCACAACTACTGAGCCCGTGAGCCACAACTACTGAAGCCCACGTGCCTAGAGCCCGTGCTCTGCAACAAGAGAAGCCACCAAAATGAGAAGCCCATGCACTGCAACGAAGAGTAGCCCCCGCTTGCCGCAACTAGAGAAAGCCCGCACGCAGCAACGAAGACCCAATGCAGCCAAAAATAAAAAATTAATTAATTAATTAATTAATTTTAAAAAAGAGCTGAATGGTGACCGTACTTGTGAGTTGCAGAGCATTTCTTTTTCCCTTGCTTCACACACAGTAACATTAATCCTCATTTTGCGGTCTACCATTGCCTTTATTTATTTTTTTAAAAATATTTATTTATTTTGCTTATGTTTTTTTGGCTGTGTCGGGTGTTAGTTGTGGCACACGGTGTTTTCACTGAGGATCTTTCGTTCCGGCGTGCGGGCTGTTCATTGCGGCACACAGGCTTCTCTCCAGTTGTAGTGTGCGGGTTTTCTCTCTCTAGTTGTGACGAGCAGGCTCCAGGGCACGTGGACTCTGTAGTTTGCAGCACGCGGGCTCTCTCGTTGAGGCGCGAGAGCTCAGTAGTTGTGGCGCGAGGGCTTAGCTGCCCTGTGGCAGCATGTGAGATCTTAGTTCCCCGACCAGGGATCGAACCCACGTTCTCTGCATTGGGTTGCAGATTCTTTACCACTGGACCGCCAGGAAAGTCCCTTACCGTGGCCTTTAAACGTAATTTTGCACCTCTAGTTATTTACAGCTATTTTGTGGGAAGTGTAGAAGAGCAGGAGACAGTAAATATCCATTTCGAATATGTTAATTTTCACTGTAAATCTTAATGTTCTTTCTACACGGAGGTGAAGGCGAGATGCTTTCTATTTGGTGTCATGTTTGCAATGGTATTTTTCAATATGAAGTTGGCCCTTGAACAGCACGAGTTTGAACTCCACGGGTCTACTTGTCTGTGGGCTTTTTTTGGTTTGTTTTTCATTAAATGAGGACTGCATGACCCACAGTTGGTTGAATACAGGGATGCAGAACCAAAGATACAGAAGGCTGACTGTAAAGTTAAGTGTGGATTTTCCACTGTGAGGAGGGTCCGAGTTTGTAACCCCCGTGTTGTTCAAGGGTCAACTTGAACTTGTTTGATTAGACATTTAGAAGCAACTTAAGAAATATTATGACCCCTGATAGAATATATAAATAGTAATGTCTACAGTTTAGAACTTTTTTCATGTTACAACATTCTATTTCTATTTCTATATACCCTACAGTATACTCACCAACAAAACGTTAGTTTTCATCCATCACCATATAGGAGAACTCTTCAATAACCTTTAGATCAGGATACAACTGGACTCTAAAGAGTGGTGTTGACAAATTTCAAGAGTTTGGAAGGATAGATGTGGGGCAGAGGGGAGGGAATGTGCACAGCCTTGTTAAATAAATAAAAATTTCGTATTCAGTTTATTTTCTAGAAGCCAGAGAGATTAGAGGGTGAGACACTGCTCCCATGGGAGAATGACATGAAATTAAAAAAAGGGCATCAAGACGTCAGCCAGATGGACTCGATAGAAGCGATGAGGCTGAGAGTTGTGGAGCAAAATTCAGGGAGACCTACGGGGTGACAGTCAGGGGACCCATCATTAAATGTTTCCATAGAGATACAGAAGAAAGGGGAGGTGGGTCCTGGAGCAGGGTAGGGTCCCCACCTTGACCCACGGTGATGGAGAGAGGGCAAAAGCAAGGGGACCTGTGCACCTGGGATGGCCACGTGTGACTCCAGGAGCCTAAGTTCTCTGCATCCGTGATGATGGGGAGGTCGCGTTTTAAGTGCCACATCCTATTTATTACTTTTTCTAATGAATCAGCAACTTTCCTCACTGGATGACATGACATAAAACCTGCACATGTACTCATTTTTATAAGAAACCAACAAGGATGAGAACAATTTCTTATTCTTTTGAGCATTTCTTCTTTTCTTCTTCCAGTTTTATTGAGATGTAATTGCCATCCAGCACTGTGTAAGTGTCAGGTGTACAGCACAATGATTTGAGTTACATGCAACATGAAATAATGACCACAATACGTTTAGTGAACATGTGTCCTCTCGTACAGACACAAAATTAAAGAAATAGAAAAAAAGGTTTTTCCTCGTGATGAGAACCCTTAGGATATACTCGCTTAACTTTCATACACAACACACAGCAGTGTTAATTATATTCACCAAGCTGTACAGTCCATCCCTAATTCTTATTTATCATATAATTGCGAGTTTGTATCTCTTGACCCACCTTCATCCACTTGCGCCTTCTCCCACCCTTCCCTGTGATCACAAATCTGACCTCTTTTTCTATGAGTTTGTTTGCTTTTCAAGTATAATTGACCTACAACACTGCGTTAGTTCCTGTTACACAACACAATGATTTGATACTTCTATACATTTCAAAATGATTGCCACGGTATGTCTAGTTACCATCTGTCACCATACAAATATATTACATAATTATGGACTATGTTCCCCACGCTGTACATTTCATGCCCAAGACTCCTCTTTAATGAGTTTTTGTAGAGGACAAAGGGCTTCCAATTTATTTCACACAAGGGATTGTTTCCATAGTCTTGATACTTAAAAAACAACTATAAGCATTCTTTTTTCCCTTAAGCTCTTGTTTTTGCTTCAAGGTTATAATATTCATTTGAATCCTGAAAACATTAAATGAACATGTTATTGTGTATTTAAGATATTTCCAACGACGCCAAATACAGTTGAAGCCACTATTTACAATTTGCATTTGCTCTGAATTTTAAATGCTAATTCATTCATAAAAAGGTAGATCATTGAAATTCTCACAGTGTGTTTCTGTGTATATTATCGACTGAGCTGTGTGTTAGTTTGGGAACACACAGGGGCACGTACACTCTACTTGTTTTTAAAGAGCCTTTTTGTGTAGTAATCGTGAGCAGTTTGAGGGAGTCTTGGGAGTGTCCTAACCCTTCTCTTGAGATTTATGTGTTTAAGTAGTGCAAACCCTTATCTAGACGTCTCTGATATGACTAAAGGATGAGTGTACACATTTAAACTTCCTCTACAGGATAATGGGGAGTTGTTCATAATCTCCGTGACAGTGGTATTTTGTCCACTCTGAGTCCCGATGTCTACGCTGAGAATAATTCATCCGTGAAAGGACTGGATACAATGGGAAGTACAAACACACACTTGCTCTGACAGAAGCTTAGTCCATCTCCCTGCTTCCACATGCCACTGCCCCTCACCCCCGTTTCCTACGGTGCTGATCTACTACCCTGGGGGAGTCTAATTGCTACATGGGTTTCCAGGGGACAAACTATTACCAATTTTCTGTATATTTCCCTCTCTCTATTTCTCTCTCTCTGTCTTTCGCTTTCTCTATCTCACTATGCGTTTAATCTCATACCTAGAGAAAAGAATCATCTTTATGCTTTCTGATTCATTTCAAAATATTACAAACGTACGTTAACTTGCTTTTATCTCTCTTGCAGCGTGGAGGCTGATATAATCATATATAAGATCCTCTATTGAATCTGACATAGGAGCACAAGACCTAAAATTTTTCCTTCTCCAAACCTACGTCAGTTCATCCACGACCAACTTTATTGTTTTTTTAGCACTTTCTGACAAAAAAGGAAAATGGCACAGTCCTAGATTAAACTCTTTTTTTTGAGACAAAACACAAACTTTCTCAAAGAGAGTTCTCTAAATTGTAAAAGACAGATGTATCGTCTCTGAGCCTACTTATCAAATGAACCAACACGTCTGACACCCCGCACCTGCCCCAGAAAAACAAGACTTAGTTCTGTGGAGTTTCCAGATAAGTTACTGTGCAATTTGGCTATCAGGCCAAACCCTTTTATCATAATTAATTGCAAATTAGAGAAGCACAGCCATTTTTAAACCTTAGCTCATTTCCATACAGATCATATGTATATGAATGCAGAATATGTATTCTTTCTTTCCACTTCTAATTCTGTTCACTTATAGCAGAATATTTCTTCACTAAGCTAGAGGTTTTTCCTCAAAGTTGAGAATGATTCAATTAAAAATATGCTCTAGTCTTTACTAGAATAAGCTTTTGGAAAGCATCCTAAGATCATTCCTCCTTCACTAGGAAGGTAAAAAAATATGAAGCCAACACACACACACACACACACACACACACACACACACACACACACACACCCCAAATCTAACAAGAAAAATGCTTTGGAAGAAATAAGTATTTTTATTACTTTTAACATTAGATTCAATTTCTCTCCTTAGAAGCCATAAAAATTTTTTTTCTTTTCACATTGATTTTGCTTTAGAAAAGTACGGACTTCTGCATTTTCACGCCAAAAGAAAAAATCCTTGGTGAGTTCAGAATGGCATATGATACAAAATAATTATCTTGGACTTGGATTTGGAGAGAAAATGATATTTCTATAAATACGATAATCCCCAACCCTGTAAATTGAGCACATTGAAGGTACCACCCCACTAGCTTCAGACATCCAGTTTTGATTTGAGGAACTAAACTGCTAAAATAATTGTCACTTATTTCAATGAAAAATATTTGGTAGCTTTACAATTTTATTATTTTAATTTTCTGCTTACTTTTTCATGTTTGAGCTTCCAACTTAGACATTATTCTTCTATTCTTGAGGACAATAATGCTTTAAAAAGTGCATTTTTCCTCCAAAATTCAAGTTGTTTTTAGCAGAAAGTTGGGTCGAAATAAACTATTAGACCATATCATGGAATAAAAACTCACTAAATGGGGATCTTAGTTCTACCTAGTCAATATGAAGGATTATTATTTTCCAGACACCATGAAAAATAACTAATTCTCCAATACGCTTTAGCTTTAAAATTGTATATTCCATTAATGACTTGATGTGTTAACATAATTTGCTTCATAATAGCATCTTGGCCAAAGAAACTGATTTCAGAGCCATTTTTCTTTAAACATATGGAGAGATGTGTGCTGACTGCTTTCTCCAGTAAGCTTAAAATGAACTACTTTTCTTAAATGTGAGCATCAGAGTCTGATATTCAGTTTCAGCCAATAGTCATCTATCTTTATCACGGATATTACACTTACAGACGGAGATTAAATAAAAATAGTATATGTTCCTGGTACACATTTTAAATAAATATTTTATTATGGCAAAGGAAAAGAGAAATATAAATTTGTGTTATATGTTTAACAAAAAAAATGTTCACCCAAATTACCATAGGTGAAAAAGAATGATTCGTTTTTATTTCATGAAATTAAATAGTGAATAATATATTGGGAAGAAAATAAATATGTAAAGGTATGCATACACATTCGTATTACATACACTGCAATATAATATATGACATTATAAATTGTACATATTTTAAAATATATATAATTTATAAATAATTGTAACTTATAATGTATTATATTTTATTTATATTATTAATTATATTAGATAATAACAGATATAATTATATATGCATTATTAGATTATATGTTGTATATGTTACAAATCAAATATGTGTTACATATATCCTTATGTTATACATGCAATATATATATCTGAATATTATAACATATATAACGTATATTTGTTAGAGATAATTTTTGTCTAGTCCTGCTGTTCATCCTTTTTATACAAAATTGATTGGTAACTAATAAAATAATAAAGCTGCAATTCAAAGAGCACAGTGAATTTACAGGATAGTAATTACTGAGGAGGATAAGCAACTGCTTTCTCTATTCATTTGTTACTAACATTAAAAATGATAACTGTAACCTTTGTACGGTCTACCTGCTCTTTCTGCCTGGAACACTGGCCCCATGGTTTTCTGCTTGGTCTCTTTATTCACTGATAATTCTCAGGTTCCTAGAATACTGTTCAGTATAGTAGCTGCTCAGTAAATAGCCATTGAATGGATATATGTCAAAACGCCATTTTCCAAAATTGTGCTTGTGAATAAAGTAGGATACAGAGAGCTTTTAAATCCACTCCACTGATGTTAAATTCAGTGAACTGAAGAAAAAGTCAAGTGGAAGAATTACCTGACTCTAGGTATTTCTCATTGTATTTCATCTGTGATGCATAAGGAGAGTGCCAACTTCTTCCTATTTTCCATGTCATTATCCATGTTACTTTGGTTACCCATTTAATAATAATATGTGTAGGATTTGCCTTTGTGTTGATTTGTTAAACTTCACTTAATTCTGTGAGCACACTGATGGCCTCTGGTGTAGGTAAAATTGTGTAGTGATTCCATGTACAGGAAGCACCCACCCTGCTTCTGGATATGTAGACTGGTGTCTCACATTTTGAGGTTGCTGTCTTGCCTTTACTAATTAATCAGATATTTCTGTGTGAGCACAAACTACCTCTATGAAGAGTAAAATTAATTAAAGTGTATACAATATACTAATATACAGTGTAACATAATGTAATCTATATAACAACCTTTATTTCTAGGGCTCACTATTTGGTTCATTTTCAAAAGTTTTTATTGAGCTTCCCTGGTGACACAGTGGTTGAGAGTCCGCCGGCAGGGAAGATTCCACATGCCGCGGAGAGGCTGGGCCCGTGAGCCACGGACGCTGAGCCTGCGCGTCCGGAGCCTGTGCTCTGCGACGGGAGAGGCCACAACAGTGAGAGGCCCGCGTACCGCAAAAAAAAAAAAAAAGTTTTTATCAATTCCCCCCAAATAAAATTCATACCTAGATTAAAAACAATAAGACCTCACATAATGCTGTTTTCTGAGGAAGATTTATTTCCCAAGTTTAGAACTTTATAGAAAAGGTATTTATCCAGTGAGTGAAGGAGGTCACATATTACAAACTTCCAGTTACAAGATAAACGCTGGGGATGTAATGTACAGCATGGTGACTGTAGTTAATAATACTGTATTGTATATGTGAAATTACTAAGAGAGTAGATTTTATTGATAAAAGTTCTCATCACAACAAAATAGTTTGAAACTATGTGTGGTGGTGGATGTTAACTAGACTTATTCTGGTGATCCAATCACATTGTATACAAATATTGAAAACATTATATGATACACCTGAAATTAATATATTGTGATATGTCAACTATACCTCCATTAAAAATGTATTTTAAAGAGTACTTATCTGAGAAAACTCCAAAGTACTAAGTGATATAACATGAACTATAAAATCACCTCCCTACCTCTTGGCTCACAAACTCCTAACCCATTTTTGCTATGGAGACTCACCCTTTAGAGTTATGTTTTGAAATGGTTCTGAAGAACCTAGGGGCAGGACGGGAATAAAGACGCAGACGTAGAGAATGGACTTGAGGACGCGGGGAGGGGGAAGGGTAAGCTGGGACGAAGTGAGAGAGTGCCATGGACATATACACACTACCCTGAGCAATGCTGATTCTGCCATTGCTATCGAGTTCTTGGGAATAATTCAGTGAATGTTTAAATACCTGATAGCAGACAGTCCCTGAGAGCACAGTATTCCCAAAAAAAGGATGACATCATCTCTGTCTGCCATCCACCTGAGGATGGAACTAGCATATGCAAATCAGTCTCACACCGGGGACGAAATGGTGCTAATATGAAGGAAAGCCTGTGGTGTTAGCGAGGAGACGGCAGTGAGCCCCTCTGCTTCAAGGAATTGTAATTAATTACATTTCACTATTTCCATGCCAACGCTGGGAAATTATTTAGCTCAACCCGACGCCGAGTCCTTGAAATAATATTCCTTCCCTGGTAATGTCGTTTTGGAAAAGAAAGTGAGATTTTTAGTTATTTTTTAAAGGTAAAGATTACAGGAAAATATTACAGGTTCATTTGTATATATATATTTTTATGTATGTGTATATGTATATTACACTCTGTAATACTTATTTTGAGGCCATTTATTTTAACTGACATAGATGAACTTCATGAAACACAGGATGGACAGTCCCTACATAACTAAACATAACATGAAACTTCTGCAGGGATTCAACTTCTTGCATTGCAGAATAAATATTTCATCCTTGATGCACAGTATACGTAGGCAGTTTTACTTAAATAGTACCCATTGCCAGGATAATAGAACAATAGGTCCTTACAGATTTCCTGGTAGGTGTGTGTCACTGTGTAACACAGTGATTACTGCCTGCTTGCAGAAAAAATAGTTACTGCTGTTGTGTGACAAAACCCTTTGGTCAACTAAACCGTGTCTTTCTTCCCCTTGTACAAATCATGATGAATGCCTTGGGGTACAAACACCTTCAACAATAGCATGTCTTTTGTGTGTCTGTACCTGGTAAAGAAGCAAAAATTGCTGCTACGTCTAAGAAGGAAACATCCCTTCAGAGGATGGGACGTGTAAAAGCCTTTTCTCACCTGAACCTCGTTAATGGGCACTGGTGAGAACGCTGCCGGTGCCGAGAGGTTCAACCCTGGAGTTCCTTCTCAGCTTAGGTGCCCCTCTACTGTCAGTGAACAAGCATGACCACTCGGTGGCTGAGCTGCGAGCCTGCCCGCAAATAGCAGACAGTACAGACATATTGGTTCTGTCCACAGCTGGTTAAAAAAAGCAGGTGTGCCAGTGACAGAGGCGGTGTCAGCCATCCAGAGAGAGTTAGGAAACAAAGTCGCAACTTTCAACTCTGAAGTCTACCCTGTGACATTTACTGGACACTATTGAGGACGTCCGTTTCCATGTCATCTATTCGTCAAGGACCGGCACATCCCACCATCTTAGACGAGCCAGGAGCAGGCAATGTGGAGTATTTTATTCCCCTCCTCTCATCCCTCCCTCCCTCCCCTCCTATCTCTTTCTCCTTCCTTCCCTCCCTCCTTTCCTTCTTTATTTCTGACAGTGAGCTCACTGAATTGAACTGTCCGGCAGCTGATAGCAGAAGATCTAAAATCACTGTTAGATTACATCAAAATATGGGTTGGAGAAACGGAAATGACTCATCTGGGGAGCTGCAGAGAATGAAAGAAACATGGAATTTTTTGGTGTTAAAATATTTTGATGCCAAAATATTACAGCAAGAACGAAAAGCACTCTTGTAATGGACCTTGCTGTGTCTTTTTGGTCTGCTACGTTTTAATTTCATGTGCTAGTGGATTTTATTTTCTTTAGTAAAACACATCTAGGATTTGCTTTACAGCATTTCATGAAAATTAATCTAAGAGCGAACATTTGCATGCATTCATCTGGTTGCTTTAAATCATTTAATTTTAATTAGAAATTAAAACTGAAAAATGTATACTTCTTAACTCATTTACACGTAACAATAAAAACGCATGACATTTTTTCATTTATGATATGTTGTTATGGAAATAATGACATTTTCTAAATTAAGAAAAAGTAGTAATAATATTGATATTATGGTTCATTTTGCAAATCTCTGTAGGTGTGTGTCACTGTGTAACACAGTGATTACTGCCTGCTTGCGGTAATAGAAGGCAGTTAGATTCTTACCTCTGCTTCTGTGTTCAATCTATTGTAATGTCACATGGAACACAGCTTCTGGAAAACTCCAGTGATGGAATGAGTTTGCAAATGAAAAATAACATCTTTGTATAATTAAGAAAATAGAACACACAGCTGTCCTAGAAGTATCTGCGGGTGACCCAGGGCTCCCCAGAGCAAACAACTCACTTTGAGAATTACTGGTCTACCTACCTATGTATCTATGTATGTATGTATCTATCTATCATCTCAAAACCTAGCTATCTAGCTATCCATCTATCCTTCTATTTACCCATCTATCTGTTCATCCATCCATCTACCTACATATTGATCTACCTATCTAAATCTATGTAGTTATTCAACCATCTATCCAAATCTAACGATCTATCAATCTGTCCATCTATCTATCTACAAATCCAGCAATCTAGCCATCCATCCATCCATCCATCTGTCCATCCATCCATCCATCCATCTGCATACTGATCTACCTCTGTAGATCTACGGAGTTGTCTAAGCATCTATCATTACTTTTATATTTACATTTATGTTTATATTTAAATGTGTATTGACCCTAAAATTGAAAGGAACTTTTAGAAAATGAAATTCCAGAGGAATAATATAGAAAACCAGTATTAAACACATGGGCATAGTGATGCCTTTTATCCCCAGAGTATTTCTCAGAATTCTCTCCTCACCCTTATATATTTCTCTTGTAATCAGTAAGTTTCTGCAAAAGGTGGTGAGGAGATTTTCCTCAGTTATCTCGACACTATTTTGGACTTTTGTCTGAACATTCTGCTTACTTATAATGGGACAGCCTTTCTCTTCAGTGTAGACATGTCAAGTAAACAATTCCGTGTGCACGTTAACCAGTCTAATTCTGAGCCCAGGAGAAAATGAGCATTGGGACTATATTCCAGATTTATCTCCCTCAAAGTATGCATTTTCCATTTCTTCTGTTGTTTGCTCCTTCATCGTTTTGCCCCTAATTGTTCAGACCACTGTATTTTCCTTATAAACTTTGAGGAATTTCTTACATATCTAGGTATTATTTCCTTGGCTGTGAGATTAAACATAGTGAAAATGTTACACCCATTGATCAACACTTTTTAAAATATTTACCCATATTAATCCTATATTTTGATGGTAAAAATACTCACCAATTTTCTTATCCAATATTTTGCATTTAAAAAAACGCTCTACAACCCTAAACCAGTTAGATATTTTCCTGTATTTTCTTCTATTAATGTATAACCTTTATGTTTCACACGTAGGTTTATCCATCTACAATCCGACATTGAATATGGATCCAGAGAAAGGTGCACTGTTATTTCTTACACAGAGCTAGTTTTCAGTGCCATATACGGAATGCTCTGTTTTTTTTCATTGATCCGTGACACCAACTGAACTGTATATTAAGTTTCCAAACAGTCATAGTTCTGCCAATTTCTGGACTACTCTGTTAGTCTATTTCCAATCCTTGGAGCATCAACAAATTGTTTTTTAATACTATACACGGCTTTGCAAATAGTTACCTGGTAAGACAGCTCTGTTCATCCTTACTTTTCAATTTTGACTTAGCTATGTTGTTTTTTCTATTCTCCACATAAACTTTCGGGTATGCTCACGGAGCTTCTAAAGAACCAGTGGGAATTCTGACTGCTATTTCTCTGACAGCATGATTAAATCTGGAGAACTGATATTATTATATTCGTCATGCTTTCCGAGATCCTGATGATCATTTGTATTAGTCTGTCTTCCTTTGTTGAACTGTACGTGTTTAGATAAGTTAATTCTCAGATTTTTAAGACTTTTAAATGGATATTGCAATAAATATAATTTGTATTATAGCACTTCATTATTGAGGAGCAGAAAAACACTCTAAAATTTTTAAAGTTGATTTTGTAAGTTAATCCTTTGTGTAGTATTCTTGCTGGGTTCTCATCACATTTGAGTCGTAGAGATACAGTATAATTTTTTGTCTTGTAGGAGATCACATCTTCTCTAATGGCCATTTTAACTCTTCCCTGACAATCTTTACTCAGCTAGTTTATTTTTCTTTCTTTCTACTGTTTACTAGGATTGGTAATATTATACTATACAGTAATAATTTTATATATGTGTGTATGGTAAAATAAGAATAGATGTGAAATATGTATGATGAATTACACATATATAAAACCCTCAAACAGTGAATGCTTTTAACCATAAAAGCTATACTGATGCATATTTATGCCTCCATATGAACAAACCAGATCAGAATATAATTAATAATAATATGTAGGTAATCATATATATATATATATATATTTTTTTTTTTTTTTTTTTTTTTTTTGCTGTACGCGGGCCTCTCACTGTTGTGGCCTCTCCCGTTGCGGAGCACGGGCTCCGGACGCGCAGGCTCAGCGGCCATGGCTCACAGGCCCAGCCGCTCCGTGGCATGTGGGATCTTCCCGGACCAGGGCACGAACCCGCGTCCCCTGCATCGGCAGGCGGACTCCCAACCACTGCACCACCAGGGAAGCCCGGTAATCATATTTTGATAGAGGCCTTGACACTCAAAGGAGAAATACCAGGAACCAAATATTATCTTTATTATCATAAAGATATATTTTTATTATTATAAAGAAAATAACTGATTCATATAACTACGTAAAAACCAATTTAAACACGTCTCAATGTCAAAAGACCCCAAATGAAACACAACACCAAATATGACAGCGTTGGGACATTTTTCTGTTAAGGGCCAGGTGGTACATATTTTAGAATTTGGGGGCCACATGTTTTCTTTAGCAACCAAACTCTGTGGTTATAGCTTATAAACAATGGGAAGAGCGGTGTTCCAATGAAACTTTTTACAAAAAAATGGGCCATAGTTACCCGCCCTTCACATAGAATAAAAAGCTTGTAATACATACAATGACAATTCTGGGAAAATTTACAAGTGGGTCCACTATAAAAGTTGCCAGAGGATATGATGGAAGTATATATGTGTGCTCTTTGTACATGAATATTCTGTTCTTTAATAGAATAAATTCTATTTCTTTTATTCACAGGAATAACGAATTCACAGAACAATATTCATTTTTGTTTCCCAATATTTGGGGTGAGTATTAGGAAACATGCACCTAGAGCCCTTATGACACACACTCATTTTTTTTCCCCCCTTTTCCTGCCCTTTGCTTTTGGGTAGTGTTTAATTACCCTGATATGATCTGCCTAGGTTACCAAAAGCTAACCCGTTTAGTTTAGAGGGGTACTTTCAGCTTTGACATCAGAAAATCAGCGTCTCTCTCATGGAAGCCGATTCAGCTTTTAATTGGTGTGCAGGCCCCAATGTGTAGGGTGAATGGAACTTCTTTTATGGAGACCAAGCTGAGGGGACTTCCATCCAAGATTTGCTACAAATTACAGGTGAGACGAAGGACCTGGGATTCAGACGAGCTCCTCGGAATGCGACTCTGGCCTGGATCACCACAGCCATGGAGTTTTGTAGGTTGGGTCTTTGCTACAACATTTCTTTTCCTCCACTTGTCTTTCTTTGACCTAAACTTCTGTTCACATGGTAAATCTGGCATTTGGTTACTACAAAATGAACATGTGAAGTGATAGTTTTACATAATCGTGAAGGAAGTGTTTTGTGATATCCCCTATATAAACCTGAACTCTGAACCATTCAGCCCTGGCTGATGCCACATCGTTGGCCCGTGCTGTTTCTCCGTATATAGGGAGAGTCTCCCTGTAACGTAAGCAGAGAGATTCCCATTAAAAGAATTAACAAGAAAAGAGAAACCAGCACTTAGCTGACAGATACTGTCAAACTCCTTTCCCCTCCAGACTCTAATCTGGTCTTTTAATATATATTTCACCAGGCTGGTGGGAGGTGAATCATATTTTCTTTGTTCTCTTTTAGAATAAAGTTAGGAAAACAAAGGAAGAGAAAAAGAAAAAAAAACAAAGAATCAGAAGGTCTATCGTTATTATCAGGAGGTCTGATACTGAAAAACGCAGGCAGCCGTACAGTTCCTTTTTTAAAGCTACAAGTATAGTAATTACTTCCAATCATTAATCAAACGGCATGATAGTAATTAGCATGATGTGAAAACTCAGTCCTTCCGTTTAACATTTATTTACTCTGCTTTCGGTGGTGGATGATTTAATTCTAACACGCTGCTCTCTGCTTACTACAGAATCCAATGTTTACCCCAAACTGTTATTTTCACAGAGATGGAAATGGCGCTCCACTCTGCAAACTGATTTTTAATGAGGAAAATCTCAAGAGACCAGAGGGAAAGAAGAGAGGAAGGAAGGAAGGAAGGAAAAAAGGAAGGAAGGAGGGAAGGAAGGAGGAAGGGAGGGAAAAATAGATAAGGTTTCAACTTGTTTTTAGAAGAAAACAAATAGAAAAAAACAAAACAAAATTTCACCAAGGAGATTAGAAAAGATCCAAGAAAGTAGAAATGTGAAAAGTGCGTGGAATGGGAAACTAAGATTTCTCTTCCCCTATGTACCATATTTATTTTCATGACTTGCCTCTCGTCTATAACCCGACGGTTGTGATTTGCACATTTCACAGGACTTTGTCGAAGTATCTAGCATTTATATAGCGCTTATCTCACCTAAAAAGAGGCACTTCTGCAATGTTGGACACACATACCTCATAAAGAGTAGCTTGAGCTGTTACCCCAAAGATAGCTGTGAATCGTAGCAGGGCAAAAGAGGGTCAGATGTGCGATGGTCACTTACAGACATTATGCGATTTTATTTTATTTTTTATTTTTCTGGCTGCTTTGGGTCTTCAGTGCTGCGTGCAGGCTTTCTGTAGTTGTGGTGAGCAGGGGCTACTCCAGTGATGGATCTAGAAATAGGTTTAGGCCCAGATGAAGAGCTGTAGCAAACTTTCTAGCCTGATTTTCTTTCCAAGTCATAAACTTGTATGTAAACATAAAATGGCACATTGGATTAATTTTCAAAACAATGTGACATGAAGAATATTGGCAAGACTTAAAAACTATCAGAATTTGATGGAAAGAATTTACTAGTTAGAATCCTACCAGACTAAAAAAGTGGTTCCAGTCGCTGTTGCAAAAAAAATAATCCGGACGAGTTTATTCTTCCTGAAAGGGTTCAATACAGTAGAATATAAGGCAGGTAAAATTCATTAGTGGATAGAAATTGTCCGAAATATTTTACTTAAAAAAAATATCATCCAACTATTTAGACCAATAAACCTATTAAGACTGTATCTAGTTATACTAACTTTTTTTTTCTCCTTTATATCAGAGATAAAGAAGACGTGTTAAAAACATCATATAACGATATAAATATAATGAAGTTGCTTTCTTCCTTACTAATAACTGCTGTTTGGAGTAATCTTTGCCAAAGAAAGCCTAGCTACTAGATTCATGGTCGTTACTTCATAATTTAAAAAAATAATAAATTTTTATGGTTAAGGAATGATTTAAAAAGATGTGATATATATACACAGTGGAATATTACTCGGCTATAAGAAAGAATGAAATTTTCCCATTGGCAACAACATGGATGGACTTGGAGGGTATCAGGCTGAGTGAAATAAGTCAGACAGAGAAAGACAAATACTCTATGATACCACTTACATGTGGAATCTAAAAAACAATACAAACTAGCGAATATAACGGAGAAGAAACAGACTCACAGAGATGGAGAACAAACTAGTGGTTCCCAGTGGGGAGAGGGAAGGGGGGAGGGGCAAGATGGAGTACGGGATTAAGAGGCACAAACTGGGCTTCCCTGGTGGCGCAGTGGTTGAGTCCGCCTGCCGATGCAGGGCACGCGGGTTCGTGCCCCGGTCCAGGAAGATCCCACATGCTGCGGAGCGGCTGGGCCCGTGAGCCATGGCCGCTGAGCCAGCGCGTCCGGAGCCTGTGCTCCGCAACGGGAGAGGCCACAGCAGTGAGAGGCCCGCGTACCGCAAAAAAAAAAAAAAAAAAAAAAAAAAAAAAAAAAAAAAAGAGGCACAAACTATTATGTATAAAATAAGCTACAAGGATATATTGTACAACACAGGAAATGCAGCCAACATATTATAATAACTACAAACCGAGTATAACCTACAAAAACATTGAACCACTATGTTGTACTCCTGAAACTTATATAATATTGTACATAAACTCTACATCACTAAAAAGATGAAAAGTAATAATAATTTGTTCACTTCATTCTACCAGCAGGGTTGGATCTCTGAAGAAGATATATGGTGGATATCTAGTCTGTCCACTAAGGTGCAGAGATCTTTTATAGAGACGTTTTATAAACTTTTCAAGAAGCTGCGTGATGTTCAGAGGCAGAAAAGGTATGTGTTAATTCTTCCTCACGAGAATATTTCTAACTCACTGACACTAAAGCTGTTATTAAGTAGGACGACCCTGCTGGCTTCCTCTGCAGGGGAAGAATTCACATAGACTGAGAGTGTTTAAAGCAAACGGCAAAGAACCAATGCACACTTTGTTCTTTCCAGGGACGCAGGACGGGGTCGGGGAGATGAGGGAAGATGCTCAATGCCTTCAAAATCAATGGCACGAGGGAGACTGTGGGTTTTCTTAGGCCTCAATCCTCCTTTGGCTTCCAGGATAAACTGAGAGGAGGGCTTCCATCCCTCTCTTCTACCCATTCAACACTTGACGCCATTGAGAGCCAAAGAGACACCTGCTGAAGTAGATGACAGCAGCCAGGGCTTGGGGAGGATGGGATATTTGGTTTCCCTTTGATGGAGTCTGTGTGTGCATGTCTGTGTGTCTGTGTTCGTGGGCACCGTCTCCTGCTGTTTGTGGGAAAACCATGACAAGGCTAAGACTGGATGCAGGCCATAGGGGATCAGTTGAAGGAAGCCTCTGTGCTTGTTTATA
Source organism: Phocoena phocoena (assembly GCF_963924675.1). Classification (NCBI taxonomy): domain Eukaryota; kingdom Metazoa; phylum Chordata; class Mammalia; order Artiodactyla; family Phocoenidae; genus Phocoena; species Phocoena phocoena. Next base: position 3,139,064 of record NC_089240.1, read on the forward strand.
TCTCAGCTCACTGCTCACGTCGGACCCAATACACCCACTAGGGTAGCAAAGCTCATAGAACTTCGGTAACAAATTGACCATTTTCCAAATGGTCTTCAGTTCCGTTGACATAAGTTATGAGGCTAACAACTCACAGATGATTGAATGTTTTATTTTGTATAATTAACAATTCTAATTTTTCTACAGTATGTCCAACAGTCTAGGTTGCTTCAAAAACAGCAAGAGTGACAACACAATTATGGCCAATTGGCTCTTTCAGATTTTAAGGGTCAGTATGTAATGGCCATCTGCCACTTCATTTTAGGCGTCCTGAACAAATATCCTACAGAAAGGAGCTTTGCTGACTGAGTACTGAATAAGCTTAATTATTTCGGGTATTAAGGGTATACTGAGCGCTTCTGTCAACTAAAAAATTAGCTGTATGTGCGCTGGCCTTATAAAATGGATTTCTGCTTATACTGAATTAATTTAGACATTTAAATGCTTAGGAAAAGGTACTAGTTTATTGAATGAGCTAAAGTCAGACCACGTTAAATAGGGCAGGCAGTGGACATCCGTATACATTTGTGGAGAAAAATAAGTAACATCGAAAACGTAATTTATTTTAAAACTTTATTTCTTAAAGTAGAAACTCATCTAATAGCAATCAGCAAGTAATTTGGCATATATTCGAATCAGACCATAGCAAATAAAACTGATTAAATATGGTTTTGTCACTTGCTTAGGAATTTAAAGTGTATACCCTTCAATGATTCAATAAAGAGTAAATTTTAAAATGAAAACTCAGGGGGTTTAAACATTATTAAAAGAAGTAGTTTTAAGTTGCATTTGTTTATAATGTCTCTCACATTTCTCAGCAGCTGTGCAAATCCCATTATTATAATTACTTATAGCAGACTTATTTTGTACAATCAGGATATAAAATTATTGGCCTTCTGCTCATTCAGACTGAAGTATTTCAGTCATGATCCAACTAAAACTCATTAATCTTTGCCAAGCACCACTACTTTCCTCCAACTATAGGATACGGGTGGGGAATGAAATGACCTCTAAGGTAACTTCCGTTTCCAGAATTCCTTGTTCTACTAAAGCACAGAGGCATTCCTGTGCTTTAGGAAATGGATTTTTCCAGTACTGAGGTGACCTTGACTTAGATATTAAAATGCAGTGAAGACAGTCATCGATGCATTCACTGTGTGAAAATGTGAATTAAAAGTACTTAATCTAAACTGAACAACCTTAATGAATCAGAATTAAGTAAGGAGTATCCCTCGCAATGAAGCACATCGTCCTGTTTGTTCTTTTTCATCTGCTACCCAGCTTTCCTCCTTCCATCCACCGTGGCGAGTCTGCACGGCAGGAGTTACCATCCCCATCGACTCAGGATGGCACCTGCTAGGTTTGGGGCAAGTAAACAGAAGCTGCTCTAGGTACTCCTAGGAAGAAGGGTTTCCCTGCTCTGAAACAGAAGCTTACACCCCTCACAAGGGAAGAGAGAAGCTCTTGATGTATAAAAACATGTGCAAAAACTAAATGAGATTCCAAAGGAAAACGTTCTAATGATCTGGACACAACCTAGCTTAGAAGGCCCTGTGGTGAGAAAGCTTTCTTTATCAGGGAGGATGATGCTGTTTAAAAGCTCTAGGTGTGGCTGCCCAGGCATCCAAGTTATTCTCTATGTGGGTTTGCAATGTAATCATAGGATCATAAATGATTGCTATTCTGCATGGGAAGGACAGATAAACGAAGAAGTTTGATAGAAGATCTATCACATTTAATTAAAAAGCAGAATGAAATGTAAACAGGGAGTTTCAGAAGTCATAGGAAGAAGTGTGATTCTCAACCCACGCTGGTTATGAAAAAAATCTATAAGTTATTATTATTTTTGTTGTTGTTGTTTGTTTGTTTCTGCGGGACTCTCGCTGCTGTGGCCTCTCCCGTTGCGGAGCACAGGCTCCGGACGCGCAGGCCCAGCGGCCATGGCTCACGGGCCCAGCTGCTCCGCGGCATGCGGGATCCTCCCGGACCGGGGCACGAACCCGCGCCCCCTGCATCGGCAGGCGGACTCCCGACCACCGCGCCACCAGGGAAGCCCTGTAAGCTGTTTTTTTAAAAACATGTTTTGTTCCTAAATCACATTGCCTGTGGGATAATATGAACATTTCTGAATAGAACAGCTAATTTTCACACATTAATTTTCCTTCCTTCCTTTTAAGAGAGCATGTGTTCTCACTAGGATCAAATCTGTTGAAGAAATCTGGGTGGGAAAAGCTATAAATGGAATCACCCAACTGGGAAAAAACAAACAAAAAACCATTGTCTAACACCAAACTGACTTAGGAATGTAACTCCATATAAAGAAATAGCTGGGGACTGTGGGTGTCTGAGCTTGGTTGAATCTCTGAGTAAAACTGAACTCCAAATATGGAAAGGTCAACCGTGGGGTTAGAAAAAAATGATATAAATGTCTCTTTTTTGAACCACAAGGGCACATTTCTAAAACCGGCAGCTCCTTCACCAGAATGATAAATACACCTGAACATTGGCTTCAATGCCAGGAAAGTAAAGACAGTGATTTACTAATTTTCACCATCCTTGCTGTACTCAAACTTAATCACCTTTCTTCCACATTAAAAAAAAAAAAATTCTTAGGGTCATCTCAGAATTTCAGTTCACTTTGGGAAAAGAGATTCTTGTGTGTGAAGCTACAAAGATATTAGTGCTGTAAAATGAGTGGTTCTTTAAGGTCCAGGGCCAACACTGCTGGCAAAGCTCCCTCTGTTTTCTTGGGTTCAAAAAAGCAAATCTTTGATACCTGCACCCCAAAGTTTGTTGCTGCACTATTTACAATAGCCAAGACATGGAAACAACCTAAATGTCCATTGACAGATGAATGGATAAAGAAGATGTGGTACATGTATACAGTGGAATATTACGCAGCCATGAAAAAGACTGAAATAAAGCGATGTGCAGCAACCTGGATGGACCTAGAGATGATCATGCTCAGTGAAGTAAGTCAGACAGAGAAAGACAAATACCGTACAATACCACTTATGTGTGGAATCTAACAAACATAGCAAACTAGTGAATATAAGAAGAAAGACGCAGACTCAGAGATAGGGAACAAACTAGTGGTACCGGACGGGAGAGGGAAGCGGGGAGGGTCAACATAGGGGTACGGGCATAAGAGGTACAATTTATTTGGTATAAGTAAGCTACAAGGATGTATTGTACAGCACAAGGAATAGAGCCAATATTTTATAACTATCCATGGAGTGTAATTTTGAAAAACTGTGAATCACTATGTTGTACACCTGGAACTTATATAATATTGTACAGCAACCATACTTCAATGTTTAAAATAAATAAAAGATAAAAATATGAAAAATAACTAAAAATTTAAAATGAAAAAAAAATTGTTTTTAGAAGCACATCTTTCATTGGAGGAGATCCACACGGCAGGAGAGAGCAGGGACTGTCCCTGCCGTCCCCAGGGTCTGACACCTTAACGGGCTGACGACGGGCTTGCCACCTGCTGCAAGCCAAGGAGACTTCTCTTCCTTGAGGAACAAGGTGATTCTTCCCTGCAGTATGAGCACTGATGACTCGTTTACGTTCCGAAAACTGCCTCTAAGCAGGTCTGGGAGAAATTGGTCAGGAGTCTCAGGTGGGCATTCTTCAAGGTCTGTGGTCTCACCGAGAAACGGTTTCCCTTGTAACAGAGACTGGTTTCCATTGGGGCTGCGTCTTTTCTTGGGATGCTCCTGCAGTGGGACGTGCCGGGTGCTGGCGATAAGACTGCATCTTGACCACTCGAGGCCGTTCGCAAATCGTGGTGAATAAGAATGAAACAGGGAAGACGCGCTGAGGAAGGTGGCTTACATTATTACTCTTTACACAGCATCTCGAAAGCGAGACCCCCGGTGTGAGGGAAGTGGGAACACAGATGGCTAGAATGCCAATTTTTCCCCAAAGGCAAGTGGACGGGGGTCACGAGTGAGCCTTGGATGCCTAGGGGGTCCAGGCTGCATAGAGATGTCCTGCAACAACAATTCACTTCCGGTGAACTAGGCTTGTCCGCACGTTAAACGTTCTCTGCACGGACGACACAGCCTTGTAGTCAAAGAAATCAAGCATTCCTAAAGGGTGAGTCCTTTTTCATTGCCTCAATTCAGAGAAGAGGATGAACGCTGCTCTGATACGGTTGGAAAGTATGCCTAATGTAGTTTTCGGAATGGATGATTTTGATTCATGTGTTTGTCAGACAGCCAGAAAAAGCAATGCTGTACTCCTCTTCCCTCCCAAAAAGCAAAACCAAGCAAAAAATCGTTGTTAGGAGGGCTTTACTGGTGGCGGAGGGTTAAGAACCTGCCTGCCGATGCAGGGGACACAGGTTCGAGCCCTGGTCCGGGAAGATCCCACATGCCACGGAGCAGCTAAGCCGGTGCGCCACAACTACTGAGCCTTCGCTCTCGAGCCCGCCCACGGGCCACATCTACTGAGCCCGTGAATCACAACTACTGAGCCCGCGAGCCACAACTACTGAAGCCCATGCTCCTAGAGCCCGTGCTCCGCAACAAGAGAAACGACACTAATGAGAAGCCCGTGCACCGCAATGAAGAACAGACCCCACTCGCCACAACTAGAGAAAGCCCGCGTGCAGCAACGAAGACCCAACGCAGCCAAAAATAAGTAAATAAATTAATTAATTAAAAAAAAACTTTTTAAAAATCGTTGTTAGGAAATTTTGGACATGTGGCCTTTTCCATGCAAAAACCATCTAAATATCATATAATATCATTTGTATGTGGAATCTAAAAAAAAAAAATTTTACACAAATGAACCTATTTACAGAAGAGAAACAGACTCACAGACATAGAAAACAAACTTACGCTTACCAAAGGGGAAAGGGGGGGGAGGGATAAATTAGGTGTTTGGGATTAACATACACACAGTACTATATATAAAATAGATAACCAACAAGGACCTACTGCATAGCACAGGGAACTCTACTCAATATTCTGTAATAACGTATATGGGAAAAAAATCTGAAAAAGAATAGATACACGTATATGTATAAACGAATCACGGTGCTGTACATCCGAAACTAACACAACATTGTAAATCAACTATATTCCAATATAAAATAAAATCTTTTTAAGTAATAATAATAAAAATTTAAAAACTAAATAAATAAAAAGTCAAACAAACCAAAAAGCCCTTCTCCTCCTTCACGATAGATCATATGCATTTTATTTTAAACCTGAATAGAGAGAGTCATGTCTCAAAAATACGGTAAAAGATACCCAGGTAAAAGTTAGTTCTGTGTGCCTACCCTTCACTACTCACACAGAACACTTCACTTCTGACACTTCTGGTCACCAGATGTGTGTGGGGGTGGGTTTCTCCCACTAAGCAGCTCTCCACCACAGCAGCTGGGTGTCCTGTAGTTCAAGGATGACGCTAGCCGGGGTTGGTGCAGAACCCACCGGTGACGGGCTCGGTCCCACAAGACAGCCATCACCAGGGGCCAAACGCAAGACCCAGGTCGTCACCTGTGCTTCTGGTCGACCAGCTATAAATCGGAGTTCCCAACTCTCCCTGCTTGGGTTTGATCATTTGCTAGAAGAGCCTACAGGACTCAGGGAAACAGTTGCTTAGGTTTACAAGTTTATTACACAATAAGGGGTATCATAAAGGATCCAGATGAACGGCCAGAGGAAGGGGTACCCAGGGTGAGGTGAGGAAGTGTCCCGAGTACAGGAGGTTCTGTCCGCGAGGAGCTGGGATGCACCACCCTCCCGACGTGTGGACCTGGTCACAAGCCTGGAAGCTCTCGGAACCCACTACTATCGGGATTTTTGTGAAGGCTTCACCAAGTTTCAAGTCAAAACTCAAGCTCCAGCCCCTCCACCCTCTTTGGAGGTGGGGAGTTCCAAGCTTCTAATCTAGCCGTGGTCTCTCTGGTGACCAGTCCCCACGCAGGAGCCCACTGAGAGGCACCTCAATAGAACAAAAGACGCTTCTATCACCCAGGAAATTCCAAGGGATTTAGGAGGCTTGAGTCTGGGAAGGGAGCAAAAACCAGATAGTAGAACAAAAGACGTTCCTAAGATATGACATAAGTGAACTTATCTACGACACAGAAACAGACTCACAAGCACGGAGAACAGACTTGTGGTTGCCAAGGCGGGGAGTGGCAGCGGGGAGGGATGGAGTGGGAGTTGGGATTAGCAGATGCAAACTAGTATATACAGGATGGATAAACAACAAGGTCCTACTGTAGAGCACAGGGAACTATATTCAACATCCTGGGATAAACCATAACGGAGGGGAATATAAAAAGAAAGCATGTCTCTATGTGTATAACTGGGTCACTTTGCTGTACAGCAGAGATAGGAACAGCATTGTAAATCAACTATCCTTCAATTAAAAAAAAAAAAAAAGACCCTCTTAGGAGCTTGTGCCGGGAACCTGGGGTGAGACCAATAAAATGTTTTCTATTATTTCACATGAGATATCTGAAGTCTTCTAAACTTTTTTTATACTCACTTAAGATTTTAAAATCCAGATGGAATAGTAATACCTTCAACACTCCCATTCAACTATGACAGTAACCACAGTTCGTCCATAACTAACTAATCATTCTCTTCCCAGGTTAAATAATAGCATTATGGACACGTGGTTTTCAAGTCACCAGAAGCTCCTACATTCTTTTTTTTTTTTTTTTTTTTTTTTTTTGCTGTACGCGGGCCTCTCACTGTTGTGGCCTCTCCCGTTGTGGAGCACAGGCTCTGGACGCGTAGGCTCAGCGGCCATGGCTCACAGGCCTAGCCGCTCCGCGGCATGTGGGATCTTCCCGGATCGGGGCACGAACCCGTGTCCCCTGTGCCGGCAGGCGGACTCTCAACCACTGTGCCACCAGGGAAGCCCTCCTACATTCTTATTTGTAACAGCGCAAAGAACGTCTCTCTCTCTTAGATTGTCATCTCATTCATCCTAGAATCATATTTGAGGGAAAACACTAAGGCTGCGTGTAAATCCTCCAAAGCAATTTGTAAGAAGTTACTACGTCAGGGAAGCAACCCTCATCATCAATACAACAGTAGCAAAACTCTCCTTACTGCTTAATTGACTCAACTCCTAACCGAGTCAATATTGTCAAACTAATTATGCATAAGTACATAGATCGAAATAAAGTCATATGCCATATTGCTTGGATATAACCAAAATTAGGTACATAATCTTCTAGGCTACCTCCAAATACCTAAATGATTAATGTTAGTCAACATTGCGTGATGTGTAATCCAGAGCTGCCTACCCACCACACACACACACACACACACACACACACACACACACTCATGATATTTATTAATACCTGCCACTTATATATATTTCAGGATTAAAAAAAAATTCCTGCGTGCAAAGAGTCAGACATCAATTGTGCTTTGGTCTATAAAATAAAAAATAGCAATTTTTAAAAGTCAATGAAAATATCAAATAATATTTTGGCGACACAAAGTGGAGTTTTGGCACACACAAAAAAAGAGTAAACCGTTGAACAAAGACTGGAAATCACAGACAGAAGAATGACTCATCGTTTTTAAGAACAGCTGCTATTCACTTTCCTGCAACACCCAGATTAATTAGAGTGCTCACCCATCTACATCAGGGATTCTCTGGCAACACTACATATATTACTACTCTAATTCTAAAGTTCTCACAATCTGTGAGACTGTGTTGACTGTGAGTGTGTCTGTGTTGACTGTGAGTGTGTCTGTCTATAATGTACCAGTCACTGACCATTATTCCAGGCACTTGAGAGCCATAACCGGAAATGATCATGGCAAACGGACTGACTCAACACAAGGGGGCGGGGCTCACTTCACGAGTTAATCTAAGTGGAAAACTGGCTTGGCAGTTCTCTTTACAGCTTTTCTGACTATCATATCGAACACTCAAATGACTTAAAGTTTCGGTCTCAGCAGCACGTATACCCCTCAGCTTTTCCAGAGTGGGTTCACGTGGCCTCTCTTCAGATGATTGGAGGGTGGAGACAACAATGAACAAAAACAAAACCATGAACCTCCCCCCTAGTATCCCTGATTCTTATCATCTCTCTGCAAAACACAAAGAGCAGGAAAGTTAATGCAGACCGCAAGACCAAGAAAAACCATAGCAACACCATTTTGGATTGAATTGCTGTCACCCTCCTCCCAACAAAAAAAAATTCACGTGTTGAACCCCTAACTCCCAAGACCTCAGAATGGGACTGTATTAGCAGATGGGGTCTTTAAAAAGGTGATAAAGGTAAGATGAAGTCATTAGGGTGGGTCCTGATCCCATAGGAGTGGGGTTCTTCTAAGAAGAGGAGACTAGTACACAGACACACACAGAGGGATGACCACGGGAGGACACAGGGAGGAGACGGCTGTCTACACGCCCAGGAGAGAGGCCTTGGGAGGAACCAGCCCTGCCCACACCTGGATCTCAGATTCCAGACTCCAGGACTGGGAGAAATAATGTCTGCTGTTTAAGCCACCCTGTGTGTGGTGTTTTGTTATTGCAGCCCAAGGGCACTAATACACACACTACGAAGGAAAGCATTACTTTTATAACCATTTACAGTTGGTTCTCATTATTCATGGTTGTGATGCTCTATAAAGTTGCCCCAAATTAGTGAATACGGGACCACTGGTTCCAGGGGAACTCCAGGGTTCGGTTCCTGTGAACTTCTGGTCACCACATTTTCATCAATGAGCACCTAACCTTGTTTTACGTGTGTTTCTGTTTAAAGACACCTCAGTGAATCGGTATTGTTAATTCGACCACACCGAACTCACGGCCTATAACTCACACCTGAACAAAGCTTCTCTCTCACTCACGTATTTTCTCTGTGAAGCACATCACAGCCTTCTTGAGCTTAAGACACTAGACAGCACCTCAGCCCTGCGGTGGGGAGGGGCGCATTGTAAACAGGAAAACCACCACTCAAAAGCACAGGAACAGGAAATGCATGGCATTCAACAGACCATGAAAAGAACACTTTACAGGAAGAGGATTGACATGAGAAGACAGAGTAACTTTGTTCCGCGTCACTTGGAAACTTGCATGACAAGTGACAAATTTCTCCCCGCTCAGCGAATGCCTAAAAATGAGTCCAAGTACTGATTTCAGGTTACAGATAAATTTTAGCGAGCTGGTGAGTTTGCAAATATGGATTCAGCAAATAATAAGGATTGAGCATAGATAGATAGGTATATATAAGAGGATGGATGGACGGATATAAATACAGAGGATGGATGGATGGATGGATAGATAGATATGATAGATGATACATAGATGATATAGTTAGATAGATAGGTATAAACAAGAGGATGGATGGACAGATAGATGGATATATAGATGATAGATGATACATAGATGATAAAGATAGAGAGATACACATAGATGATAAATAGATGGTAGATAGATGATAATCATGATAGATATACATATATAAAGAGTACACAGAGAAAATATATGTATAGAGGATACATATCTATGTCTATATCTATCTGTATCTACATGTCTATACTATAACTATAGCTATAGCTAGAATCTATCTCCATTGTTAAATAATTCTGAGGCCCAGTAATTAAAAAATGTGATACTAGATACTTAACTCCCTCTGAATATGGGAAATCACAACTTTGAAACTTTTGATTTCCAATTTTACCAAAATTATCCTGGATTTATTTTCACAACTTTCAGTTGAAACTTGGCTATTTTTGATACAAATGGTTGGAAGAATGCACCTGGTAAAGACCTCCACTTGTGTGGAAAAGACAACCATAAAGGTAGTTTTGACTTGGGTACATTCTCACTACCTCGGCACACACATGGGAGAGCTGAGGATTTATTTTTCTCCAGGATGCATTTCCATCAGCTAAATAGAATAATATTGCTGTCTTGTGCATAAATGCCCAATCCAGAGAGTGACTCTGTTGCACCTTAAGATGGAGTGATGCCCTTTTCAGCAACCATTTCCCCCAATTCTCTGCAGAGGATAAATGCATGCATTAGCTGGAGGACACTGTCATACGCAGAGAGGACTGCAGAGAGGAACCAGCACCCACTGGGGATTGGACAAGCTAAATAAATTCATATTAGCATGCACGGCGTTTCTCTCTCTGTCCATCATTCCCCGTTTGAACTGCATCACCTCGTCTGATTCACAATAATGCTCTGAGTTATTGTACTCCTGCCACAGAAGCTAATGGGGGAGTTCCATAATCCCTTGCCCTATTCATGTTTCCTTGCTTGCCACGGACCAACTTCCAAACGTTACTATTTCCATAGGATTTTCACTCACTAAAAAAACGGACCTAGGGGCTTCCCTGGTGGCGCTCGTGGTTGAGATCCTGCCTGCCAATGCAGGGAACACGGGTTCGAGCCCTGGTCTGGGAAGATCCCACATGCCGCGGAGCAACTGGGCCGGTGAGCCACAACTACTGAGCCTGCGCGTCTGGAGCCTGTGTTCCGCAACAAGAGAGGCCGAGACAGTGAAAGGCCCGCGCACCGCGCACCGCGCAGAAGAGTGGACCCCGCTCGCCGCAACTAGAGAAAGCCCTCGCACAGAAACGACGACCCAACACTGCCAAAAATAAATAAATAAATTTATAAAAAAAAAAAAAAAAAAAAAAACGGACCTAGAGGGGTGGGATAGGGAGAAAGAGACGGAGGCTCAAGAGGGAGGGGATACGGGGACATTCCCTTCGTTGTGCAACAGAAACAGACATGGTATTGTGAAGCAATTATACTGCAATAAAGATCTGTTTAAAAAATGGAGAATCGGTAACTAATTGCTCCATGTAATTTTCCAGATTCCGAGCAAAGGAGTTCAAAAGTAAGAGTTAGTCATGGTGGACAGTTGGCAGCTCTTAAAACCCTCTTTCATGAATATACAGGTGGCCATCGAATGGCAGCATCATTTAAGAAAAGAAAGGGGGACTTCCCTTGTGGTACAGTGGTTAAGACTCCACGCTCCCAGTGCAGGGGGCCTGGGTTCAATCCCCGGTCAGGGAACTAGATCCCTCATGCGTGCTGCAACTAAGACTTCACATGCCACAACTAAGGACCCCACGAGCTGCAACTAAGGAGCCCATGTGCCACAATTAGGGAGCCTGCCTGCCGTAACTAAGACCCAGTGCAACCAAATAAATAAATAAATATGTTTTGAAAAAAGAAAAGAAAGGAAGGGAAGGGAAGAAAGGGAAAAGGAGGGGAGGGGAGGGGAGGGGAAAAAAGGAAGGAAAGGCAAATTTTTAAATATCCCCAAACGATAAAAGATAGCTTTATATATTAGGTGAGCTAATCATGAAAACAGCAGAGTTTATTTCAGTAGCATAACTCAGAGAACTAAGTTTTGAAAAACCAGTCAGTAGTTTAAAAGCCATTTCCCAAATCCTAATATTTTACAAGTGGGCTTGTGCCCTAGTTTTTAATTGAAATCAAATTTTACTTGAGGCATTTATTATTCATTAGATTTGAGTCCTCATTCTAAATCACTGTAATGAGAAGGCAGGAGGGAACAGATATTTCCTATTACGTACTTTCATAGGACACGTTTAAACACCTTTCCCTTTACATTATTTAAAATATAGTCGCAAGAGCCATTTGGAAACACAATCCACCTGTTCTAGCAGCTACGCCACTGACATTTAAATTCGTTCGGGTTCTGCTGAAAGTGGGGCAGGAAAAGAGTGAACGATCATGCCGTTCGTAATGTTCCTTAGGGGCTACCTGGCTGATGGGGAGGAGTGGACGGAAGATTGAGCCAATTCATCACAAGGGGCAGTCGTGATATAACAGCACAGGAGCAGAGGAGAACCCTCGAGTCCTGCATATGCTCATGGGAAATGACCCAATGATTTTGATGAATCCTCACGGCACATGTGAATTGGGAAAGTCATGGGAAAGCTGTAATAAGAGAAAATTAAACAAACAAGTTGTCTTGGATTAGTGAAGGGGGTCAAAGGAGGAAAACTCGATACCTTAGGAGTTTGGGATTAACAGACACATACACATTACTGTATATAAACTAGATAAGCAACAAAGACCTACTGTAGAGCACAGGGAACTCTATTCAATATCTTGTAATACCCTATAATGGAAAAGAATCTGAAAATTATATATACAGGAGTATATATATATATATATATATGTATATATATATATAACTGAATCAGTTTGCTGTACACCTGAAACTAAGACTACATTGTAAATCAACTATAGTTCAATTAAAAGAAAAAAAATTTTTGAGTGATGTTGCAGATAATACTGGGAATGTCCTCAGAATTTCTCAGCCTTGGCACTACTGCTATTTGCGGCCAGCTGCAACTTGGTCGCCGGGGGCTGTCCTGTGTATTGTGGGAAATTCATAGAAGCACGCATGTCCTCCACACGCTAGATGTCAGAAGCTCCCCCTGCCCCAGTTATGACAACCAAAAACAACTCCAGGGGCTTCCCTCTTGGCGCAGTGGTTGAGAGTCTGCCTGCCGATGCAGGGGACGCGGGTTCGTGCCCCAGTCCGGGAAGATCCCACATGCCGCGGAGTGGCTGGGCCCGTGAGCCGTGACCGCTGAGTCTGCGCATCTGGAGCCTGTGCTCCGCAACAGGAGAGGCCACAGCACTGAGAGGTCCGCGTACCGCAGAAAAAAAAACCCAATAAAACCAAAAAAAAACCCAACAACTCCAGCTCTCTCCTCAGGGATAAAATTACCCAACTTGAGAACCACCATCAATTGAAAGATAAAGCATGTAGCTTGCAATCTACAGGATAGAAGACAATTCATAACTCTAGGTCACCAACAGTCTACTGTTCTATCTATACTATATATTCTGTGGGTCTATAGCTAGCATTATATATACTTGACAGTCCATGTGTATAGAAATCTAATAGCATATTTCCTAATACAGCTAATCTAGAAGGAATTCCTGGTTATTTCCTTTGATATTCAAAGTCTTAAAAGATTGTCATTTCTGATGCAATGTTTATTCAATGTTTATCCAATTTTGTCTTCCTAATTTGTAGAGTATTCCATTAAAATGTGTCAAGAGGTCACCCATTTCTGCCCCCTGCCTCATATATTTTTACATATATATTGAGGCAATTTTTAAATTTGTGGGCGAGAATATGGATATTTTTATCACAATACTCAATATTTGAGAAAAACTCTTGGTGATTTCTGAAGTGAGACCCGACATGGTCTATCCATTTTTATGGACTGAATTGTGTATTCTCTCCTTCCCCAAAACTGTTGAAGTTCTAACCCTCAGGACTTCAGAATGAGACTGTGATGGAAGTTGGGGGTCTGTAAAGAGGGGATGAAGGTAAAATGAGTTCATTAGGGTGGGTCGTGATCCCATAGGACTGGTGTCCTTATAAGAAGAGGAGATTAGGACACAGACACACACAGAGGGGCAACCACGTGAGGACACAGGGAGGAGACGGCCGTCTACACGCCCAGGAGAGAGGCATCAGGACGAAACAGCCCTGCCCACACCTGGATCTCAGATTCCAGCCTCTGGGACTGGGAGAGATACATGTCTGTTGTTTAAGCCATCCAATCTGTGGTATTTTGTTATGGCCACCCAAGCAGACTAACATACTCATGTCCTGCATTACCAATGCTTTTTGATAATCTTGGCTTAAATTGGAATAAAACAAAAAACAGAATATGACACTTTTTAACTGAAATATCTATTTCTTTACTCTCAATGGTGCTTAAGGAATAAAACAGGAACAAAAATTATTATTGCTCGAGTTATGTTAAATTTAAATTTTTATATACATGAATTCATGATCCCAGTAGATACTTCAAAACACTTTTTATTCACAATCACAACTCTAATAGTATCCCCTCAGGTGATTATTGTATTTTGAAAGGAAAGCTGTTGCTGTTTCCTTAACATCCTTTATTAATCATGTTTAGATTTGGTTCCTGTCTTTAGTTATTTTAGAATCCCGCTGACAGAATGCCAGACAATTGTATTTCAACACTTTAATAAAAAAAGACTTAAGCTTGGGACTTCTCTGGTGGCCCACTGGTTAAGAATCTGCCTGCCAATGCAGGGGACATGGATTCGAGCCCTGGCCCGGGAAGATCCCACATGCTGCGGAGCAACTAAGCCCCTGCGCTACAACTACTAAGTCTGTGCTCTAGAGCCCGCGAGCCACAACTACTGAGCCCACGCGCCACAACAACTGAGCCCACGTGCCTAGAGCCCGTGCTCTGCAACAAGAGAAGCCACCGCAATGAGAAGCCCGCAGACTGCAACGAAGAGCAGCCCCCGTTCACTGCAACTAGAGAAAGCCTGCGCGAACAACAAAGACCCAACGCAGCCAAAAAAAATTTTTTTTAATTAAAAAAGAGGCTTTGACTAAATATTGAAATAAAACCTCCACTGACTTCAGCTCTTTCTGTGTTTATGAATTCTTCCCATAACCGGTTTAGAAAACAAATGACTATACGTGTTGTGCATTTCATTTATACACATCACTTGTTTATCACAGTCAGTAGACAGAGTTTTCACCTTGAAACATGGAAATAAGTGTCCATTTAGACTTTGCTAGAGAAAGATGCTTACAGGCCCAGGAAAATAGGAAGATTTAAAGGGACTTAAAGGAATTCCCTGGTGATCCAGTGGTTACGACTCAGCACTTTCACTGCAGGGGGCACGGTTTCAATCCGTGATCGTGGAACTAAGATCCCGCAAGCTGTGCAGTGTGGCCATTGGGTATGCATTTCTTTTTTTTTGCGGTACGCAGCCCGCTCACTTTTGTGGCCTCTCCCGTTGCGGAGCACAGGCTCCAGACGCGCAGGCTCAGTGGCCATGGCTCACGGGCCCACCCGCTCCGCAACATATGAGATCTTCCCGGACCGGGGCACGAACCCATGTCCCCTGCATCGGCAGGCGGACCCTCAACCACTGTGCCACCAGGGAAGCCCTGGCCTACCTTTAATACCTTCTCCACAATAGCTTCTGATGAGCAATGTTTGGATGGTCACCTACTGTGGGCCAGCATTAAAGTAAGCTCCTAAAATTTATTGTTGAACTTGAGTCGCCTTCATGCACCCTGGACCCTCAGGTAGCCTCTCATCCAAGCCCACATCATGGCCAAAAGCACGAAGAAATATTCTTCTGGTTTGTTGACAGAGTCCGAAAGGCCCTGTTCAAGAGCTATCCCAAGAAGCAACAAATGTGTGATGTACACAGAGACTCCGGGTTCCTGCAGAATCATAGTATACTTCACATTATCAGTGGGAAAGTCACCCAACACAGGTTTGTAAAGTCATATCAGTGGTGATAAGGAAGTTGGAAAAGTAGTGATTGGTAAGGTGGAGAGTCACAATTAGTCTCAGGTGAGAGCAGTTCAGTGTATGGGCCGCTACACCGTACATCAGTTCTTTACAATGTGCATGAAAGTCACCTGGGCCTCTTGTTACAACGTGGTTTTTTAACTCAGAACAGCTGAGGTGGAGCCTGCTTTTCTATCAAGCTCCCCTAGCATGCTGAAAGCCACCGGTCCTCAGACTACACTCTGCATAGCAAGCCCATCGACCTCCTTGACGCAGGTTTCAAAAGGAAAGAATGGAGTTGGCTTACTTGGATGTAAGTCATGCATGTAGGTGGCGTTAGAACCTGCCAACTAAGCTCCGCGATCTTACCAGAAAAGTAATCATTCATAGAGGAAGAAAACCACGCCAGCACTGAGTCTCAGAGCTTGAGGGAGATGGAGCCTGGGGTTGAGGGGTCTGGAGACACAAACAGAAATCCAGAGAGGGAAAGAATGGGCGGCCGTCATAGAAACAGCAACAACTGTTGTTCAACTGGGTAAACGATCCGTGTTTCAAGAGCAGAGAAGAAAGGAGCTGGGGGTAGACATGCCCGAACCACAACAGCAGACTCACTGGCGCAGAAAAGGCAAACTTCCAAGCCTTAACAACAAGTACGGCAGGAAATCACCACAGGCAAACCACAGACGCTAGAGTGAGCGCAGGGTCACACGTGATCACAAGGCCACCCGGTGAATTCCCAGATGTGGGAAGTGAACTTACCTGCTTGTCTTCAGCTTCCAGAAGGAGCAGAGCGAGGGAAATCCAGACGTCCTAGTCTCAGAGGAAATGGCGGGCCCAGCAAGGAATCCAGGAAGGGATGAAGTACGGGAGATGGAAAACTCAGCCAAGGCTCAGGTCCGCTACGAACGTCAAAGCTGCCGTAAAGTTAGGACGTAAACTTGGGTGGTACTGACCCGCGTCCCCTGCATCGGCAGGCGGACTCTCAACCACTGCGCCACCAGGGAAGCCCTCACAGGCAGCTTTTAAAGGAACAGAGCAGGGACTTCCCTGGCGGTCCAATCATTAAGACTCGGTGCTTTCACTGCCGAGGGTCCAGGTTCAGTGCCTGGTCAGGGAACTAAGATCCCGCAAGCCAGGCAGCTCGGCCAAACAAACAAACAAACAAAAGAAACAATTATTAAAAAAAAAAAAAGGACAGAGGAAGACTGACTACCACTAAATCCACTGCATTAGGCAGATAAGCGTCTAGACATATAAAACGAGTAAAAGCAATACTGTTACTACTTGAAATGTAAGACAGACCTTATGACGTGGAGAGCCTTAAATGGTCTCTCGTTTGTAAAAGGAATGAAGCTGATTGCCCTTTTGTTGCTAGTATTCGTTACAGATTGCTAGGGCCCCTCCCCCACTGGGTCCTGCTGCTTGAGGGGTTCTGAGCTTGGTTGTAGCCTAGGTGTTGCCACATCCCTTAGAACTGCGTAATTTCTGCATTCCTGGGGTCTACGTCCTAGTCCGTCACTTGAATTATGGCCATACTTTCCTTAGTTTCCTTATTGATCTGGCCAGCCTCCTTCCTGGCCCTCTCTTCAATCCATTCCCCATTTGAGCGAGACAGACTGGTCCTTCTGAAGGTTGCATCCCTTCCTGGTCCTCCGTGGCTCACCAGCATTACCAGGATGGCACCCAGGGCCACCATGAGCTGCCCACTTGTTCTCTGGCCTTGTGCCCTCTCCCCCCAGCCATTCCAAGCTTCCAGCATTTCCCAGAAGGCATTTCACGCCTTCACATCTTCCCACAGCTCACTCCCGCTGCTAGGATGTTGTTTTCTCTTTTGTTCTTCAGAGTTAAAGTAAGCATTAATCCTTTTTGAGAAGAGTTCTCTGATGCTTTTTGGAGAAACTCTAGGCTCCTGTAGCTCCTTGGGCGAACTTCTAGTACAGCTCTGTCAACTCAATGTATTGTCATGTTGTCTGCCCCACCCTTATCGCTACACTGCAAGTATTTTGAAAGACGTTATGTTTTATTTGCGTCTTCAGTGTCTGAATAGAGCAGATATCTAGCTCGTATTGGCTGAATTAATCTGTACACAGGCAGACTTTGGAGACGCTGCAGGTGTGGTTCCAGAGCACCACAGTAAAGCAAATATGGCAATAAAGCGAGTCACAGGAACAGTTTGGTTTCACAGAGCCTATAAAAGTTATGTGTACCCTAGACTGTAGTCTATTGAGTGTACAATAGCATTATGTCTAAAAAAAGAATGCACACACCTGAATGAAAACTTACTTTATTGCTGAAAAATGCTCACCAACATCTACACCTTCAGAGAGTGGCAATCTTTTGGCAGTGGTAACATCAAAGACAACTGATCACCATATCAAATAGAATCCTAATAGAAAAGCTTGAAATACTGCGAGAATTGCCAAAATGAGACCCAGAGACACAAAGGGAACAAATGCTCTCGGA
Organism: Phocoena phocoena; assembly: GCF_963924675.1. NCBI lineage: Eukaryota > Metazoa > Chordata > Mammalia > Artiodactyla > Phocoenidae > Phocoena > Phocoena phocoena. Next base: position 3,156,874 of record NC_089240.1, read on the forward strand.
AAATGGCGCCACACTCGTTCGATGCAGGGTTGCCACAAACGTTCAATTTGTACAAAATGCCGTATCTGTGAAGCGTCATAAAGCAAACAGTGAGAAAAGGTGCGCCTGTAATGGCAGCCTCCACGGGTTGCTTTTGCTTTTTTTTTTTTGTCTTACACTTGTTTTTATATTTAAAATAAAACTCTTTCTCAATATTTCTGTCAAACACGTCACATGAGACCACCACGTTAGTTTTCCTCAAGTTAGTTTCCCCCCCTCTGAGAAGATCTCTTTACAAGCCTGGGCAACAGATAGCACTTCTTTTCAGTGGGTCTCTTAAAAATACATCATGAGATGAATGGATAAAGAAATGGCACTGCCCAACTTTGTGGATCACTGACCCTGTTTTAGTAATTATGATCTTACATGATGTATCCCGGGGTTTCTTCTCCCTGTAAACAGGCTTTGCTGTTCACTAGCTCTTTAAAACTGCCATCATCAAGCCCACTTATAACGTCTGTCCCTTGCCACACCTGGCCTTGCGTCTCCCCCATGCTGTCAGCGGACTCTGCTCCGGTGAGCCTAAATCAGAATCTCCTGGAGGGCTTGCAGAACCACAGGCTGCAGGGCGCCAGCCCCGCGGTGTCTGACTGGTCGCTTTGGAGCAGGGCGGAGATCTTACGTTTCCTAACAGGTTCCCAGGTGACACTGATGCGGCTGATATGGGACCTCCTTTGAGACGGGGCTCTACCAGCATGCCTCGGGCTGCGTACTGTTTGCCGGTTTTCACAGCTAGAGCCACTTAACTTAGGCGTGTTGATTCTGCCCCATGCAGTTAGGAAGGAATACAGGCCTTTCATTGGGTCAGTACCGCCCAACTTTACGTCCTCACTTTACGGCAGCTTTGGCGTTCGTAGCGGACCTGAGCCTTGGCTGAGTTTTCCATCTCCCGTACTTCATCCCTTCCTGGATTCCTTGCTGGGCCCGCCATTTCCTCTGAGACTAGGACGTCTGGATTTCCCTCGCTCTGCTCCTTCTGGAAGCTGAAGACAGGCAGGTAAGTTCACTTCCCACATCTGGGAATTCACCGGGTGGCCTTGTGATCACCTGTGACCCTGCGCTCACTCTAGCGTCTGTGGTTTGCCTGTGGTGATTTCCTGCCGTTACTTGTTAAGACTTGGAAGTTTGCCTTTTCTGCGCCAGTGAGTCTGCTGTTGTGGTTCGGGCATGTCTACCCCCAGCTCCCTTCTTCTCTGCTCTTGAAACACGGATCGTTTACTCGGTTGAACAACAGTTGTTGCTGTTTCTATGACGGCCGCCCATTCTTTCCCTCTCTGGATTTCTGTTTGTGTCTCCAGACCCCTCAACCCCAGGCTCCATCTCCCTCAAGCTCTGAGACTCAGTGCTGGCGTGGTTTTCTTCCTCTATGAATGATTACTTTTCTGGTAAGATCGCGGAGCTTAGTTGGCAGGTTCTAAAGCCACCTACATGCATGACTTACATCCAAGTAAGCCAACTCCGTTCTTTGCTTTTGAAACCTGCGTCAAGGAGGTCGATGGGCTTGCTATGCAGAGTGTAGTCTGAGGACCGGTGGCTTTCAGCATGCTAGGGGAGCTTGATAGAAAAGCAGGCTCCACCTCAGCTGTTCTGAGTTAAAAAACCTCGTTGTAACAAGAGGCCCAGGTGACTTTCATGCACATTGTAAAGAACTGATGTACAGTGTAGCGGCCCATACACTGAACTGCTCTCACCTGAGACTAATTGTGACTCTCCACCTTACCAATCACTACTTTTCCAACTTCCTTATCACCACTGATATGACTTTACAAACCTGTGTTGGGTGACTTTCCCACTGATAATGTGAAGTATACTATGATTCTGCAGGAACCCGGAGTCTCTGTGTACATCACACATTTGTTGCTTCTTGGGATAGCTCTTGAACGGGGCCTTTCGGACTCTGTCAACAAACCAGAAGAATATTTCTTCGTGCTTTTGGCCATGATGTGGGCTTGGATGAGAGGCTACCTGAGGGTCCAGGGTGCATGAAGGCGACTCAAGTTCAACAATAAATTTTAGGAGCTTACTTTAATGCTGGCCCACAGTAGGTGACCATCCAAACATTGCTCATCAGAAGCTATTGTGGAGAAGGTATTAAAGGTAGGCCAGGGCTTCCCTGGTGGCACAGTGGTTGAGGGTCCGCCTGCCGATGCAGGGGACATGGGTTCGTGCCCCGGTCCGGGAAGATCTCATATGTTGCGGAGCGGGTGGGCCCGTGAGCCATGGCCACTGAACCTGCGCGTCCGGAGCCTGTGCTCCGCAATGGGAGAGGCCACAACAGTGAGAGGCCCGCGTACCGCAAAAAAAAAAACAAACAAAAAAACAATGATAGGTCAGGCTGGGTGAACTAACTCCACCCCAGAGCTTCTGGTCTGGACAGTGAATGGCCTTGTTGCCAGAAACCCATCCCTGAAGGAGCAGTGACTGAGTCCACAAGTCAGGTCCAACAATTGCAGGCAGGGGGTTCATAAGACATATACAGCCTATGTCAGAGCCTCAGGCAAGGCTGCCCACGCTCAGGATAGGGCGACAACCCCCCAGAGCAGGAAACTTCCATATAACCCTGGAAATCCAGGTGGACAGGACCTTACTCAAAAGCAGTGCCATAGCAAAAACATGGGTTCTAGAATCCAAGCTGGGTTTGCATGACCCTAAGTAACTTTATCCTCCGATGGTCTCTTCCCAGGCGAAAGAAAACGCATGTCCACGGTCTAATACAGAGCTCACATAGTACACGCTTAATTCAATGGTGGTTACTCTTATGTTTGTTGTAGAGGGAATCATATTCTTATCGGAGCCTCTGGACCTCAGGGCTGCTCCAGGTTCTTTGAATTCTGACCCAGTTGGTTGGAGGGCTGGGTAGCTAGTGTAGTACCTTGGTCAGCGTCTGCGCAAAAGGAAGCATGCATGCTCAAAGCACACGTGCTTGGCTAGGTATAGTGTTGACCCTGGTCAGAGTGTTTTCACGCCAACTGCACAGCACTAAAATATCACTGGGAGAAGTGTGATCTTTCACTGTTAGTCAGGAAGCCTGGATTCTACGCATAGGCTGCTGTTGAGGTCTGTGGCTTCGGGCAAGTAGGGCTCTTACTCTGTACCTCAGCCTCTTCCTCTGCATCTAGCAGAACTGAAATAGATGGCCCTGGAGACCACGGGCAATGCACATCCTGCCAAGTGACCTTCCTGGTATGGAAGGTAGTGGGATTTGTGTGTGTTGCCAGATGGAGCAGTGTAACTTCGGTGATTGTAGCCTCTGTAAGTGTGGCTGTTCAGACGTACAGAAAATTCAAGGGCAGCCCACCTTAATACCCTTAGGTCTCTAGGCAATCAGTGAGGTGGCGCCGTGGTGACGAGTGAGACGGACTGAGGTCGAAAGTCAGAGTTGAGTCTCATACCTGCTCTTCAACCTCCTGAAATTCTGGAACCGGTCCCTCAGATTTTGGTAGCAACTGGACTGAAAGGGACCTTGACTTTTTTGAACAGAAATCATACAGATGAAAGTTAAATCTGAAAGCAGACTGAAGTGTTCGGTCTTTTTTACCATCAGTTCTTAGACGTATAACAACATCCTTTTTTTTTTTTTTTTTACAACATCCTTTTTTATGATTATTGAAGTATAGTTAATTTACAGTGTGGGTTAGTTTCAACAAAGTGATTCAGTTTTGCATATATATATATATATATATATATATATAATCTTTTTCAGATTCTTTTCCATTATAGGTTATTACAAGATGTTAAATACAGTTCCCTGTGCTCTACAGTAGGTCACTGTTGGTTATCGATTTTACATATAGTCGTGTGTATCTGCTAATCCCAAATTCCTAATTTATCCCTCCCTCCTCTTCCACTTTGATAAACATAAGTTTGTTTTCTATGTCTGTGAGTCTATTTGAGGTTTCTAAGTTCATTTGTATTATTTTTTAGAATCCACATATAAGCGATACCATGTATTTGTGTTTCTCTGTCTGGCTTACTTCACTTGGTAACGGATCATCTCTAGGTCCATCCATGTTATTGCAAATGGCATTATTTCATTCTTTTTCTGGCTGAGTAATATTCCATTATATATGTACCACATCTTCTTTATCCATTCATCTGTCGATGGACATTTGTTTCCAATGAGAATACTGCTGCTATGAAAACTGGGGTGCATCTATCTTTTTGAATTATAGTTTGGTCTGGATATATGCCCAGGACTGGGATTGCTGGATCATATGGTAATTCTGTTAACAGTTTTTTAAAGAACCTCCATCCTGTTCTCCATGGTGGCTGCACCAACTTACATTCCCCCCAACAGTGTAGGAGGGTTCCCTTTTCTCCACACCCTCTCCAGCATTCATTGTTTGTAGACTTTTTTTTTTACATCTTTATTGGAGTATAATTGCTTTATAATGGTGTGTTAGTTTCTGCTTTATAACAAACTGAATCGGTTATACATATACATATGTTCCCATATCTCTTCTCACTTGTGTCTCCCTCCCTCCCACCCTCCCTATCCCACCCATCTAGGTGATCACAAAGCACCGAGCTGATCTCCCTGTGCTATGCGGCTGCTTCCCACTAGCTATCTACCTTACGTTTGGTAGTGTATATATGTCCATGTCTCTCTCTCGCTTTGTCACAGCTTACCCTTCCCCCTCCCCATATCCTCAAGTCCATTATCTAGTAGGTCTGTGTCTTTATTCCTGTCTTACCCCTAGGTTCTTCATGACATTTTTTCCCCTGAATTTCTATATATATGTGTTAGCATACAGCATTTGTCTCTCTCTTTCTGACTGACTTCACTCTGTATGACAGACTCTAGGTCTATCCACCTCATTACAAATAACTCAATTTCGTTTCTTTTTATGGCTAATATTCCATTGTATATATGTGCCACACCTTCTTTATCCATTCATCCAATGATGGACACTTAGGTTGTTTCCATCTCCGGGCTATTGTAAACAGAGCTGCAATGAACATTTTGGTACATGACTCTTTTTGAATTATGGTTTTCTCAGGGTATATGCCCAGTAGTGGGACTGCTGGGTCATATGGTAGTTCTATTTGTAGTTTTTTAAGGAACCTCCATACTGTTCTCCATAGTGGCTGTATCAATTCACATTCCCACCAGCAGTGCAACAGTGTTCCCTTCTCTCCACACCCTGTCTAGCATTTATTGTTTCTAGATTTTTTGATGATGGCCATTATGACTGGTGTGACATGATATCTCATTGTAGTTTTGATTTGCATTTCTCTAATGATTAATGAGGTTGAGCATTCTTTCATGTGTTTGTTGGCAGTCTGTATCTCTTCTTTGGAGAACTGTCTATTTAGGTCTTCTGCCCATTTTTGGATGGGGTTGTTTGTTTTTTTGTTACTGAGCTGCATGAGCTGCTTGTAAATTTTGGAGATTAATCCTTTGTCAGTTGCTTCATTTGCAAATATTTTCTCCCATTCTGAGGGTTCTCTTCTGGTCTTGTTTAAGGTTTCCTTTGCTGTGAAAAAGCTTTGCAGTTTCATTAGGTCCCATTTGTTTATTTTTGTTTTTATTTCCATTTCTCTAGGAGGTGGGTCAAAAAGGATCGTGCTGTGATTTATGTCATAGAGTGTTCTGCCTATGTTTTCCTCTAACAGTTTGATAGTTTCTGGCCTTACATTTAGGTCTTTAATCTGTTTGGAGCTTATTTTTGTGTATGGTGTTTGGGAGTGATCTAATCTCATACTTTTACATGTACCTGTCCAGTTTTCCCAGCACTGCTTATTGAAGAGGCTGTCCTTTCTCCACTGTACATTCCTGCCTCCGTTATCAAAGATCAGGTGATGATATGTGTATGGGTTTATCTCTGGGATTTCGTCCTGTTCCATTGATCTATCTTTCTGTGTTTGTGCCAGTACCATACTGGCTTGATTACTGTAGCTTTGTAGTATAGTCTGAAGAAAGGGAGCCTCATTCCTCCAGCTCCGTTTTTCTTTCTCAAGATTGCTTTGACTATTCGGGGTCTTTTGTGTTTCCATACAAATTGTGAAATTTTTTTGTTCTAGTTCTGTGAAAAATGCCAGTGGTAGTTTGATAGGAATTGCATTGAATCTGTAGATTGTTTTGGGTAGTAGAGTCATTTTCACAATGTTGATTCTTCCAATCCAAGAACATGGTATGTCTCTCCATCTATTTGTATCATCTTTAATTTCTTTCATCAGTGTCTTATAATTTTCTGTATACGGGTCTTTTGTCTCCTTAGGTACGTTTATTCCTAGATATTTTATTCTTTTTGTTGCAGTGGTAAATGGGAGTGTTTTCTTGATTACACTTTCAGATTTTTATCATTAGTGTATAGGAATGCCAGAGATTTCTGTGCATTAATTTTGTATCCTGCTACTTTACCAAATTCATTGATTAGCTCTAGTAGTTTTCTGGTAGCATCTTTAGGATTCTCTATGTATGGTATCATGTCATCTGCAAACAGTGACAGCTTTACTTCTTCTTTTCCGATTTGGATTTCTTTTATTTCCTTTTCTTCTCAGATTGCTGTGGCTAAAATTTACAAACCTATGTTGAATAAGAGTGGTGAGAGTGGGCAACCTTGTCTTGTTCCTGATCTTAGTGAAAATGCTTTCAGTTTTTCACCATTGAGGACGATGTTGGCTGTGGGTTTGTCATATATGGCCTTTATTATGTTGAGGAAAGTTCCCTCTATGCCTACTTTCTGCAGGGTTTTTATCATAAGTGGGTGTTGAATTATGTCAAAAGCTTTCTCTGCATCTATTGAGATGATCATATGGTTTTTCTCCTTCAATTTGTTAATATGGTGTATCACGTTGATTGATTTACGTATATTGAAGAATCCTTGCATTCCTGGAATAAACCCCACTTGATCATGGTGTATGTCCTTTTAATGGGCTGTTGGATTCTGTTTGCTAGTATTTTGTTGAGGATTTTTACATCTATATTAATCAGTGATATTGGCCTGTAGTTTTCTTTCTTTGTGACATCCTTCTCTGGTTTTGGTATCAGGGTGATGGTGGCCTCAGAATGAGTTTGGGAGTGTTCCTACCTCTGCTATATTTTGGAAGAGTTTGAGAAGGATAGGTGTTAGCTCTTCTCTAAATGTTTGATAGAATTTGCCTGTGAAGTCATCTGGTCCTGGGCTTTTGTTTGTTGGAAGAATTTTAATCACTGTTTCAATTTCAGTGCTTGTGATTGGTCTGTTCATATTTTCTATTTCTTCCTGATTCAGTCTTGGCAGGTTGTGCTTTTCTAAGAACTTGTCCATTTCTTCCAGGTTGTCCATTTTATTGGCATAGAGCTGCTTGTAGTAATCTCTCATGATCTTTTGTATTTCTGCAGTGTCAGTTGTTCTCCTTTTTCATTTCTAATTCTATGGATTTGAGTCTTCTCCCTTTTTTTCTTGATGAGTCTGGCTAATGGTTTATCATTTTGTTTATCTTCTCAAAGAACCAGCTTTTAGTTTTATTAATCTTTGCTATCGTTTCCTTCATTTTTTTTCATTTATTTCTGATCTGTTTTTTATGATTTCTTTCCTTCTGCTAACTTTGGGCTTTTTTTGTTCTTCTCTCACTGATTGCTTTAGGTTCAAGGTTAGGTTGTTTATTCGAGATGTTTCCTGTTTCTTAAGGTGGGCTTGTATTGCTATAAACTTCCCTCTTAGGACTGCTTTTGCTGCATCCCATAGGTTTTGGGTCATCGTGTCTCCACTGTTATTAAAATAAAAAAATAATTATTAAGAAAAAAAAATTTTTTAAAGAAAAAAAACGGACGGATAGAACCCTAGGACAAGTGGTGAAAGCAAAGCTATACAGACAGAATCTCACACAGAAGCATACACATACACACTCACAAAAAGAGGAAAAGGGGAAAAAATCCTAAATCTTGCTCTCAAAGTCCACCTCCTCAAGTTGGGATGAATCGTTGTCTATTCATGTATTCCACAGTTGCGGAGTACATCAAGTTGATTGTGGAGATTTAATCTGCTGCCCCTGAGGCTGCTGGGAGAGATTTCCCTTTCTCTTCTTTGTTTGCACAGCTCCCGGGGGCTCAGCTTTGGACTTGGCCCCGCCTCTGCATGTAGGTCGCCAGAGGGCGTCTGTTCTTCGCTCAGACAGGACGGGGTTAAAGGAGCCCCTGACTCGGGGGCTCTGGCTCACTCAGGCCGGGGGGGAGGGAGGGGCACGGCATGCGGGGCGGGCCTGCGGTGGCAGAGGCCTGCGTGACTTTGCACCAGCCTGAGGCACGCGGTGAGTTCTCCTGGGGAAGTTGTCCCTGGATCCCGGGACCCTGGCAGTGGCGGGCTGCACACGCTCCCGGAAGGTGGGTGTGGAGAGTGACCTGTGCTCGCACACAGGCTTCTTGGTGCTAGCGGCAGCAGCCTTAGCGTCTCATGCCCGTCTCTGGGGTCCGCGCTGTTAGCCGTGGCTCGCCCCCGTCTTGGAGCTCCTTTAAGCAGCGCTCTTAAATCCCCTCTCCTCGCGCACCAGGAAACAAAGAGGGAAGAAAAAGTCTCTTGCCTCTTCGGCAGCTCCAGACTTTTCCCCGGACTTCCTCCCGGCCAGCCGTGGCGCACTAACCCCCTGCAGGCTGTGTTCACGCCGCCAACACCGGTCCTCTCCCTGTGCTCCGACCGAAGCCCGAGCCTCAGCTCCCAAACCCGCCTGCCCCGGCGGGTGAGCAGACAAGCCTCTCGGGCTGGTGAGTGTCGGTCAGCACAGATCCTCTGTGTGGGAATCTCCGCGCTTTTCCCTCCGCACCCCTGTGGCTGCGCTCTCTTCCGCGGCCCCGAATCTTACCCCCTCTGCCACCCACAGTCTCCGCCCTCAAAGGGGCTTCCTACTCTGTGGAAACCTTACCTCCTTCACGGCTCCCCCCCCACTGGTGCAGGTACCGTCCCTATCCTTTTGTCTCTGTTTATTATTTTTTCTTTTGCCCTACCCAGAAGGGGGTTTCTTGCCTTCTGGGAGGTCTGAGGTCTTCTGCCAGCTTTCAGTAGGTGTTCTGTAGGAGTTGTTCCACGTGTAGATGTGTTTCTGGTGTATCTGTGGAGAGGAAGGTGATCTCCGCGTCTTACTCTTCCGCCATCTTCCCCTCGTCCCCCCGCCCCCCCGTTTGTAGATTTTTGATGATGGCCATTCTGACTGGTGTGAGGTGATTGCTGATTGTAGTTTTGATTTGCATTTCTCTAATAATTATTGATGTTGACCATCTTTTCATGTGCCTGTTGGCCATCTGTATGTCTTCTTTGGAGAAATGTGTTTAGGTCTTCTGCCTAGTTTTTGATTGGGCTCTTTGGCTTTTTTTTTTTGATATTGAGCTGTATGAGCTGTTTGTATATTTTGGAAATTAAGCCCTGGTCAGTTCCATAGTTTGCAAATACTTTCTCCTATTCCGTATGCTGTCTCTTTATTTTATGATTTCCTTTACTATGCATAAGCTTTTACATTTAATTAGGTCTCATTTGTTTATTTTTGCTTTTTTTCCATTACTCTAGGAGATGGATCCAAATAAATACTGCTGCGATTTATGTCAAATACCTTATAGTTTTTGCAGTACAGGTTGTTTGCCTCCTTAGGTAGATTTATTCCTAGGTACTTTATTCTTTTTTATGTGAATGGTAAATGGGATTGTTTGCTTAATTTTTCTCTCTGTTAGTACATTCTTAGTTTACAGAAATGCTACAGATTTCTACATATTAATTTTGTATCCTGCAGTTTTAATGAATTCATTTATGAGTTCTAGTAGTTTTTTGGTAGCATCTTTAGGAGATATAGATAGATAGATAGATATAGATAGATAGATAGATAGATATAGATATTGTCTTGCTACTGAAATTGCCTTGCCTATGTGAGTAGCAGAATCCTATACCAAGGAAAGAAAACCAAATGTTGCCCAAGGACCAGGTGGAGGCCCTTCCATCCTCCTGAAATCCTGTGTTTAACCATGGATGCTACAGAGATGTTTTAGTTTTTTTTATTGAAGTATGGTTGATATACAATGTTGTGCTAATTTCTGCTGTACAGCAAAGTGACTCAATTATATGCATATATACATTCTTTTTTATATTCTTTTCCACTGTGGTTTATCTCAGGAGACTGGATATAGTTCCCTGTGCTCTACAGTAGGACCCTGTTGTGTATCCATTCTAAAGTTTGTATCTACTAACCCCAAGCTCCCTGTCCATCCCTCTCTCTCCCCTGCTCCCCCTTGGTTACCACAAGTCTGTTCTCTATGTTCATGATTCTGTTTCTGTTTCATAGATAGGTTCATTTGTGCCATATTTTAGGTTCCACATATAAGTGATAGCATATGGTATTTGTCTTTCTCCTTCTGACTTACTTCACTTAGTATGATCATCTCTAGTTGCATCCATGTTACTGCAAATGGCATTCTTTCATTCTTTTTTATGACTGAATTGTATTTCATTGTATATACATACCACATCTTTATCCATTCATCTGTTGAGGGACATTAAGGTTGTTTCCATGGCTTGGCTATTGTGAATAGTGCTGCTGTGAACATTGAGGTGCATGGATCTTTCTGAATCATAGTTTTCTCTGAATATCTGCCCAGGAGTGGGATTGCTGAATCATATGGTAATTCTGTTTTTAGTTTGAGGAATCTCTATACTGTTCTCCATAGTGACTGCACCAACTTACATTCCGACCAACAGTGTAGGAGGGTTCCCTTTTCTCCACACCCTCTCCAGCATGTATTATTTGTAGTCTTTTTAATGATGGTTAATCTGACCAGTGTAAGGTGGTACCTCATTGTAGTTTTGATTTGTATCTGTCTAATAATTAGTGATATTGAGCATTTTTTCATGTGCCTACTGGCCATCTGTCTTCTTTGGAGAAATGTCTATTTAGGTCTTCTGCCCATTTTTCAATTGTGTTGTTTTTTGGCATTGTTGTTGAGTTGTATGAGCTATTTGTATAGTTTGGAGATTAAACCCTTGTTAGTCACGTAATTTGCAAATACTTTCTTCCATTCGGTAGGTTGTCTTTTCTTTTTTTGTTTGTTTGTTCCTTTGTTTATGGTTTCCTTTGCTGTACGGAAGCTTGTAAGTTTGATTAGGTCCCATTTGTTTATTTTTGTTGTTAGTTCTATTGCCTTGGGAGAATGACCTAAGAAAACATTGGTATGATTTATGTTAGAGAATGTTTTTCCTATGTTCTCTTCTAGAGTTTTATGGTGTCATGTCTTATGTTTAAGTCTTTAATCCATTTTGAGTTTATTTTTGTGCATGTGTGAGGGTGTGTTCTAACTTCATTGATTTACATGCAGCCGTCCAACTTTCCCAGCAACACTTGCTGAAGGGATTTTCTTTTTCCCATTGTATGTTCTTGCCTCCTTTGTCAAATATTAATTGACTGTAGGTGTGTGGGTTTATTTCTGGGCTCTCTGTTCTGTTCCATTGATCCATTTGTTTGTTTTTGTACCAAAACCACACTGTTTTGATTACTGTAACTTTGTAGTATTGCCTGAAGTCTGGGAGAGTTAGACCTCCTGCTTTTTTTCCTCCTCAGGATCACTTTGGCAATTCTGGGTCTTTTATGATTCTATATAAATTTTGGATTATTTTAGTTCTGTGAAAGGGGACTTCCCTGGTGGAGCAGTGACTAAGACTCTGCGCTCCCAATGCAGGGGGCCCAGGTTCCATCCCTGGTCAGGGAACTAGATCCCACATGCATGCTGCAACTGAGAGTTTGCATGTCACAACTAAGGAGGCCGTGTGTCACAACTAGGGAACCATGAGCCACAAGTAAGGAGCCTGCAGGCTGCAACTAAGCTGATAAGCCACAAGTAAGGAGCCTGCCTGCTGCAATTAAGACCCAGTGCAACCTAAATAAATAAATATTTTTTAAAAATATCATGGGTAATTTGACAGGGATCTCATTAAATCACTGTAGAGATGTTTTGAGTGCTTTTCATGCTTGAGGTTGTGCGTAGGAATCACCTTGATGGTGGAGTGCTTCCTAAACGTAACCCCTGGGCCCCATCCTCAGATTTTGTGCCCTGGGGTAAGGCCTGAGAATGTGCATTTCCAACAAGCTCCCAGGAGATTCGGATATTGGCCTGTGGACCCAGTTTGAGTGGCACAGCAGCAGGCCGTTTGCAGTGTGTCATTTTCTGTAGTCTAATTCTCCAGCTTACCAGTGGTATGACTGGGTTGTGGGTGGAGGGTGCACACAACCTGAGAGTTGAGAGCTGTGTTGTATTCGGGGGCCCTTACTGAGGACTGGAGTTCAGGAGACAGCCTCTCAGATAGCTCTGAGGTTCTGTGCCAAAAAGGTAAGAAAGGAGTGGGGATATGCAGAAGTTTTTGCTGGGGGCTGGGGGAACACATGTAGTTTAACATCAGAAGGTTACGGCTCATCACACAAAAAAAACAGACATCTCAAATTAATGATTTTCGTGCTTCTCTATGTATGTGAAGATGCAAGAGTCTGGGTTCACTGAAGGCATTCCTTTGATCTGTACCTCAGCTCTCTGGGGCCCGCATCCTGTGTTCTCCATCCTGAATCCTCTCGGGGGCACTGTCAGTGGGGTGGCTGAGGGCTTAATGGCTCCAACATCCTTTGTTTACTAAAGTGGCAGGTGACATTCTTTGTCCGCAGCGGCATCCTCTGTTTGTCAGTCAGAATAGGTCTTCCTCTTCCTTCTCCTCCTAAGGTGAGGGAAGAAATGGCTAAGGTGACCCTCCTGCCAGCCTGGAGTGGGTTTATCCCTTCCTCTGAAGGCCCCCTGGCTTGGATGCGCTTCTGGGTGAGGCAGTTTTGATCATGGAAAATGAAAAGGTTTCTTTATGCAGAGATTGATCCTCTCGTCACACCCTGGAGGCTGGCTGAAAGCATCAACAGGCAGCCCCGTCACCAGATGTTTGTTCGACGTGTGGTTCCCTTCCTCAGTCCTTTGGTGAGATCCCAAAGTCGAACATAAAAACGAAAGTGACAAATGTCAAACTTCACCGTCTTTCAGACAGTTCTTACGGCTGGCTTCTTAACCCTGCTGGGCGCTGGTTCTGCCCTAGCGAGAGCTCTCGTGTAACCTGGGAGGGAAGAGTACGGAACACTCCGTGGTGACGAACATGCTTTTAAGATTAAGCCATGAATCCACGGAGCAGCCATGCTAGAGAGGCCTAGTATTTATTCTAGGAAGATTTCCTCACTGTCACTTGGTCCTCTGAGCAGATTCCCAAAACAAATCTTCTGTGTCTTAGACCAGGCACAGCTTTGAATATGTTGACCCGGACTGCTTTCTTTCTCTTTCTGGCCCCTTTTTCTCTGCACATCGGGGTCCAATTCTCAGCCTGGGAGTTAGACTGCTTGTCTAAACCAAACAGATAGGAGATACTTGCTCCAACTGACGTGGTAGAAGAAGGGGTGCAGGGTGATCTGCGTACAGGCTGTCCTGTAACTCTTGTCTAGCCTCATTGCCTTGGTCACAGGCCGACAGGGGCTAAGGGTCCCCATGCATAGAAGCAGCAGAAGCCTCAAGGCCCTGTCTGCCTAGGACAGTGCATGGCTAATTCAGATACCTACAGTGGCAAGTGATATAAAAAAGGGAAGTGGGCCGGGGCGCCAATAGGGAGGAGTGAGGACTGTAGTGAATGACAAGGCATGTGGCTTGTCTCAAGGGGGCGGCAGCTAAGGAGACCCAGCTGACTGTCACCATGGAAGCGCCTCACCTAGTGTTGATGGATCTTCTGACTTTTCAGAAGGCAAAACTCTAAGGGATTCATCCTCACCCTGCGTGAGATAACAGATGCCTTGAAAAGTGGTCAGATGTTTCCGATACCTCCGTACGTTGAATTTGGCTCAAAATACCCTGTTCTGGCGTCTAGACTACAGCAAATTGGGCAAGAAATTCAGCTTTTTGGCTACTGATAACCATTTATCAACATAGATATATCTTGTATCAGTGGCTTTTTTTTTTTTTTTTTTTTTTGTGGTACGCGGGCCTCTCACTGTTGTGGCCTCTCCTGTTGCAGAGCACAGGCTCCGGACGCGCAGGCTCAGCGGCCATGGCTCACGGGCCCAGCCGCTCCGCGGCATGTGCGATCTTCCCGGACCGGGGCATGAACCTGTGTCCCCTGCATCGGCAGGCGGACTCTCAACCACTGCGCAACCAGGGAAGCCCTGTCAGTGGCTTTTGAACTTCCTCCCCAGACTGAGTTTTTTTACGCATTAGGTAACAGATTCAACAACAGATATCTTAATGTTCGCTAAAATAGGACTTGGGGTTCTGTTCCAAGTTTGGTGCAGAATTGAATTTAGATGTGTGTATTCTATACTAGGTTTTGTCCTTTCCTGCTTTTTTCCCTTGCCAACAATTACCTTAAAGACTTTAACCCAATGGTATGAATGGCATATGGTATTAATACAAATCTGACATTTCTAACTTGAGGACTGAGAAATGAAGAGTGAATACCACTGGTCAAACAGCAATGAGTAAATCTAGTGAAGTGCTGTGACTCGACATTTTAGATGCTAATTTTCTCCCAAGATCATGTTGCAGCCTTCTCCCAAAACACTTAGAGCAGAAGAATAAGGTAAGCACATGGCAAAAGACAGACATCAGTGGGATAGAAGACATATGTAAAAAAGGAAATCAGGGCTTCCCAGGTGGCGTAGTGGTTGAGGGTCTGCCTGCCGATGCAGGGGACACGGGTTCGTGCCCCGGTCCGGGAAGATCCCACATGCCGCAGAGCGGCTGGGCCCGTGAGCCATGGCCGCTGAGCCTGCGTGTCCGGAGCCTGTGCTCCGCAACGGGAGATACCACAACAGTGAGAGGCCCGCGTACCGCAAAAAAAAAATAAAATAAGGAAATCATGCCCTCTCCACCCCGTTTCCACTGCTGTGGAACTCTGTAGCCTGGAGAGGAAAGAAGATAAAAGCAAGCAGGTACATGCACAGGTGAAAACCCTCAACATGGAAGTCTCCAGGTTCCGCAGCAAAGTCGAGATAAAGCCAAATAACTCTTCATAACTTATTAACTCAACATTGGAAGGCATCCTTGCTTATTTTTAAGGACTCTTTAACACCAAAAAACCACACATGTCAGCATAAGTGGGTCATATTTGAAGTGTTTTTGAAGTCAAGGGCCAGTGAATATTTCAACAAGTCTAAATGTCGAGATGTTTTGACTACTGGAATTCATTCTTCTGGTCTATATTGTATGTTCTTTTTTGTGTGTTCAACACCCCAAACTTACAAAATGTGGAAAACTTTCTAAGAAAGCCCAATTTAAGAAATTGAGCTGAATACTTCCGACTAGGAGAGGCTAGGACTAAACTTGGAAGGACTTCAGGCTCCTGGCAGCCAGCGAGAAGCACATCCGGGCTGGGGCCACCTGGATCTGTATGTTCTGACTGTCCCGACGCCATGTAAGCTGGGTGTTAAGGGATATACGGGATTGCCTATCTGATCTGGAAAGATAGCTGGTGGCCTTGGGCCTGCCTTATCCTAGAATATTCCATAACTACATGTGACAGCTATACACTTCCGAAAGGCATCCTCACTCAACCACAGCCGCCTTTGAGCATTTACCACTTCCCTAGACATCTGAGCTAGTGTATCCTTGCACTGGGGTACAGTAAGTCCCTGACACACGAACCTTCGTGTTGCGAACTTTCAAAGCTGTGAATGTGCGTTCCCATATCGAGTCACGTAGGTTAGTTCACGTGTCTGGCGTGCATCGTCACGTGCGTGCATCGTTTACTTGTGCTTTCGTGTACTTTACTGTATAGAATACACTAGTACAGTATCTTTATAGAGAGAATTGAATCCAGCAAGGAACCAGAACCTGTGCCAGCAGCGTCAGGGGTGAGTGAAATTGCAGCTCGCCCTCCATCTCCTACTGCTGACGATCCTTCAGCCCTACCATCTCCTACCTCCTCTCACTCCTGCAGTCAGTAACTCTTCTGGCCTGTTCCCTCGATGCCAGCCCCTGGATGCCAGCTCTTGTACTGGACTGCTGTGCTTTTCCAGGTACTGTAGCGGAAGGTTGAAAATGTTTTCTTTATTTTTTGTGTGTGTTTGTCTTTTATGTGTTATTTGTGTGAAGAGTATTATAAACCTATTACTGTACAGTACTCTATAGCCGACTGTGTTAATGGGGTACCTAGGCTAACTTTGTTGGACTTAACGAACAAACAAACTGCACTTACAAACACGCTCTCTGAATGGAACTCGTTCATGTGTAGGGGGGACTTACTGTATCGGATTCCCCTTACTATCAAAGCTCATCAGGCACTCAGTAGAAACTAATACTTTCTCTAAGATTGTATACTTTATCCTGGGCCGAGGCATCCTTTAACTGTCAGGGTCCCTCATTCTTGTCTGCCAATTATTTTGGTTCTAAGGGGTTTTTAAACATGTCTTTCCTAACTAAAATCACCTGTCCCTTGTCATGCTAGAAGGTTCTATATCCTGTTCAAACAAATCTATATCACTTGCAGCTGGCTGGTCAGATGCAATGAATTAGTTGAAGACTAAAATATCCCTGCTGCTTTGCTAGTCAAACTAACTGGAGTGTTTCTCTACAACCAAGCCATAGATTTTGACTAGTATCCTTTGGCAACATCAGTCTCGATCCATGGTCTGATGTTTAGCTACCTGTCTGCGTTCCTTGCTGCTCATTTACCTATGGCCCATCCCTCAAGGGGCAGAGCCCATCTGGTCAGATGTTCTTGGAGCCCCAGTATCAGAGCACAGCATCGTTGCCCAGCACTGCCGTCTATTCCTTCTCTGTGTTGCTGGCCATGCTGTCATACTCGTGACTGGGGTATCTACC
This sequence comes from Phocoena phocoena, assembly GCF_963924675.1. Classification (NCBI taxonomy): domain Eukaryota; kingdom Metazoa; phylum Chordata; class Mammalia; order Artiodactyla; family Phocoenidae; genus Phocoena; species Phocoena phocoena. Next base: position 3,173,699 of record NC_089240.1, read on the forward strand.
TTCCACCCCAGACAGTGTATCCAATAACTATTACATAAATGCTATGTTTGATGTCCACAGCACCCTGTAGGCTACCACAGGATGGAGGGCAGATATCTGCCTCATACTTATAACATCATGGTGGCCCCTCTTCTCGGCTGTTCTGTGATGACCAGGACCATCCTGGGGGACAGGAGTAAAGGGAAGTCAGAGCTATCTTATGCTCTCAAAATAACTATAAATTATTGTTCCTTAAAATTGGAAGAAGTCTTTGGCAGGTAGATGTGGGGCTTCAATTAAGCCTGCTATATATTTTCAGAACAAGTGGGAATATAAACTAGAACAACATATGCGGAAAGTCATTTGGCAACCATCCTATTTAGGAAGGTCTTTTTCAGGAATTTTTCCGCAGGGAAATGACGCTCGTATGAATGGAGGTATATGGACGTGACTGATTTTATTTGCACAGGGCATAGTAAGATGCAACAACCAAATAATTGTTTCTTGCGAGCCCGAAAGGAAGAAGTTAGGTCTCCTGACACTCAGTTCTTGGCAATTCTTGTGCTTCTGCTAAACTGAAATACTCTTGGAAGGTCCATGTGGAAGCAGCGTCAGACTCAACAGGAGAAGTGGAGATGGATTGTGGTGTGTATCACAAGATGTGCCGTGGACCTTCATCTTTCCCAACCCTCCTTCTCTGCCCAGGAAGCTGACTTGGATTTATCAATGGGATCCTGTGACTTGTGGGTTCCCTGTGGGTTCAGCGGTGGAGATCGGACAGGCGTTCAAAGGGTGAAGGGAGTCTGAAGTTAGCGATGTGGTTCACTGGCTCCCTGCTTGCAAGATCAGGCTGGGCTAGCAGGGTCCTTCAACCGCTGGCCCTCTCAAGGGGGCGTTCTCTCCATGTCCATTCTTTGTAGGTTGTTGGTAGATGATTCCTCTCTTGTCACTCATCTGTTTGGATGTCTTACAAGCAGGTAAAAACGGCTCTTCTGTTCGGCTCTATCTTTTCAAGGATATTTGCATAGTTAACTACTGTTTGACAGCACGAAATGCTGGTGAGGATGTTGAAGCATAGGACCTCATTGGTGGGAGTGCAAAATGGTACAGCCCCTCTGGGGGACAATTGGGCAGTTTCTTCGAAGTAAGCGTACTCTTACCATACGATCCAGCAGTAATACTCCTTGGTATTTCCCCAAAGGAGGTGAAAACTTATGTGCACACAGAAACTTGCACGTGGATGTGTGTGGCATTTTATAATCATAAGTGCCCAAACTTGCAAGCAGCCAAGATGTCCTTCAGTAGGTGAATTGATTAATAAAATGTGGTACATCCAGATAACGGACTATTATTTGTCACTAAAAAAAAAAAAGCAAAGAAAAAGAACCATCAAGCCATGAAAGGATGTGGAAGAAACATAAACACATTTTACTAAGCGAAAGAAGCTAGTATGAAAAAGCTACATTCTGTGTGATTCCAACTAGGCGAAATTCTGAAAAGGGGAAAACTATGGAGACAGTAAAAAGATCAGCGGTTGCCTGGGGTGGGAGAGGGATAAATAGGTGAAGCATAGGATTTTTCGTAGTGAAACTACTGGTATTATACTGGTGGGTGCATGTCATTACATATTCAAACCCATAGAACGTAAAACACCAAACGTGAACCCTAATGTAAACTATGGACTTTGGGTGATGATGATGTGTCCATGTAGGTCCACCAGTTTAACAAACGTACGACCCTGGGCGGGGAGGGGTGTGGATAATGGGGGAAGCTGTGCATATGTAGGGGCAGTGGGTGTCTGGGAAATCTCTCCACCTTCTTCTCAATTATGCTGTGAACCTAAAACAGTTATGAAAGTCTTTAAACTCCACAAATATCTCTCATAACTTAAATGATTATATCACATTTAGATACTGTCTTAAAAAGAACACACTGTGTCTTCAAGCCCAAAGTCTGGGCAAAGTGACCTACCTTATGACCTTTCCTCAAAAATTCAGCGTCTTCATATAATCCAGCAATTTCCCTCCAAGTACTTACCCAAACTAAGTGAAGTCGGAGACCTAGCAGGTATTTGTACACAAATGTTCATAGCATGATATACAATAGCTAGAAGGGGGCAACAATGTAACTGTCCATCCGTGGATGAATGGATAAAGAGTGTGGTGTGTCGGTACTGTGCCATATGACTCAGCCTTAAAAAGGAAAAACTCTGACACGGGCTACAATATGAATGAACCTTGAGGACGTGATGCTAAGGGATACAAACCAGACACAAAGAGAAATGTTGTATGATACCATGTGTACCATCTACCTAGAGCAGGTAAATACGTAAGCGGAGTCAGGGGGCGGGGAGCGGGGAGGGCAGAGTATCTAATGAGTATAGGGTTTTCAGTTTTGCCTGATGAGCTCTGGAGATGGATGGTGGTGACGGTTGCCCAACAATGTGAGTGTACGTAAGGCCAGGGAACTACTCTTCAAACAGTTTAAAGTGATAAAAAAAAACCCTTATATACATATTTTTACCACAATTAAAAAAAAAACCAATGAGCTGCCCCTTGGGATCCAGAAGCCCGAGGCTGAGACCCCATGCAGTCTTCTGTCACAGGCTGCATATATTAGAAATAGCTACACTTCAAATGAAACACCCCCAGAAGGTGTGGGAGACATAATGAGACTTAAAAATAGGCACCCGGGAAAGAAAAGGATGTATTTTCACATTGAAGTTTATCTAAAAAAAGAATTTCTATTAAAAAATAAAAGCTTCCTGCTTTGCTCTCCGTTAGGTGCTAAAAAGGTCACACTTAAAAGGAAAATGCCTCATTAGCATTTTACTCCTTTTATGCCGGTTATAATTGCTGCTGCGCCATTGCTTTTGCGGTTATTTATATGCCTGTGTATACAAGCGTATGTTATTATATGCATATTTAATCTTATATGTTATTTAAGATTGTCTCGCTTGCTGAAGTTTCACCAAACCTGTGGCCACTGACATAAAAAAACATGGCTTACTTTGATAGTTATCCTAAAACAAACGTTAGGGAAACTCTGCATTTCTTTTTGTCTTATAACACAAAGAAGGAAAGCCCGTTAGTTGAGTGCTGCAATGTTTAAGCTTCGGTGTTTGGGTAGATGCACAGTTTCATGGGTTGCCTGTTTCTCCATTTGGAGATTTTACCGGTGGAAGAGGGAGCCCATGAAGCCTCTTGAAAAGCCACCATAACTACAGAGGTAGGTTTAGTATGTCTTAGTTTCCTGGGGATGCTGCAAGAAGTACCATAGGCCGAACATATTTAAAACCACACACGTGTCATCTCCCAGTTCTGGAGGCTGGAAATCCAAAATCCAGGCCCACCCTGCCTTCTGAAGTCTGAAAAGGAGACACCATCTTTGCCTCTTCGAGCTTTAGCTGGTTGTCAGTGTTCCCTGGAGTCCTGGCTTTCGTGCACACGTCACTGCAACCTCTGCCTTCAACTCACAAGGCAGTCGTCCCCCTGCGTCTTCACATGGTCTTCCCTCTGTGTCTTTTTTCCTTTTTTTCCCCACCGCGCCGCTTGCAAGCTCTTAGTTCCCCAACCAGGAATCGAACCCAGGCCCTCGGCGGACACTGGTTATAGTGGATTAGGGTCTACCTTAGCGAGCTCATCTCACATTGATCTTACACCCCCCAACACATCTGCCCCCCAACGC